>NW_024070201.1:58622594-59190468 GCF_014754425.2 Oryx dammah | reverse complement strand
AAGACGGGCTAAATAAAGGACAGAAATGGTATGGACCTACCGAAAGCAGAAGATAGTAAGAAGAGGTGGCAAGAATACACAGAAGAGCTATACAAAAAAAGATCTTTATGACCCAGAAAACCACAGTGGTGCGATCACTCACCTAGAGTCAGACATCCTGGAATGTGAAGTCAAGTGGGCTTTAGGAAGCATCACTATGAACAAAGCTAGTGGAGGTGATGGAATTCCAGTTGAGCTGTTTCAAATCCTAAAAGATGATGCTGTGAAAGTGCTGAGTTACCACAACCAGTGACTTTTATATCAACAAATATTTCTTGTTTTACAGCTACAGATGTCACCATTTCAAATAGAGTCTCCATAGGGTAAGACCAAGGTATTTATAGGACTTCACTTCTTTCTGAAGACTCTCAAGGCTTTCCTGCTTCCAAAAGCTGCCTGCATCCATTTGCTTGTGGTCCCATTCCTCCATTTTCAAAGCTAACAGTGTCCAGTCAAGTCTTTCTCACTCTGACAAGGATTTCTCTGCCTCCCTCTTCCATATTTAAGGACCTTTATGATTACACATAGGGGCTTCCCTTGTGGCTCAGCTGGTAAAGAATCTGCCTGCAATGAGGGAGACCTGGATTCAATCCCTGGGTTGGAAAGATCCCCTGGAGAAAGGAAAGGATACCCACTCCAGTATTCTGGCCTAGAGAATTCCATGGACTATACAGTCCACTGGGTTGCAAAGAGTCAGATACTACAGAGCGACTTTCAATTTCACTTTCATGGTTATGCTGAGCCCATTTGAATAATCCAGGAGAATCTATTTAATTTCAAACTGATTGACAGCCTTATTTCTTCTACAACCTTAATTCCCTTTTGATATGAAACATAACGTAAACACAGATTCTGGCGATTCAGACAGGGACATTTTCAGAGACTCATTATTCTGCCACCTACAGCTGTGCTCTTTGTGATGACTGACACAGCTTCACTGAGTGTCCAAGGTATCGCAGGAAGAGCAAAATGTTTCTCATACTGTTGAGAACAGCGTGAGAACATGCCATGGGGTAGGTACTGGAGGAACCAGAGAGGTTGTACTGTCAAACTCAGGAGAATATAGCAGGATATTTATATAATGCCCCAGAGACTAAGAATGAAAAACCACATGCTATGTACATTTCAATAGCTTCCAGCACAGAAAGATGGCAGCCAAGAACTAGATGGCCTCTTTTATCCTGACCCCGATGACTTTATGATACATAGTGCTTTGATATTCCCACAATTCCCCTACAAACTTAAATGCAGCCTCAGGGTGAAAAGAAAATGGCAAGCCTCAAATCAACAGAGTTTCCCTGGAATTGACTAAGACTAACTTTCCACTATCAATAGACTAGGGGCTCAACATATAAATTAGGTGCCTTTGCACACTAGGTACATTAGGTGCACTTGAGTTTATTATCTGATATTTAATGTGCATTAAATTTTAAACTAGAATGAGCACTTTTTCTGTCCTGTCTAAATCCACTGTGTGCTAGTATTCTCACTTGGGCTTGTACTTCTTCTCATGTTCAAACAGAGACAAAGATCCTGGGTGATAGACCCCAGACCAGAACCCTGTGTCCCATGGAGTCATCGTCTCCTTTCCCATTTCAAGATGGATTACTTTACCAAGGAAGATATTTTTTCCTTAAAATATATATCTATTTCTAGTCCTCTTGGGTTATCTTAGAACAGTTAGTTGAGATCTTTCCTCCCAGAAAAAAAAAAAAATTTTTAACCCTTACCTTTTCCAGGGCTTATGTGAAACAACTTCTTTAAAGAACGCCATTTTGCCAAACACATGGAATTTTGACTTAAGAAATGTCAAGGGAGAAGATGATCAGGGCTATAAAGGTTTCTGCTAGGAGTTTTATATATTCTCTTTAATTCCCACAACATTTAAAAATAGTTATTATTACCCCAATTTACTTATGAGAAAATTGAGATCCATGAAGGCACCTCACTTGTGCAAGGAGCCTTAGCTGTGAGGTCCCTCCTGAAGGAGAAACTGATCAAAAGGCTTATGTACAGATAGTTTATCTGGGAAGTGAGCCAGGGAACAGAGCTGAGGGACAGCGGAAGAGGGACAGGGAAGAAGGAAAAACCAATACAAGGATGCATTATGAAGTTGGCCACCCTTGAAGGGGACAGACCTTGACTCTGCAGGGCCCTTCCAAGGAGATTTGTGAGCGTGTCACCAAACTGTGCGCTTGGGTTTGGAAAGGGAGAAGAATTTACCATTTTTTACCCTGACTGGTCAAGGTGGCTCCATAGGTGCTAACTCCAGAACCCTTCTAGTTTTGCAGGTACAAAGCCAAGAGTATTCCCATGGGTGTCCCACATCTAAGCCCTGGGGCAGGAGGCTAGAGATATGGGTGGAATGGGACAACACATTGTCCCATTTCACCTGTGTACAGTGACCAGGACAGTAGCAGCTAAACAAGAAGTGGGGCTGGGAGGTTATGGAATGATACAGAGAAGTGGCTAATACTCAAGGTCATGAGACTATTAAATACTTGAAATCAGGCCTGCATGACTGCAAGACCTGGATGCCTCCCATAATTCAAATGAGTTCCCAAGAAGAGATTTGGCTTTGAGGAACTAAAGCATGAGTTTATTACCCTTGGCAATTAGACAAGGGTCTGATATTGATTTTATACTGTATCAGAAGTGGACCATTATGTGCTCAGTCTTGGTCTATCTAAGGGCAGGAATTCTTCCCCCATTAACCTCAAAAATGGGTCTGAAAATAAATGTTACATATAGGACTCCAGAACAGCACAATCAGGTAAAAAATAAGGTGAGCTACATGTGCAATTTTAAATATTTTAGTAACCAACTGAAAAAATGAACAAAGAAGCAAGTGAAATTAATTTGCATAATCTATTTTATTTAACCCACGGTTTTCAAGGTATTATCATGTCAACATGTAATTAATAAAACAAAACTGTTGAAAAATTTTCCATTCTCTTTTTTGTGAGACTAAGTCTTCAAAATCTGGTATTCATTTCATACCTACAACTACAGCTCAGTTTAGACTGGCTATATTTCAAGTGTTCAGTAGCTGCGGGTAGCTACCATTACCATTTTGGAGAGTACAGCTGTAGGATATTTTCTACTCTTGAACTGAAGGAGTTAATCTGTGAAAGACATTTCCTTAGGATGAGATAGAATAGGGAGGATTTCTATTTAGTCTTCTGACATTACGACTTGCGTCTATATGATTTCTCTCTGAAATAAACAAAACGTCAAATTGACAAGGTTCAGGGCCTAAAGTGGTTAGAAGCGTAATTCGAAAACAAAACCAAGCTATATATGAATCTAATATTTCAGGCTTTATTTCCTCTGTTCACTTGTCTTTAAACTGCAGGACAAGTAACTTTTAACTTAAAATAAAGTTTTGCATATTCAAGGATACTGCGTGTGGCAAACAGCATAAGATTCTAATTCTAAAAATGAGTCACAAACAAAATATCCTATGCCACCTGAATTATGACATGCAAATTTCTTTACCTTTACTCCTATAGAAAGTATATTTTATTTTCATGGGTTTATATTTACCAGGCACATGTGTAGCTTATATGAAGTCTAATGAGACATTTGGAAGATATGGGTATTATAAATACAGTGGTTAAAAACACAAGATTCCTATCCCCTAAAAAAGAGTTACCATATGATCCACAATCCCACTCCTCAGCATATACCTGGAGAAAACTCTAATTTGAAGATACATGCACCCCAATGTTCATAGCAGCTCTGTTTATGGTAGCCAAGATACAGAAGCAAACTAAATGTTCAACAGATGAATGGATAAAGACGATGTGACATATACGTAGAGTGGAATCCTACTCAGCCATAAAAAAGAATGAAATGATGCCATTTGCAGTAACATGAATGGACCTAAAGACTACCATACTAACTGCAGTAAGTCAGACAAAGACAAATAGCATATGATATCACTCATATTTTATAAGATAAAAATAGTCTCACAGACATAGGAAACAAACTTGTGGTTTCCAAAGAGGGAAGGGAGGAGGAGAAATTAGGGATTTGAGATTAACAGATACATTATTGTTTAGTCGCTAAGCTGTGTTTGACTCTTTGCCACCCCATGGACTGTAGCCTGCCAGGCTCCTCTATGCATGGGATTCTCCAGACAAGAATACTAGAGTGGGTTGCCATTTCCTTTTCCAGGGCATCTTCCTGACCCAGGGATCAAACTCTCATTTCTTTCATCTCCTGCACTGACAGGTGGCTTCTTTACCACTGCACCACCTAAGCTGTAGTAATAGGTACACACTACTATATATGAAACAGATAACCAAGGACCTACTGTGTAGCACAGGGAACTGTATTCAATATCTTATAATAACCTATAATGGAAAAGAATCTGAAAAAAAGAATATATATACGTGTACATATATATATGTATATATGTAATTGAATCACTTTACTGTATACATGAAACATTGTAAATCAACTATACTTCAATTTTTTTAAAAAAAGTACAAGATTTAGAGATGAACCTGGGTTCAAATCCCAGATTTCCCCCTTACTCTGTGTAAATCTGGGGCTTCCCTGGTGACTCAGATGGTAAAGAATCTGCCTGCAATGCAGACCTGGGTTCAGTCCCTGGGTTGGGAAGATCACTTGGAAGAGGGCATGGCAACCTACTCCCGTATTATTGCCTAGAGACTCCTGGCAGGCTATAGTCCATGAGGTCTCAAAGAGTCAGACATGACTGAGCAACTAAGCGCTGTGTAACTCTGAGTCATTTACTACACCTCTTTGAGCCTGTTCTATCATCTCTGCGATGGAGATCACAACACCTATCTTACAGAGTTATGAAAGTGAAAGTGTCAGTCATTCAGCTGTTTCCAACTCTTTGCGACCACATGGAACGTAGCCCGCCAGGCTCCAGGAGTAGAGTAAGAGTTAAATAAGATAGTGTATGTTAACAATAGTAACTGGTGTGCAGTTAGCATTCAGTAAATGGCCGTTTATACTCTTAGTGAGCAGTAATCTAATAGTAAGGCAGACTGTGGAATGCTTACCTTGCCATCAACATTTCTCACAGGCTACCAAGTAAACACCTGTAACCCACGTATGGAACCATGAATTATTATGAGTGCCACTAAACTCTAGGTGTTCAGAAATTTGCCAACAAAAGGGGCATTTTCCATTCAATGTTGGTCAAATAGTTCATCAAAATCCACAGCCTCAAAGCAACCTAGCTGAGTAAATTTTTTTTCCTATTCTTTTGTCTCTTAATCCCTACCCTGTAGCCTGATTCCCATAACAGCTGAAATTAGCACTTTAATTTCCACATTATCTCCTTTATATTACAGATGAATAATGTGCTAGAATAAACGGGGATCTTAGGGGGAATTACCAAAGATGAAAAAAAAAAAAAGTATTATGCTTCTTCCTGAACAGTCTTTTATATCCTGCCCTGAATTATCACTGGAATATGTCTCC
Source organism: Oryx dammah (assembly GCF_014754425.2). Taxonomy (NCBI): domain Eukaryota; kingdom Metazoa; phylum Chordata; class Mammalia; order Artiodactyla; family Bovidae; genus Oryx; species Oryx dammah. The sequence goes on along the minus strand of NW_024070201.1, from coordinate 59,184,966 downwards.
AGCCATTTAGTCTAGAGCCAAATCAGAGGCTATCATTCAGGGAGGCAGAAGTCTCCTGAGACAAACTTCCTGCATGACTCGACCCACACCTTCTTGTCACTGCCTACTTCAAGACAAGTGATTTAAGCACACTTGCCTTTGAACAAAATGCTCTAGATCGCATAGCCCTAAGGCTGATAATAGCTAAAATTTATTTCAGCATTGCTTATGAGACAAGTATTGTGCTAAACATTTCACATGCATTAGCTCATTTATTCAACTCTATGAGTTACCTGGCCGACACAGAAGTGGAAGTTACAGAAGTGTAATAGCTTGTGCCAAACCCCACAGCTCGTCAGAGGTAGAAGCAAGATTCCAAGTGAAACCTTTTGATGCCAGCACCCACACCCGGTAACAAAACAGAAAGGAGACCCAACACTTGCAGAGTGTAGCAGCAAGATCTGCTGGCTGTATTTCCAAAACAAGTTGCTAGTCCATTCTCTTCTCCATCTTTACCAGCATCACCGTGGTATAAAGCCACCATCATATCCTGCCTGGAGAACTGCAAAGCTTCAACTGGTCTCTCTACTTTCGTTCTTACCCTCCTGCAACCTGTGTTCCACACAGCCACCAAGTGCACATCTTAGACTAGAAACCAGACTCTACCCTCATTTTGCTTCAATTCATGCAGCTCTCCACTGACTTCTCCACCTTTCCTTGAATAAATCCAAAGTCCCACCCATCGTCTGTAAAACCAAATACAGTCTGCACTCTGCCAACCTCCTCACCTCGTCTTCTCCTCCATCATATTGTCCTTTTTTCTTTCCCCTCAAGTATGTCAAGTTCATTCTTTTTCTAGGGTCTTTGCACTTGCTGTTCCCTCTGGTTGGCACACCCAGGGCTCACCTCTTTGCTTAGCTGAATACTCCTTGTCATCAGGCCATCAGTTCAAAGGTCACCTCCTACAGGAGACTTTTCCTCATCTCCCATACTAAAGCCATCCACCCTTTCTCCACATCTCCAGATGCTCTCTAGTTGACCCTTTGTTACTCTCTTCATAAGTCATCTCTAAACAAAATCATTTGGCATTTATTTGTTCACTTCTCTGTTTCCAACCTCCCCTCTGTCTCTTGCCAAATGTAAAGTTCCATAAAGCAGAAACTTGTCTGATCTATTTATTCATTGCTCCATCTGCTGGGCCTATGGCCTGGCATATAATAGGCATTTACTCAATAATGGATACATGTATGGCTGAGTTCCTTCACTGTTCACCTGAAACTATCACAACATTGTTAATTGGCTATACCCCAATACAAAGCAAAAATTTGGAAAACAAACATATTGTAGGGATTTCCCTGGCAGTTTAGAGGCTGACTCCATGCTTCACTGCAGGGGGCGCCAGTTCCAACCCTGGTGGGGGAACTAAGCATGCCACATGGTGCTGCCAGAAAGTTAAAAAATAATACGAATTTTAAAATTAATTAAGGAATTTTTTAAAATAAAAAATTTAAAGCATATTAAATAAAATATGAATACATTATATAATTATGTGACAGAAAACACTCACCTTTAAGCACACAGTTAGTTCTCTCGCGTCCTCCTATCAAAATCAATATGCTGCTGCTGGTGCTACTGCTAAGTTGCTTTAGTCGTGTCCGACTCTGTGCGACCCCATAAACGGCAGCCCACCAGGCTCCCTCATCCCTGGGATTCTCTAGGCAAGAATACTGGAGTGGATTGCCATTTCCTTCTCAATATGGTGGTGAGAAATGTGATATAGACAGAGAAGCTATGAATAATGAACTTCAAAAAGAAATAGAGAACTAGACAAAATGTGGTTTAGCTGTTGACACTCTTCCCAGGCCTCCTATTGTATCTCTGCCACAGTACTTTATCATTTCTCTTATTCTCTTTACTTCTCTTGAACAAAAAGTTTTGAGAGCATATACACCAGGTACTCCGCTCGGTACTTGGCTCCGTAAATACATAAGGAATTCTAAGGCAGGCTCAAGGTGTTTATCCAAAGGACAATGACAAACGTTCTTCTTGCAGTTTGTAAGAAGTGTTTTTGAACAGTGGAACATTAAATAATCGTGAAAAAAATGTCAAGGTTTTAGTAGCCAAAGAAAAACATGTAATGAAAATAACCACTAATAATTTTTGATAAATAGAACAAAAATTACTAATGCCCTTTACCGCTCACTCTTCTTCTCCTGGTTCTAAATCAGTCAACTTAGGTTCACTGATGGTTTAAGAAGAAATGATCCCCAAATTTGATCTGTCACTCATCCTCACATCCACCACGAGATTAGACATAGCACTGCTCCATGTTCTTTTCGTTCTTATCCATCGCTAAAGGATAAGCCTCTACCTGGAACATTCCAGTCTCAGGTCAAAACCAATGGCTTTTTCTTGACAATGATACATGCCATCCCCCTCGCCTTTTATTGATCTAAGCAAGCCACAGGACTGGAAAAGGTCAGTTTTCATTCCAATCCCAAAGAAAGGCAATGCAAATAATGCTCAAACTACCGCACAATTGCACTCATCTCACATGCTAGTAAAATAATGCTCAAAATTCTCCAAGCCAGGCTTCAGCAATACGTGAACCGTGAACTTCCAGATGTTCAAGCTGGTTTTAGAAAAGGTAGAGGAACCAGAGATCAAATTGCCAACATCTGCTGGATCATGGAAAAAAGCAAGAGAGTTCCAGAAAAACATCTATTTCTGCTTTATTGACTATGCCAAAGCCTTTGACTGTGTGGATCACAATACACTGTGGAAAATTCTGAATGAGATGGGAATACCAGACCACCTGACCTGCCTCTTGAGAAATCTGTATCCTGGTCAGGAAGCAACAGTTAGAACTGGACATGGAACAACAGACTGGTTCCAGACAGGAAAAGGAGTATGTCAAGGCTGTATATTGTCACCCTGCTTATTTAACTTATATGCAGAGTACATCATGAGAAACGCTGGACTGGAAGAAACACAAGCTGGAATCAAGATTGCTGGGAGAAATATCAATAAGCTCAGATATGCAGACGATACCACCCTTATGGCAGAAAGTGAAGAGGAACTAAAAAGCCTCTTGATGAAAGTGAAAGAGGAGAGTGAAAAAGTTGGCTTAAAGCTCAACATTCAGAAAACGAAGATCATGGCATCCAGTCCCATCACTTCATGGGAAAGAGATGGGGAAACAGTGTCAGACTTTATTTTTTGGGGCTCCAAAATCACTGCAGATGGTGACTGCAGCCATGAAATTAAAAGACACTTACTCCTTGGAAGAAAAGTGATGACCAACCTAGATAGCATATTCAAAAGCAGAGACATTACTTTGCTGAGTAAGGTCCGTCTAGTCAAGACTATGGTTTTTCCAGTGGTCATGTATGGATGTGAGAGGTGGACTGTGAAGAAGGCTAAGCACCGAAGAATTGATGCGTTTGAACTGTTGTGTTGGAGGAGACTCTTGAGAGTCCCTTGGACTGCAAGGAGATCCAACCAGTCCATTCTGAAGGAGATCAGCCCTGGGATTTCTTTGGAAGGAATGATGCTGAAGATGAAACTCCAGTACTTTGGCCTCCTCATGCGAAGAGTTGACTCATTGGAAAAGACTCTGATGCTGCGAGGGATTGGGGGCAGGAGGCTGGATGGCATCACGGACTCGATGGACGTGAGTCTGAGTGAACTCCGGGAGTTGGTGATGGACAGGGAGGCCTGCTGTGCTGTGATTTGTGGGGTCGCAAAGAGTCCGACACGACTGAGCGACTGAACTGAACTGAACTGAAGCCAGCCACATGGTTGTGCCCTATGTTCCCAGTGAGCAACTGCACTCCTCTTGTAAGGAGAGGCCTCAAATATTTTTTAAAAAGTCTACCACAAGTTGTCCTGTACTTTCCAAATTTTCTGCAATGAATGTGTATCATACTTATTAAAAGAAAAATATCAGAGGTACTTCCCTGGTGGTCCCGTGGTTAAGACTCTGTGCTTCCGTGGCAAGAGATAGGTTGGGTTCCATCCCTAGTCAGGGAACTAAGACCCCACATGCCACGCAGTGTGGCCAGAAAAAAATAAAAATATCAGAGCCTTTGACTTTTAAGTAATTTTACTTTCATTTAAATAGAAATGCATTTAGCTGCAAATAATGGACAATTTGACTTTCAATGGCTTAAAAAGTAAAAGCTTATTCTCTCACATAAGAAGAAGTATGAGGTTAGGGGGCTTCAAGCATTGGTTCAGCAATTCAATAATATTCGAGCCAACTTCTTGTCAGTTCTCTAGACTTTTCCCTCGTGTTTGCAACCCATTTCACACATGGCTGCTGCTACTGCTGCAGACCTAACATCTTCAACGAAGAAAAGAGGAGAGGAGGTTTAACAAAAAAAAAAGCAATAACAACCACACAAGTCCCTTTAGTAGGAAAGCGAAAGTTTCCTCAGAATTTCATCTAGCAGACTTGCCCTCAGAGTCTATTCGCCAGAAATGAGTCACATGACTGCTCCCCTCTATAATGAGCTTTGGGAAATCAGGAAACAGCATTGCTGTGATTGGCTTAGAAAAATTATGATCTTCCCTGGGCCTTGGCATATTGCTGATTTAAACAAAGTCTGGCTTATATAAGTGAAGAGGAGCTGGGGACAGGATACCACTTATGTGTCTGCCACAGAAGCCACGAAAGGGTGTAATTCATTCTGATAAGTGAACTGGGTAGTCATTTTTTGCTGGATTTGGAAAGACAGTGGAATTATGCCCCATAAAGTAGAGGAATACGCTTTCAAAAAGAAAAAAAGAGATGCAGCATGAGCCCTATTGGGAAGGTGGTTTGGAAATGTTGACTAGTTCATCTAATATAACCAGAGGATACAATGTGGAAATGTCAAGAGAAAGTAGAAGCTGGGAGATAGGAAAGGGCCAGGTGATGGATAATAATGATAGTTTGCATTTATTGGGTGCTTACTATAGATCAGGTAATTTTCTCCCCATTATTTTATTTAATTTTCTCAACTCCATGAGTGCTACTATTTCCCCCCATTTTACATGTGAAGTTAGATAACCTCATATGGGAAGATTAATACACAGACTAAATCATCCAAGATGCTTCTCCTTGTCTGCACCTCTTGAATCACAGCAAAAGGGACACAACACTTTTAGTAAATTCAAAATGTGTGCCCCACCCACCAGCCAATTCATATTATCTGACACAAACAAGAAAGCATATGAGCCAATGATTGGGCTATAACTCACCCATTATCAGAGAGGAGGTGAGCTTAACAATAAGGCTTCCCAGAAACATCTTTCAAGTACCAGTTCAGCTGCTTAAAAAGTACTGCCTGAAACACTAATAAATACTGCAGATCCAGATAATATACTTCTTCATACCAACTTTAACCATGACGTAATTTTTTTGGCTTCTGTTTCTTCATCCAGATCCATAAGTTTTCTTTATAAAATTCTAACTTCTTCTTCCACCACATTTTTTAAAGCAAAAGACATATATACATAAATAAAATCCAAAGAAATGTATAAATATTCACAGAGCAATTTCTAAAACAAACATTTTCAAGACTTCCCTGGTGGCCCAGTGGTTAAGACTCTGCACTTTCAGTGTAGGAGGCATTGGTTCCATTCCTGGTCAGGAAAGCTCCCACATGCCACGTGGCCAAATAAAAATTAAAAAAACACACTTTCAGTGTTCTACCTTACTTTAGGTATGGGTCAGTGTTTCTTAATTAGGCAGTATTGTGTTGGCACCCTTGGCCATCAGTAGCATTTCCCAGCCATGTGACAATCAAATAAATAAGTAAATCAACAACCACACATGTTTTCAAGCATCTCCTCTGGAGACATTTTTCCTGCTCTCTCCTTCTACTCTCTTGAGAAACACAGGTTGAAATATGACAGAATTATGTAAGTATTATGGTTCTATTTACTATTCATGGGAAATGAATTGACTTCTATATCTGTAGGTCTATGTAGCTACCTTATAGTAGAGATCAAATGAAATATGTAAAACACAATGCTTGATACATACTCAAGTACATAGCCCCATCCAAAATGCTAGCATAAATTAAGTATAGCATCTAAACATTTTTTCCTGCCTTCCCAGGAAGTACTTAACACCAGTGAATAAAGTTTAAATTCACTCTTCCATTCTGTATTACCATATTCTCACTCCTGTTCATTTAAGAAATTAGATAACTTGAAGCAATATTTTCAAAACCTGAATATAGCTGTATGATTGGTGCAAAGTAGGAGATATAGAAATAACACTAGAAGAGAGGGAAAAGTCCATTCTGGAAAAGATGAAAATTACAAATCAGTCAGGTCATTCAGATCAGTCCCAGGAAGTTCTATTTCCTTAATTTACAGATTTATGGATTTAAAAATTATCTTGCAGGATTTCTTATAGAGAACTTCAATGAGTGGGAAGTTAAACCAGATAATCCAAAAGTTTCATCCAATTTCTAAAGTTTTGTTAAAACTTTTATGATTTGATCAACCTGATCTCTAGCACTAAAGATATGAGTGACTTTCAAGTCCTCTACCCTAAAGTGTTCCTTTATGGATTGTGATGATTGTACACAATAACCAGAAAGTTATTCACTATTTCTAAGTCAATAACTGATTGGGAACAAAATATGACTTCTGTCCACTCAATTATGTCTATATACTCCAGTTCAGTTCAGTTCAATCACTCAGTTGTGTCCAACTCTTTGCGACCCCATGAATCCCAGCACGCCAGGCCTCCCTGTCAGTCACAATCTCCCGGAGTTCACTCAGACTCACGTCCATCGAGTCCGTGATGCCATCCAGCCATCTCATCCTCGGTCGTCCCCTTCTCCTCCTGCCCCCAATCCCTCCCAGCATCAGAGTCTTTTCCAATGAGTCAACTCTTCACATGAGGTGGCCAAAGTACTGGGACTTCAGCTTTAGCATCATTCCTTCCAAAGAAATCCCAGGGCTGATCTCCTTCAGAATGGACTGGTTGGATCTCCTTGCAGTCCAAGGGACTCTCAAGAGTCTTCTCCAACACCACACTTCAAAAGCATCAATTCTTCGGTGCTCAGCCTTCTTCACAGTCCAACTCTCATATCCATACATGACCACTGGAAAAACCATAGTCTTGACTAGACGGACCTTAGTCAGCAAAGTAATGTCTCTGCTTTTGAATATGGTATCTAGGTTGGTCATCACTTTTCTTCCAAGGAGTAAGCGTCTTTTAATTTCATGGCTGCAGTCACCATCTGCAGTGATTTTGGAGCCCCCAAAAATAAAGTCTGACACTGTTTCTACTGTTTCCCCATCTCTTTCCCATGAAGTGATGGGACTGGATGCCATGATCTTCGTTTTCTGAATGTTGAGCTTTAAGCCAACTTTTTCACTCTCCTCTTTCACTTTCATCAAGAGGCTTTTTAGCTTCTCTTCACTTTCTGCCATAAGGGTGGTATCATCTGCATATCTGAGCTTATTGATATTTCTCCCGGCAATCTTGATTCCAGCTTGTGTTTCTTCCAGTCCAGCGTTTCTCATGATGTACTCTGCATATAAGTTAAATAAGCAGGGTGATAATATACAGCCTTGACATACTCCTGTTCCTATTTGGAACCAGTCTGTTGTTCCATGTCCAGTTCTAACTGTTGCTTCCTGACCAGGATACAGATTTCTCAAGAGGCAGGTCAGGTGGTCTGGTATTCCCATCTCATTCAGAATTTTCCACAGTGTATTGTGATCCACACAGTCAAAGGCTTTGGCATAGTCAATAAAGCAGAAATAGATGTTTTTCTGGAACTCTCTTGCTTTTTTGATGACCCAGCGCATGTTGGCAATTTGATCTCTGGTTCCTCTACCTTTTCTAAAACCAGCTTGAACATCTGGAAGTTCACGGTTCACATATTGCTGAGGCCTGGCTTGGAGAATTTTGAGCATTACTTTGCTAGCGTGTGAGATGTGTGCAATTGTGCAGTAGTTTGAGCATTATTTGCATTGCCTTTCTTAGGGATTGGAATGAAAACTGACCTTTTCCAGTCCTGTGGACACTGCTGAGTTTTCCAAATTTGTTGGCATATTGAGTGCAGCACTTTCATAGCATCATCTTTCAGGATTTGAAATAGCTCAACTGGAATGCCATCACCTCCACTAGCTTTGTTCGTAGTGATGGTTTCTAAGGCCCACTTGACTTCACATTCCAAGATGTCTGGCTCTAGGTTAGTGATCACATCATCATGATTATCTGCGTCGTGAAGATCTTTGATTGGGAACAAAATATGACTTCTGTCCACTCAATTATATCTATATACTCAAAGACGTGTAAACATTTTTGTCATAGAGATTTAACTAAGCAAACAATTTGTAGGGGAATTTACCAAAGCCTAGCGCCCTTCCCAAAGTGAAGAAAATAAAGTAAAAAAAAAGGGATATTTTTAACATGTTAAATATGCTAATTTTACTGGAGATTTCAGTTTTGTACAAAACTATTCCAGGAGCAAAAAGATTTCCTTAACAGAGAAATTTATTTTGCTGGATATTTTTTGTTACCCGTCTGAGATATTCCCCATCCTGCTCTGGACCCTGAGAGGCAAGGCCTTATCGATCATGTCAGATGGGCTCTTGGCTCTCTTGTTCCATTGGGTTTAACCAATAGGAGAGAACAGCAGGATATGGGTGGATGGGAGGAAAATGAGAGGGAAGTATTTCTTCTGGCTCTCTCATTATGTAGTCAGGGAAGATTGGCTGTATTCCTCAACCAAATGCCACAGATCTTACCTGGTGGCCCTCACATTTGGTTGTATCTAGTCTGTCTACATCCTAATAACCATTTCCCTCATTTTCCTCTTTTAGGTTGGATTGGAGATAGTTCCACACTGTTATTAGCCCCTCAAGGTTACACCTCTCCTTGTTTGTGTCCCTGAACTCTGTAATATGCCTTTTATTATAACTCTTCAGTTAGCCAGTTTTGAGTATGTCATCCATTTCCTGCTGGAACTCTGATACATTCACCTTTGAAACTGGCTACAAAATCATTTTGTAACTACAGTGTTGGGTAATTTGGAGCACAGTGGTTCCATGTGCTAGTGTGAGGGTCCAAAAGTCTGGGTTGAAATCATGGCCCAACACTTTACCTACTGTGTGATCTTGAATAAATTTATTAACTTCTACATCTCAGTTTCCTCATCTACTCCAGGAGATAGTGAAAGACAGGGAAGTCTGGCACGCTGCAGTCCTTGTGGTCACAAAGTGTCAGATTCGACTTAGCAACCAAACAACAAGAACAGATACATATACATTACTATGTATAAGATGGTAGCTAATGAGAACCTACTGTATAGCCCAAGGAACTCTACTCAGTGCTCTGTGGTGACATAAATGGGAAGGAAATTCAAGGAAGAGGGGATATACGTATATATTTAGCTCATTCATTTTATTGTACAGCAAAAACTAATACAACATTGTAAACCAAATACACTCCAGTAAAAAATGAAGAAAAAAGAAAACCAGATGGATACTAGTAGAAACTACCCCATGGTGCTATTCTGAGGATTAAAATATCTTAGAAACATGTCTGGCACATAGTTAGTGTTTATAAATGTTGACTATTTTTTTATGTCTTCATATACTCTGTAATACTCTATATTCGGTAATAGGCAAAACATTAGTACATTACGATTAACTAAACTCCAGACTTCATTTGGATTTTGCCAGTTTTTCCGCCAATGTCATTTTGAATTTTTTAAGGAAAAAAAATACTAATAAAAGGAGGGGGGAAGTTTTGGTAACCAATTGAGGAAAAAAATAACACAAATAAACAACAATGTTAATTAAAGATAACTAAAAATAGAGAATTTTTTTAATGCCTAAGATTAATCTTTTTGACAGACTCCTGCCCACTGAGTGACTTCCCTTTCACTTCTCACTTTCATGCATTGGAGAAGGAAATGGCAACCCACTCCAGTGTTCTTGCCTGGAGAATCCGAGGGACAGGGGAGCCTGGTGGGCTGCCGTCTATGGGGTCACACAGAGTCGGACACGACTGAAGTGACTTAGCAGCAGCCTGCCCACTACAATTTGTGGCCTCCCTCGCAGTTATGTGTAACCGTGTAACCAGTTTCTTCCCCTATTCAAAGCGAGTGCTTATTGACACACATAACTTTGGGGCCTGGGTATTAAGATTTGGGGCATCCCCTTCCAAGTCTTTCTTCTCTGTTTTCGCAGTGAGAACGATAACCTAAGGAAAGGCAGAGCAGTTGCCTGTCCCTAAATGACCGGGAAGAGCATAATTCAACCACCAATTTGAACCGTTCACACAGTAAATGTTACATAAGAGAGAAATAAACAACTCTCTCCCTTTCATTTATAATTTTAAAAATGGATTTACAGCCCACTAGAAATAAAAGGGAACTTTCTTAACCTGATAAAGGAATATCTAACAAAAACCTGTAGCAAACTTCATACTTAATAGTAAAAGTTTAAAAGTATTTTCATCAATGTAGATAATGAGATAAGGTAACCCACTATTTTTGATTACCATTCAACCTTGTAATACTAGAGGCTCTGACATTACAACAGGCAAGAAAAAGAAATATGATCTATAAGAGTTGGAAAAGAATACACAAAATTGTCATTATTTGCAACACTATGGGTTTGTTTACACAGAAAGCAGAATAAAATCTATGATTATTAAAATGTATGAGAATGCAGCAATTTTTCTGGGTACAAAAAAATCCATCGCATTCCTGTAACCAACCATTAAATAGTTCCAGACAATTGGATTTCCAGATAGAAAAAAAAAATTTGTAAATTACCCATACCAAAAAATTAATTTCAGATTGATTGATTAGACACCTACAAGGGAAAATAAACTTTGTCTATTAGCAGAAAATATATGAAAATAACTCGCTTTATGGACTCATGGTAAAGATGAACACTTTTAGGCAACATACCAAAAAAATCAAGGAAATGTTTGATAAGTCAACTTCAATCATTTCTGTCACTTGTTGTTCCTCAAAAGATGCCCCAAATAAATGGAAATGATAAGCTATAGACAGGGAAAAGATACTCGCAAGGCACACAACTAACCAAAAATTGATATAAGGATATACAAATCACTTCAAGAAAATATGAAAAGATAAATAACCCAATGGAAAAAAATGGGAGGCAATTATAGCAGACAATTCATAGAAGAAATAAAAATGGCAAATAAATATGAAAAGATGCTTAATGTAGAAAAATAGGGAGAATAATATAATCCACTATTAGAATGTTTTAAAAGTTAATCTTCTGTCACCATACCTCCATATTTTTAAAAAATATAAAAGGCCTAAGCTATTATTGATAAACATAAAGTCCCTTTCATTCCCTCTCTAGTACTACCTGGTTCCCAGATTCACCTTGGAGCAATAAAAATCACATATTACATATATATGCTCCAGTCTATGTCTTTATATGCATATTTTAGGTATAGGTATTGTTGTGTGGTTTTTAGAATGTACTTAATGGAATCTTTTTCAAAAAGTAAAACTAGAGGTGGTCAGAGCCTGACATTCAATCCCTGAAGGGGCCTGCCTTCAAAACCCACACTTTTCCCACCAAGAATGATTGTGTGGTACTTCTGAGACAGTGGAGGTCTGCTTCTGGACCTCAGAACCAGACTGTTGGCCTGTATGCTGGAGCTCTAGCGTTTCCCTGGCTGGAATGGGTGAAGCGTGAGACAGAGCAGAGCCATGGGCGAATCGGGGCCTCTAAGAGATGGAAATCATAAGGGATTTGATTTAGGTCATACCTGAATGGTCTAGTGGTTTTCCCCACTTTCTTCAATTTCAGTCTGAATTTGGCAATAAGGAGTTCTTGATCTGAGCCACAGTAGGCTCCCGGTCTTGTTTTAGTTGACTGTATAGAGCTTCTCCATCTTTGACTGCAAAGAATGTAATCAGTCTGATTTTGGTGTTGACCATCTGGTGATGTCCATGTGTAGAGTCTTTCTTTTGTTTCTGGAAGAGGGTGTTTGCTATGACCAGTGCGTTCTCTTGGCAAAACTCTATTAGCCTTTGCCCTGCTTCATTCCGTACTCCAAGGCCAAATTTGCCTGTTACTCCAGGTGTTTCTTGACTTCCTACTTTTGCATTCCAGTCCCCTGTAATGAAAAGAACATCTTTTTTAGGTGTTAGTTCTAAAAGGTCTTGTAAGTCTTCATAGCACCATTCAACTTCAGCTTCTTCAGCATTACTGGCTGGGGCATAGGCTTGGATTGCTGTGATATTGAATGGTTTGCCTTGGAAACGAACAGAGATCATTCTGTCATTTTTGAGACTGCATCCAAGTATTGCATTTCAGACTCTTTTGTTGATCATGATGGCTACTCCATTTCTTCTAAGGGATTCCTGCCAGCAGTAGTAGATATGCTCAAAATTCTCCAAGCCAGGCTTGAACCATGAAATTCCAGATGTTCAGGCTGGTTTTAGAAAAGGCAGAGGAACCAGAGATCAAATTGCCAACATCCGATGGATCAAGATGGAAAAAGCAAGAGAGTTCCAGAAAAACATCTATTTCTGCTTTATTGACTATGCCAAAGCCTTTGACTGTGTGGATCAGAATAAACTGTAGAAAACTCAGAAAGAGATGGGAATACCAGACCACCTGACCTGCCTCTTGAGAAACCTATATGCAGATCAGGAAACAGCAGTTAGAACTGGACATGGAACAACAGACTGGTTCCAAATAGGAACAGGAGTATGTCAAGGCTGTATATTGTCACCCTGCTTATTTAACTTATATGCAGAGTACATCATGGGAAATGCTGGGCTGGAAGAAGCACAAGCTGGAATCAAGATCGCTGGGAGAAATATCAATAAGCTCAGATATGCAGATGACACTACCCTTATGGCAGAAAGTGAAGAGAAACTAAAAATCCTCTTGATGAAAGTGAAAGAGGAGAGTGCAAAAGTTGGCTTAAAGCTCAACGTTCAGAAAACGAAGATCATGGCATCTGGTCCTATCACTTCATGGGATATAGATGGGGAACCAGTGGAACCAGTGGCAGACTTCAGTTTTTGGGGCTCCCAATTCACTGCAGATGGTGATTGCAGCCATGAAATTAAAAGACGCTTACTCCTTGGAAGAAAAGTGATGACCAACCTAGATAGCATACTAAAAAGCAGAGACATTACTTTGCCAACAAATGTCCGTCTAGTCAAGGCTATGGTTTTTCCAGTGGTCATATATGGATGTGTGTTGGACTATGACGAAAGCTGAGCACCAAAGAATTGATGCTTTTGAAGTGTGGTGTTGGAGAAGACTCTTGAGAGTCCCTTGCACTGCAAGGAGATCCAACCAGTCCATTCTAAAGGAGATCAGTCCTGGGTGTTCATTGGAAGGACTGATGCTGAAGCTGAAACTCCAGTACTTTGGCCACCTCATGCGAAGAGTTGACTCATTTGAAAAGACCCTGATGCTGGGAAAGATTGAGGGCAGGAGGAGAAGGGGCTGACAGAGGATGAGATGGCTGGATGGCATCACTGACTCGATGGACATGAGTTTGGGTGAACTCTGGGAGTTGGTGATGGACAGGGAGGCCTGGTGTGCTGCGATTCATGGGGTCTGAAAGAGTCAGACACAACTGAGTGACTGAACTGAACTGAACTGAAGAGCTAGAAATAAAACCTTTGTGAAAATTCCTCAGAGAAACCCAAGCTTCAAGACCTGGAAAGACTAACAACAAACCTGCAACTCATCAGAGGCAGAACATAAGTCTGGGTAACAAAACAAAGAGTCCAGTATCAGTAGAGATGGTGATGGAAGGAGGAACTTTCAGCAAGTGAGTATTCAGACCTTTCCAAGCATTATCTCAGGGCCTCTGGCCTTCATGAATTATAGACATATTATACCACCAAGTCAAGTTGACTTAAAGGAACTTTTCGCTCCTTTTCCCTGCCAAACTAGTGACGGCCAACAAGTCATTCTCTGTCTTAAGAAGTAGTGGATAATAGGAACCCAAAACAGAGTAAAGGATCATCTCCCATCTTTGCCCTCTCCAAGAAAAAGTCACCATCCCAATGTTGGGAGTGCAAGACTGTCTCAGCCTTTTGGTGAATAAAGGGATCACAGAAACCCAAGCTCGCCGTGGGGCCTGCCAGATGGATGCTGGACTGAGAAAGAAAGACAAGCAGGTGAAACTGGTTTGCAAGGAGGTCAAAGAAGTCTATGTAAAAAATGAGACAAAGTCCTACAAGCGTAGTAAAACTCTTTAGCTTTCATAACCCCATCATGATTGTGTCAGATTTGCTGGGTCAATTAGCTGCCTACTCTGTCTTCTTCCACTGTTAATAATGGGCAATATTCTCTCCCTTTAAGGAATGAAAATGAGGGATTTGTGGTTATAGTAAGCTATCATTAAAAGCACATGAATTCCTAAAAGCCTCTGAAAATAAATTAGTCTTCACATTACCATCTGCAACCATTTCACCTCAGCTAGTGATCCCATTAGCCCTTGTGCACTCTAAATAGGAGAGGGCTTGGGTATTACTTAAGGAAAGATCTCCAAGGGAAATCAAGTGGTTGTAGAGATCAAAAAGAGAAATTCCAAAGATGGCATCTGTACTCTCACATTGCTCCAGAGCCAGGACCCCTGGGCCACATGAGAACACCTACTGCCATCTCTCAAAGGTAAAGACAGATTCTCTGGTACAAGTCACCAAAAAGACTCCAGAATGACTGAAAACAAGAAGAGAATCGCACGTTCAGATTTAAGGATCATCTATTAAAATTTTATCGGCAGATCTCCTCTTTCCAACAAATTAGGACAAGTTTAAACTATTCTCTGGACCTCTCTTCTGCAAATATCACAAGCTGCTAACACTACCTTCTTTTGGAATTTATCTTTTCTCTTTGTATACTGGGTTAGTATCCTCCTAAAATTTATGTCCCCAGTTTGGGAAGATCCCCTGGAAAAGGAAATATCTCCCCACTCCACTATTCTTGCCTGGGAAATCCCATGAACAGAGGAGCCTGGCGGACTACAGTTCATGGGATTGCAAAAGAGTTGGACATGACTTAGCCACTAAATAACAACAACAAAATGTTTGCATGTCCCAAACCTTGAAATGTGGCTTTATTTGAAAATAGGTTCTTTGCAGAAGCAATTCATTAAGGTGAAGTCATACCAGAGGGGACTTTTAATCCAGTACAACTGGTGTTTAATAAGAAGAGACCCAGAGACAGAGACATAGAGGGGAGATTTCCACGTGACAGCAGAAGCAGAGATAACAGTGATGCATCTGCAAGCCAAGGACCACCAAGGATTGCAGGAAAACCACAAGCCAAGAAACAGCCGTGAACAGATTCTCTGAGTCCCTAAGAAGGAACCAACCATGCGGACACCTTAACTTCAGACTTCTGGTCTCCTGAACTGTGAGAGAATACACTTCTATGTTTTAAGCCACCCAGTTGCTAGGGCAGCAGTCCTTGGAAAGTAATATACCTGACTTCTATAATGCTACATTGTGTGGTATTATACACTGTAAAAACCACTAAATACCTGGCCCTTAAATGATGGAGTTTCTCTAAGGTCTGTCCCAGACACCTTCTTTTTCTCACTCTAACCTTTCCTTAGCTGACTTGATCCTTTCTCACAACTTCCATTACAACCAACCATCATACAGCTGACTAGTATCAGATGGTGAGTTGTATTAGTTCTTTGTGTATTTTGGATATTAACTCCTTATCAGATATATTGTTTGCAAACATCTTTTCCCATTCTAGTAGGTGGACTTTTTGTTTTGTTGATAGCTTCCTTTACTGTGCAAAAGCTTTTTTTACTTCAACGTAGTTGGATTTATTTTTTCTTTTGTTTCCCTTGACTGAGGAAACGCATCCAAAAAAATGTTACTGAGACCCGATGTCAAAGACTGAGCTGCGTTCATTTTTCCTCTAAGTATAATGGTTTCAGGTCTTACATTTAAGACTTGAATTCACCTTAAATTTAATTTTGGGGCATGGTATGACAGAGTAGTCCAGTTTGAATCTGTTGGATCCAAGGAAAATGAAAATACTAATTGGAAAAGATACATGAACCCCTCTGTTCATTGCAGCATTAGTTACAATAGCCAAGATATGGAAGCAACCTAAATGCCCAACAATAGACGAATGGATTAAGATGTGGGGTGTGTGTGTGTGTGTGTGTGTGTAGTAGAATATTGTTCAGACATAAAAAAGAATGAAATCTTGCCATTTGTGGCAATATGAATGGGCCTAGAGGATATTATGCTGTGAAACAGGTCAGACAGAGAAGGATAGGTACTGTATGAATTTATTTATGTTTTTGTTGTTTAGTCGCCAAGTTATGTCCAGTTCTTTTGCGACCCCATGGACTGTAGCCCACCAGGCTCCTCTGTCCATGGGATTTCCCAGGCAAGAATACTGGAGTAGGTTGCCAATTCCTTCTCCAGGGGATCTTCTTAACCCAAGGATTGAACCCATGTCTCCTGCATTGGCAGACAGGTTCTTTATCACTGAGCCACCAGAGATAAATACTACATGATTTTACGTAGGTATGGAGTCTAAAAAACAAAATGAATGAACATTACAAAACAGAAATATTCATAAGTAGAGAATGAAAAGATAGTTGCCAAAGGGGTGGGGGGTGTAGGTGAAGGAGAGAAGTGGGTGAGGGAGATTAAGAGATACAGACATCCAGTTGCAGAATGAATGAGTCACAGGTATGAAATGTACAGTGTGGGGAATACAGTCAATAATTAATATCTTTGAATGGTGGCAGATCATAACTACACTTATCATGGTGATCATTTAGAAATATATAGAAATATCAAACCACAATGCTGTGTAACAGGAAATCACATAGTACTATAGGTCAACTATATTTCAAAAACAAACTCATAGGAAAAAGAGACCAGATTTGTGGTTATCAGAGGAATGGGCAGAGGAAGACGGGATTGGATGAAGGTGGTCAAAAGGTATAAACTTACAATTATGAGATAAATCAATACTCAGGATAAAACGTACAACATGATAAATATAATTAAAACAGCAGTATGCCATATATGAACATTGTTAGGAAAGTAAATCCTAAGTGTTCTCATCACAAGGAATAAAATGTTTTCTATCTCTTTAATTTTGTATCTGTGTGAGGTGATGGATGCATACTAAACTTTTATGATAATCATTTTATGATGTTTGTTAGTCAAATCATTATGCTGTACACTTTAAACTTACACAGTGCTGTCAATCATATCTCAATAAAATTGGGAGGGAAAAAAGAATGTCTAAATATGTTTGACAGCCATGAGCATCAAATTTCTTTACCTCTACCAGGCTTCTGGTGTCAGAGTGAAAACTGAGTCAGCAGACACCCATGCAGGAATGTCATTTCTTCAGAAAGCACCTCTACTTGAAATTTGAAAATCTCTTATCTTTTGTTCATACTGCAATAGTGTAAATTTTAAATTTTGGATTTTTTAAATCTCCTAATTTAATTTTTAAAGGTTTGACAACTTTCATATTAATAAGTTTTTCACAACTAAGTATCATAGAGATTTTTTTCTGCCCTAAAGGTCAAATGTCTTTCCGGACATTGAATAACATTAGACGGTTGCTGAGAAAAGAGCTCACAAAGTAATTGAAAATAATAACTATCATCTGTCCATGATGAGTTAATTTGTCCACTGTGCTTGCTTTGAAATGTCTATTTTCAGTGTAATGATGAAATTATATGCCTTTCCTCATTAGACCCTGGCATCATATCAAAATTAAATGTGTTGAGCCTGATAAAATAGAGTGGCAAATTCTACTGGAGTTCAATTTTTACATGAAGTGTTATACATTTGGTGATTTTTAAAAATACTTACTTTTTTTGTATATATTTATGAAAAAATTTTAAAGCATCCAAGAGAGAACTCTGAATAGGAATCACAACACTCAGTCCAGTTTCCACCTTGTCTGTGCCACTAACTAGTTGTTGGCCTTACAACCTCTTTACATATAGTAATGATTAAAAGGGAACATTTCCTACCTTTGTATCTGAAAGGGTTGCTATGACACTCATGTGTGTGGAAAAGCTTAAAGAGTTAAAATTCTATGCTAATGCAAGAAATAATTGTAATTACTATTATTTATCGATCCCTTAAGGAGACAAAGCCTTACTAGAGAACAAAAAGAGCAAGGCAGAAACAATCCACAAAATATGTATGACTCACAGTTCATTGATAAAAGGTTTCAAGTTATTTACGAATAAGAGTTAACTAGTGGTCATCATCACAACTATCAGTGATCACCAATGTGCAAAGTATGAAACATTTCCAAATAACTGAATAAATGTCATGGTAAAGGCAAAATATCCAGATGTTGGAAACCATCAAGCAAGTGATTCAGAATAATTTAGGGAGATGGTGATGGACAGGGAGGCCTGGAGTGCTGCGATTCATGGCGTCGCAAAGAGTCGGACACGACTGAGCGACTGAACTGAACTAAGACTTATCTAAAAAGAAATGAAAAACCAAACTAAAAGTGATATTAGCACATCACTGCTGATACAATAAATAAATCAGCATAACCTTTCTGGAGTGAAGTGTGACCATGCGTGTTAGGAGACTTCAGAAGGGACAGAACCTTGTCCACAGGAGTTACGTTTTTGGAAACTTCACCTAAATACATAATCAGAGATATGTTCAAAGTTATGCACAAAGACTCACAAAATTGAAACCACAATGAGATTGGCTATCATCCCAAAACAAGCAAAAAACAAGTGTAGTAAGAATTGGAAAGGACATGGAGAAAGTAGAATTCTTGTGTATTCCACAAGGTAAAAACTTAAAATGGTATAACCACTGTGGCAAACAGTATGGAAGTTCTTCAAACACTAAACAGAATTACAGCATGAGGCAGAAATTTCATTTCTAGCCATATACCTTGAAGAATTGAAAGCAGAAACTAGGAACAGGTATTTGTATACTACTGTTCATAGCAGCATTATTCACAATAGCTAAGAAGGGAAAACAACTAAAATATTCAGTGAATTAACTGACAAACAGAATGTGGTATAGACATACAATGGAATATTATTCATCTTTGAAAAGGACTTAGATTCTGACAAATACCACAGCTCGGAAGAACCAGAAAACACTATGCTAAAGTGAAATATGACAGACACAAAGGAACAAATATGTATGATTCCACACATATGAGGTACCTAGAGTAGCAAAATGCACAAAGTAGAATAGTGGTTATCAGGGGCTGGGGGAGGGAGTTATTGTTTAATGGGTATAGAGTTTCAGTTTGAGATGACAAAAAATTTCTGGAGATAGATAGTGGTGATGTTTGGACAAAAATGTGAATTACTTAAGGTCACAGAACTATACACTTAAAATGGTACACTTTATGTTACGAATGTTTACCATAATAAAAAAGAGAGGGCAAAAACTCACAAAGGTTTGCACTGCAACATTCTTTATGATTGTGAAAACACCAAATAATTTACTGACCAACAATAGAGGTTGAGTTAATGGCAGTTGTTTATATAGTATGCTGATTCAATGGGTTCCTACACAAGCACTGAAAATGATTTGTATGTTTAAAAAAGACTTGAGCAACAATGTTTCCAGCAGCTTTAATCAAAATAGCAAAAAAACTGGGAAATAAATGTTCATTAATTGGAGAATAGAAAACCAAGTCAAACTGTGGTATATTCATACAATGAATGATACTCAGGGATCAAAAAGATAGAACTATGTGCAGCAGCAAGAACAAATTACAAAATCATTTTGTGTTGAGGAAAATATGGCAAACCTAAGAGACGACATGCTGTATGGTTCCATTTAAATAAGCTCAAGGACAGGTAAAACTAACTTGACTTATCTTTGAGGAGGTAATGTTAATTAAGAACTGACTGGAAGAAGGAATAGTTCTGTATCTGAACTGTGTTGGTTATGTGGTTGTATACATCTTTGAAACTCATAAACTGTACCATGTGTTGTAAGATGTACTTCAATAAAAGTTGTTGAGAAAGAATGTGCATTTATGTGGAAGCATTTTCATAGTACATTAATGAAGTTTAAACAGAGACAATGAAAACAATAGATTATTCATGATTCCTGAGAGATGGGAGGTAGGGAGGGAGTGAGGATAAAGGACAGAAAGGGACATGGCAACTTGTGGGTAGAAGAAATGAGCCATCTTTTCTTTTTCGATTTTCTGTGTTTTCTAAGTTTTCCACATTAGGCATTGAAATAATATTTGTGAAGAGAATAAAACAAAATTTTAAAGTGTAAAATGACCCCCCCAAAAGTGTGAGTTTGGAATACCATCAGATTTTTCTTATAATTCAACTGTATATTCAATATATATTGAATACTGGCTTTTTTCAAGATTGCTTGTTGGAACAAGATTCAAAACATGACTTAGCTTACATTTCTGCAATCTTTGGTGTCATAGGGAGAGGGTAAGATTATTCAAGATATATTAATAAGCTTAAAAAAAAAACCTGGGTGTCACCCACTCTACAATTTTCCAACACGATGCATAATTTGGGAAGTGCCGTTTTCTGTCAGAACAAAGAAGAGATGATTTTTGAGAGAAGGGTGGGTTTTTGTGATTTGAGGAGACCTGGTTTCAAGACTAGATTTGGGTTCTGCTTTAGGAAACATCCAGTGAAACAAAAATAAATATAAAAAACTGTCATGATATCTTCAAAATGGATTTACAATATGGCATACATGAGAAAGGAAAAAAAGCTCATGAAATTGAATGTTGGCCCCTTGAAATCTATATATCTGATAAAGTGGTAGTTAGGCATGTCAAAAATCAATTTCCCCTCTGAGCCTGAGAAAATTAAATTTAAATGTCTTTTTTGGTTTCCCATGTTTAGAATTTTGAAAAATAGATGAAAGAGAACAAATATCTATATTGACTTTTTTTCCTAGAACTTAAAGTGATTTGATGTGAGTGGCCAGGTTATAAGAGGCCACCCTTTGTCACATCTCCTAAAGCAGAGATGGAAAGAATCACTGACATTCTTCCACACTAAGCACAATGGATTTTAAAATTCCAAGTGTTATTTGCGATGATTTAGTCTAGGGTAAAGGAACATGTTTTCATCTCAGACGTTATCTCTGCTGTATTGATGGAATTTCCTGGATTGCTAGACCAAAAAGGTTCAAAGCTACATTCAAGGTAAAAAGGACAATGGATTATAGCTGATCATCAAACTCTGACCTGGTCATGGAAAGGGAGAGTTAGTAAGCATCCCCCAAATCTGCTGTCCCAGCTTTTAGCCTAACTCACTGATTTTACGAAAGAGGAAAGCAAAGTTCAGAGAGTTGAATTTACTGATTCATAAAACTGATGAAGCACCCAGTGCCGTCCATTCTCTTCAGCATCTTCTGCCACTGTTAATGCCTATTCTATACCAGGTTTACAAGCTTGCAATATTTATCTTCCCTTTCCCATTATCCCGATATTATTTCCTTCTTTTTACCTTTACCACCACTTGGGGATGATCACCCCCTTCTCTTCCCTGGTAGGCGCTGACATACATCTCTCAACATCTTATCTCTTCAGAACACAAGGGTTGATTATTTTACAAAGAAAAGAAATGCATTGCTATCACACAATTGTTAGATTGAGACCCTATTATTATAGACACTATTTAATTACAACCTATTTGAATCAAGCCTTGTTGTTTTTTTTTTTTTTTTTTTGGTTTGGGTATTTATTTGGGGAAGTTTGGCCCTTGGCAGATTGAGGGGAAGATATTTTTCAGACAGGGAAGTTTGATTAAACTGTCTAAGCTTGACTATCTTTCCACAGGAAGTTTCCCTCTTGCCTGGCCATCACTTCCCCTGCCAATCTGAAAAACATTTCAGCTCTTTAGATCAGTCTTGAGACTGGGTCCCACTCTCTTTTACCCTTTCTGTCTCTTTCTCCATATCCTAATCATTAAGGTTAGCTGTAAGTTTAAAAATTTTTATTGGAGTATAGTTGCTTTACAATGTTGTGTTAGTTTCTGCTGTACAGTAAAGAGAATCAGTTACACATATACATACCTCCCCTCTTTTTTAGACTTCTTTCCCATTTCGGTCACCACAGAGTACTGAGTATGGTATACGTGCTGCCTAAGAGAGCATGAGTATTGAGTATAGTTCCCAGTGCTATACGGTATTCATTAGTATCAGTAGTTATTCACTAATGAATTAGTATTCATTAGTTATCTATGTTATGGAGAAGGCAATGGTTCCCCACTCCAGTACTCTTGCCTGGAAAATTCCATGGATGGAAGATCCTGGTAGGCTCCAGTCCACGGGGTCGCTAAGAGTCGGGCATGGCTGAGCGACTTCACTTTCACCTTTCACTTTCATGCATTGGAGAAGGAAATGGCAACCCACTCCAGTGTTCTTGCCTGGAGAATCCCAGGGACAGAGGAGCCTGGTGGGCTGTCATCTATGGGGTCCCACAGAGTCGGACACGACTAAAGTGACTTAGCAGCAGCAGCAGCAGTTATCTATGTTATACATAGTAGTGTGTATATATAGATAGATAGGTATCAAGCTGTACTTTTTTTAAGATGAAGGTAAAGTTCTTCAAAGATGAAGAAACCAAATCATGTAATAAAGGATGTCTGTAAAATTCTCTATATGGACACTGAAATATTCAAGGATAGTGATAGAATTTATATATCAAAAGGAAAAGATGAGCCAAGTGTCCCACAACCTAGTACCTAAAAACCACAAATATTTATTATCTAGCTCGTGTTCTGTGAGTTGACTGAGATGACTGGGACAGCCCAAAATGTCTGGTCTAATTAGAATCAGCTGATCTTTGTAGTTGGCAGCCCTGCTGGGGACGGAAAGTCTAGAATGTCCTCATTCATTCATCTGGTGGTTGGATCTCAGCTGGTCTGCTTATTTCTGCTCCACATGGTCTCCATCTCCCCTCAGCTCCACTCAGTCTGTTCACAAGTAGAAGTGTTCTGATAGTGACACAAAGAAAGCTGCAAGACTTCTTAAGATCTCTCTTCAGTAGCAGCTTGATGTCCTTTCTGGCTCATTTGATTGGCCAAAAAACTTACAAGTCCAGTCCAGAATTAAAGGATGGAGAAATGGAGTCTTGATGACAGATGACAAAGGCTTTATTACCTGTGGAGACTGAACAGGAGAGAAGTTGTCAGCAAAGAAGGGAAGAGTATGGCAAACACAGAGAGAATGGGCTCTCGTGAGATTTGGAAGTTACAATGAGAATGTTCCCTCTGTTTCCACGCTCCATAACTCTTGGGGTAACTCACAGATTGATCTCAACTTAAGACAGCTACAAAAGAAGTAAGATCCTCAAGGAAGAACAAGGTTTCCATTAACAGACAAGGAAACTCAAACATTTAGGTAAAGATCACTTTGTCAATTATCACTTTGTCTCCTGGAGACACTGGGAAGAGTTGAGGGAAGCAGAGGAAGGGAGTGATTAACTGGGAGTGGGGGTGGGCAGTAGATGGACAGAAGAGTTAGGTATCAGAAAACAAAAGAGAAAATATTTGCAGTGCTATCTAAAGATGACCAGGGTAAGAGGAAAGGAAACAAACAAACAAACAAAAACTAACCTCAACATTCTTAGAAATTTGACCAAGGGGCAATTTTCAGACTGACCTTGATATTGGCCCCATCTTTGGGGAACCTCTGCATGTGCTTGCACTAAGCTCCTGGTATCACTCTGGGTCAGTTGGGTAGTTTCCAGATCTAGCAAAGAAAATACAAATATCCAATAAACACAGAATACCTTTTTTTTTTTTAATATGTCTCATGCAACTCTTAGGCCATACTTTTATAAAAACATTATTCTTATTTGTCTAACATTTAGATTTAACTGAGCACCCTGGATTTTACCTCTCAACCCTGGGGCAGGGAAGGAAAAAAATGAAGCAGGTGCTGAGCAGGACTGATCACAGCCATCAACCCTAGTAGCTAATTAGAATAGAACCCTGTTTAGAACCACCAAGTCCTGGGAATTCCAGCTGGGTGCCCCTCGCCATTTCCATTTATGAGAGGTTTTCTTTTTCTCCTCTCCACCTCCACCCCGACCTCACCTCTCTCCCATCACTCCCCTGTCTTCTTCCCCATTTCTCAGCCTTCAAATCTCCTGGTGCCAAACCACGGCTCTCATCTCTTCTCCACCATTCTCTGACCCTGCCAGTCAACTTCACGCTCATTCTAAAATGAGCATTTCTTATTTTTTAATTTATTAAGAAGTGTTGAATTACAATGTTGTGTTAGTTTCTGCTGTACAGCAAAATGACTCAGTTATATGTGCATGTGTGTATGGACTTCCCAGGTGGTGCTAATGGTAAAGAACTTGCCTGCCAATGCAGGACACATAAGAGATGTGGGTTCAATACTGGGGTCGGGAAGTTCCCATGGAGGAGGGCATGGCAACCCACTCCAGTATTCGTGCCTAGAGAATCCTATGGACAGAGGAGCCTGGCAGGTTACACTTCATAGGGTCACAAAGAGTTGGAGACAACTGAACTGACTTAGCAGGCATGCATATACGTGTACATATATACACATATGTATTCTTTTTCATATTCTTTTCCATTATGATTTATCACAGGTAAAATGAGCATTCCTACTTCACCATCCTCATTTGCCAATTTTTGTCTCCAGAAGAAGGGGAGAGGTAAAATTGCCATCTACTATAAATAGGAAGGAAGGGGGTACTCCTTCAATCACACCTTCAATCCCCAACCTTGATGCCAGTGCTGAAAGAATATGTCCTTAATTCTGCAAGTCAGGAATGAAGGTGACACCCATTAAGAAACATCAAATAAAATATTTAAATGTATTTAGATTTCATATCCTCAGGTTGAGGAAAGCTATAATATAACTGATTATGGAAACCCTCAGGGTTTGTAGGAAAGGCTGCTTCTTTTAGTGAGCAGTGAATAAATAGCAAAATGAAGTACTTAAAATTGGTTTACAATACACCTCAGCACAGAGCCAATAAATTAATAAAATCTGATAAGTTTTCAGATCCCTTGAGGGGTAAAATGCAGCTTGCAACACAGCGAATTTGCAGCAACATCACAGAACAGTGAAAGTTAATTTTTTCATTTCCTATGTGGCAAGGTCCAGCTAATTTTTCACTGCCAACTCCTCTTTTAAAAAAATATATAGTTCTTAGTGTGTAATGGTTAATCGTGATTTTCACGTCATTCTTTTTTTTTTTTCCAATTTCTTTTAAGGAATTCCAACTTACAAATGAGGTGAACAGCAGCTGAATTTTATCTTTTTTACTCAAGTATTTTCACTGAACTCAGTAATCAGTGGGGTATACTTATTCTGGTGTTGAGCAGGGAATTGCATACCCAGCTCCTATTACTGTTCATAAATTACTGCCCCCATATGCACCATCCTGAAAATGTATCTCAATGAGCTTTGTTTGGGCTGTGTGCTCCTGCCATCAGTGGTGGTAGGAATCTCACCAGAAATCTAGAAAAGACCAATTAAAAGGCGAATCCTCTCTTCTCACTCCAATAATGCTGACCAAAGCAACTGAACATAAGGACATAAATGTGAATTATTTTCTATGTTTTGCATAATCATTGTTAATTTTAAAATACATTTCAATACACAACATAATGTCCCCTGAAAAGTTCTGTTTACAAACCTTTTTAAAGACACATCACGCAGACAGCCTACCTACATAATTCTAAAGATCTCAGATATTTTTCATTACGGCAGTTCTAATGGATGGTACTTAAATGGTCACAAAATTAAGTAAAAGCATAAAAACTCCCATCTTTAGGGATAAAACAAATAAAACAAGCTTTGGCACAGATAACAGCCATCAGATAATGCCACAGTAGGACATTTTGTGCTCAGTTGCGCTTGACTCCTTTTGACCCCATGGACTGTAGCCCGCCAGGCTCCTCTGTTCATGGAATTTTCCAGGCAAAAATACTGGGGTGGGTTGCCATTTCCTTTGTTCAGTTCAGTCACTTAGTCATGACTAACCCTTTATGACCCCATGGACTGCAGCACGCCAGGCTTCCCTGTCAATCACCAACTCCTGGAGCTTGCTCAAACTCATGTCCATCGAGTTGGTGATGCCATCCAACCAACTCATCCTCTGTCATCCCCTTCTCCTCCTGCCTTCAATCTTTTCCAGCGTCAGGGTCTTTTCCAGTGAGTCAGTTCTTTGCATCAGGCGGCCAAAGTATTGGAATTTCAGCTTCAGCATCAGTCCTTCCAATGACTATTCAGGACTGATTTCCTTTAGGATGGACTAGTTGGATCTGCTTGCAGTCCAAGGACTCTCAAGAGTCTTCTCCAACACCACAGTTCAAAAGCATCAATTCTTCAGTGCTCAGCTGTCTTTAAAGTCCAACTCTCACATCTATACATGACTACTGGAAAAACCATAGCTTTGACTAGATGGACCTTTTTTTAATAGTTAACTCCCTTGTCTGATTAAGTAACATTACTATATACTTATTGATGACTTCTAGAATCTCAACTTGGGAGTGATCCCATCTCACAGAGACTCATATGAGCATCTTATAAAGGTCTGTAGAATACGAGAGTCTTCAATTTATTGGCTTGTGGGTACCTTAGTTGGAGTAGGACACCATTCCTGTCCTTAAGTAGTTCCCAGGCAAGTAAGGGAGCTTGAAAGATGTATTCAGAGCAAAAGGATAAAGATGCCTGACATACAGAGGACTCCAGTAAGCCAGGCACAGGTGATCCAGTTTGTTTTCCTTTTTTCTCTTTTTCCTCTCTTTTAGGAGCACTGATATTAATCACCAGGGTGAACATATTTCAAATGTTTTTCCTTTTGCTTTATCTACAAAAGTTTCTTCCCTACACAGAGATTTTTTCATAAGAGGTGTCTTCTGTAAAATAGCTACCACTTCAGTATAAAATAGTTGGTCAAATTACAGGAAAAAAAAAAAAATAAAGTACGGACTTCCCTGGTGGTCCAATGATTAAAGCTTCTTCCAATGCAGAGGGTTACGGGTTTGATCCCACCTGCCTTGTGGCCAAAAAAACAAAACATGAAACAGAAGCAGTATTGTAACAAATTCAATAAAGACTTTAAAAATAAAAATAAATTTAAAAAATTTTAAGAAACACTCTAACTCAAAAATGAAAGAGTTGTCACTCAGAGGAAAAGTGAGCTGGTCTGTAACAGCAGGGAACCTGATCATCTAAAATATTTTGACAGATTCTTGAGCAGTTTGCTTCTCTCTTCATATCTATTTTATCTTTATTAGGGAAGTTGATGAAGCCTTTGATGTTCCAAAGACATAATATGAGATGAATGAAACATCATTTCCACAATCATGTGTGCAGATTTGGACTAATGATATTTTTTTTAACTCAGCCAATCAGTGTCCAAAGCAGTTTTCCTTATTATTAACATCTTCTCCCACCAATTTCTCTCCCAGCCTGATACCTCATCCTGATTAATGGACTAGTAGCAGGGACTACTTTTTTAAAATGATGTTTTGCTTAAAGCATCTGTTTATGTTTCAGCAAAACAAATAAAGTCAGGCGTATTAAGGAATATGGTGTTTTAGAAACAAAGAAAACAACCAAGATTAGAAAAAAGTTAACTGTTCCCTCGGGAGAAACCCTGGTGGTTAAACTGTTTCATCAGCAACAATACAGAAATTGTTTTAATGGTGTTTTCAGCATCTTATTCTGGAAAAAAAAAAAAAAAACCCAGCCTCAGAAAACACAAAGGTTGAAATCAAGGCTATCTATCTGGAAGACTGACATTTATTGAGAGCAACATTTCATAAAGTCTGTTAAAGCCAGTAGAGTGAGCATATAGACACTAATGATGTACCTTTATCCTTTGAAATATTTTTCATGCTAAACTGGTTACTATCACTGAGAACAATTAACATGATTCAAGAACTGGAGAGGGGTTTACTTTTTAGGGGTGAGTTCTTCCGACAAAAACCACACAGCAAAGCTTATTTAATAAAATTGAAGAGAAATCACACAGGGAACAAAACCAAAGTCTTCTATCTATATAGAAACAGAAGGGCACCTATGGAGTTTATCTTTGCATTCTCTTTCCAATTAAAAATACAACATTCCTTTCTTTATGTTTGTATGTCCCAGGCTGTTTAAACAATTTACCTCTCCTAAATATTCTTTTGAAGGTTAGGGAAAGACCTTTCCCTCATGTAGTGAAAACTGCAGAAGCTTTTTCCTGTCCTTCAAACACGGTCGTCATTAAATGCACACAGCTGTCCATAGACTATCTGGGAGAAACTTCCAGGTTTGCCACAGCAACAAACTCCATCATGAGCACAGGAGAGTATAAACAAGCAGGGCAAGATCCATCTCAGGCAGAATATCCACGTTAAAGGCTTTACATTTTTCTCTCCCTTGGTCCCAAATACAGCACAGTATCCTTTCATGAAAGGCTTTGGTTTGCCTTGGTAAAGGCTGTTTCTTACAGCCCGTGTTGGGGGCAGAAGTTCTTTAGTAAAACTTGTCATTATTTACGTACCAGAAAGGAAAACCTTGTCTAGTAAATTAATTAGAATGTGACCTGAAAAGGAATATTTTTGATCAGTGAAAACAGAAGTCTTCGGGTAAAGGGGGAAAAAAGGCAGAAAGGTTCAAAATACAGAACTGCATTGTTTGCAGAGAGCCTGCTGCTTCCTTTATGCCTAGCTGAACCATGCCAGGAGCCCTCTTGAATTTCTACAAGAATACAGTTTCAGATCATCTGCATTCAGGGCCAGAGTCATGGCCCTGGAACCGATAATTGCCTCTGACAGGATTTAATTACCTTCTCTAGGACCTTTTCTCTGTTTGATTGGAGACCACCCCCTGCCTCCGATCAAATCAGACAGTAATAACACGCTGAAGCGCAGCAGCCAATCACGAGTCAAGTCTGAACAGTGACCTTGCTGAGTCGAAGCTGATTGGTGGTGTCAGCCTTGTCAACGGTGTCAGGGAACCGTCAGACAAGAAAGAGCGAGGGGGGAGCGGAGGAGAGCGAGGGGAGATAAGAGAACAGCATTAATGCTAATGGAGGCTGTCAGCATTCAAGGCTCCAGGCTGCCTCACAAGCGGCCTTGCACAAAAACAAAAATATTATTAGAGAACTCATACAAGTCTAAAATATTCAGAAGGGGAACATTTGCGCTTCTCCAGTTTGGGGAATCTATTCAAGGTGTAATTCACAGGCAGTTCAGATCCAGATACACGCGCATGATGTGAGAGGATAATTTTCATGAGAAGAAAAAGGCCCATAAAACTTAGATAAATTGGGGGATGGTGGGAGGGGGAGGGAGGATAAACTACTGCTCCATGACTTTGTGTTGTCTTTTTTTTTTTTTTTTAAACTAGAGCCCTGAGAATTCTGGTACTTAAAGATGCACCACAAAACTCTGCTTTTAATATTAACTTGACTTAGCAGTCATTGTATTATTTATGACCACTTTAGTGTGGGATTTAAGCCCACCTATAATGTTAACAAAGAATAATACATTCATTAAATGGCCAATCTTTATGTACATAGAGTTTTAAGATAATTTATAGTAATGGCAGAATTCTGGCCATCTACAAAAAATGGTTTAACTAAGCTATAAAATTTGGTTAACCTCTAGTCCATCAAAAAAAAAAGTTCTTTTTTACAGAAAAACAACACCAAGACATCAGTGAGTTATGCAGAAAGTCTGTTACAAAATAGTAATAAATCAAGATTTGGAAGAGAAGTAGAATGCATTATTAAGACTGTACTAATTTGGAGTTTAATTTATTCATTACATTTGTCTATAAATAACCTTCCCCTTAGCATTTGTTTTGTTTCTGACTCACCCACTTCTTTACAAATGTAGCAACTAGTATGAAAAAAATACATTTATAGAGGTGTATAGAAGTAGAATGTTTATAGCGATTAACAGTATTTTTCTTAAGACTTTCAATCATTTATTCTCTGGCAAAGTAAAGGGACACTTTGTTACATGATTCCTGGACTTTACCAAAAGGAATATTGTTTTTAAAAATACCAGCTAATTCAAGATTAGACAAGCTTCTGCCACATGTATACAAATAAACATTTCTTCAAGTGACTTCCAGTTTCACCAAGGAATTTTACCTAAACAGAATTGCACAAGTGGATTCATTGTTTCTGACTCCTCTTCAACTCTTTACATACTTCTCCCTACAAAAGATGATTTTTAAATAAAGAATGGAATCTTTTCCTATATCTCTACAATTCTTTTCCTTTAATAGTCATGGGATTTAACAACGGTTACCATATAAATAAATCATATTTTTCTATACCAGATCAAAATTTATAATGGATATGTTAGGATGATCATAGTTATAGCAACTTTTTAAAAAGCCATCTGCAACAACCTACAGGGATGCAGAGTTACTTCGAAAAGATTGCATCTTTCCAGAAACTCATGGTTAAAATAACTCATTTAACGGGAAAAGGTATCTTACACAGAAAATCTGAGGCTTAGAGTCTTGTTCCAGCTTTGCTATCAACCAGCTATCCAATTTGAGCCAAGTCACTCACTGTCCTCATGTGTTTTGGTTTCCTCAACTATAAAAGGCAGTTAACAGGAGGTTACTTAAAGAATTAAAAGTATGTAGAGTACATCTGAAATTAGAATGTAGACAGGATAACAGTCTTTTCGCTTCCTGGAAACACTATTCAAGGTTGGTTTCTCTCTGCCTCTACTCCCTCTAACTCCATTCTGCCACATGCATCCACCACCACCCAACACAACATACGCTGATAAATATTTTGATAAATATGGGGACATATGTAATATTTCATCAGTAACAGTATCAGGACCAGAACCCAAATTTGCTAAATCTTATCCCTAGGTTCTTTCTGACTCCACTTTTCTTCCACTTGGAACTAATATATTTTTTTGGTACTCAGATAGTGCTGATCTTTTACTATGCTGGGTTTATGTATAGTCCGTTAGTAAACTCCATATGCATCGTGCATTTTCTTGGATAAGGGAGCAGATACTTAACAAATGCTTTTAAAAGAGACTGTGCAAAAGTAAACAGGTCTAGTCGTGTGATCATTATCAACTTGAATTTTTGGCCACTTAGGATTTTATCCCTATCTAGCATGTATGGAACTTTGAAAATAAGGACAAACTTTATTTAGCTATTTTTCAAGTATTAAAGAGAGTATAACAAATGAATGTGTGTATATTCCAGACCTAACAAGGAAACATAGGAAGGTTTATTATGTCTCAAAGTAAATAATCAATAACATTTTATTTCAGTGGAAGATAGTACACTTTTCAAAGACAATCTACCCCCAATTGTGAAGGGAAGGGCAAATTTTCATTCTGTCCTCCTCCTATCACATCTTCAGCCAGTTCAGATCAGAGCAACAGCAACAAAAAGAAAGGAAAGGAAAGAAGGCAATAGCATGGCTTATTCATTTCTTTAGCAACGCTATTCTCACCCTGGAAAGGTGAATAATTAATACCCATCTGAATCCACCTAATTAAATCCACATTTGCTTTTTCTGTTCATTTGAAAATGCTTTCCTTTAGAGAAAATGGATTTTGCTTATCTTCACAGTTTATATTTCTTAAATGGACTCTTTTGGAATTAAAGAGATTCTATCTTGGTTTTGAAAAGCCTTTCCCTTTTTTTTGTTTTAATCATTAGGAATCAATGACAAAGCTTACTATTTTTCAAAATGGGAGACAGGATATTAACCAATTGCTAGTCTTAGATTCTTATAAAACAGATAGTCAAGCCAGCTGTAATTCTAGATTATGTCCTTTTTTTCCCTAAAGAGATGAAAAAAAAGTCTTTTGCTCCTTTAAAAACTGAGCACGCAACAACAAATAGAGAGAAATTAAAGAGAAACCATATACCAAATCCTGAATTAAATCTCAGTTGCTATTTCAGAATGATTTTTGCATAATCTGAATTACACAAAAGAGTGATTCTAATTGCAAATTCAATCACTCCTTGACTGAGGCTCAGAAATCAATTCTCAGTAAAATATGACACTCAATCATTCAAAGCAATAGAATAGTCAATATTTCACCATCAACAGTCTAGTTAGGACCTATTTCAATACAATACAAATTCAATTTTTTACTGTGCCTAGCAAATCTCTTCTATTCCTCATAACCTCGTCTAACACTCCGAATAATCAAAATCATGGTGGAAAGTTAAATAAAATCTTGAGATTTCCAAGACTTGTCAAGAGAATTGCACTCAAATAATTCTGATCCAGACTTCTGATCTTTTCCTTAATTAGTACTGATTGTCAACTTTACTTACATCCTCCTTGCTTGGCAATTTAAATTTAGACAGGGATCATCCCAGTGAGACAGACAGCACTGTGGAATGAGGGGCAAGGGACAAGGAGGGTGAAGAAGATTCAGGTTCAAGTAGCTAGAATCGAATCTGAGACTGTAGGGTCCTGGAATTTACTGCATTTCAGCAAATGAATGGAAATTGCAGTACAGTTTCCAACAGACCTCACTTTGGCATCATTTTCTCTAACTCTGAAAGACAAAGATGGAAGAAAGAACTCAGATATAGAATTAGAAAGCAAATCTAGATAGAAAATAGGTAAACAGAGAGTTTTCAGTCAGTAAGTGTTTCCAAGACTAAAATTCCCTAGTTTTGACTGATTTTTACCTCTTACTTGGTGACCTTATCAATTCATCTGATGCCCAAAATTCTATTTCTCTTTCTCGACCCTGGACTCCCAGATACTAAGGCAGGACTTTCATTTTGCAGCTTGAAGTTTTACTAAATAAAATACTCAAGGCTTAAATTGTTTTGTCACACTATTGTTGTCACTATTATAACAATATTGGGGTTTGTCTGTATGTTTGGGAAGAGGGTGTTTCTAAAAAAAGATATATCTGATTAAGTGCACTGTTTATTTACTTTAGAATCCACATTTTTAAAAAACGTGCACACAAAAGGCTTAGAAATGCATCCAAAATGAGAAACTCCAGTCAACTGATTACTCAGCTGGCAAAATGGAAATTTCAAGTTGCATAGACAGCTAATTGTGGCCTGCCTCTGGAATGACAGGTCTATAATTTTTAGTTTTGTGTGCATTGAAAGCCAGTCACCTTGACACTCAGTGCTCCATTATCCGCCAACCACCAACCATATGATGATATTCAAGGAGTGATGGGCACTATCCATTATGGATGGTGAAACACATGGAGTTTTATTTGGATGAAGCTGTCCTGAGAAAAAAAGAAATCCACGTATCTACTCCTCCCCATGAGCAACAATGACGCTGAAACACCTTCAATTCCAGAGGAGCAACTTCTTTGTTCATGTATAATAAAAACCATCAGTTTTTCTTGGTATTCATTACTAACTTCCCGAAAGTGCTTTAATGTGTCACGATCCTAGCCTTTTAAAAACAAATTTTGCGTTTTAATGTCAAGTGCTCTCCCCGTTAAATTATATTATCTTAGAAACCTAGTTAAAGCCTGCATCCCAGAGAAAGTGTAAAATGTTTGTTCTTTGCCCTTTTCTTCCCTCCAAGTTATCATTTCAGTTGTTCCAAGGCTTCACAGGTAAAGGGAATATTGTTGAATTAGGAGCCAGAAAAGGCTTCCCTGGTGGCTCAGAGGTTAAAAGCATCTGCCTGCAATTCGGGAGACCTGGGTTTGATCCCTGGGTCGGGAAGATCCCCTGGAGAAGGAAATGGCAATCCACTCCAATTCTTGCCTGGAGAATCCCATGGACGGAGGAGCCTGGTGGGCTACAGTCCACGGGGTCGCAAAGAGTCTGGACACGACTGAGCGACTTCACTTTCAGGAGCCAGAAAATGAAATTGTAATCCTAGTTATGAAGAATTTTGGTTGTTGACCTTGCAGAAATCTATCACCTCTTTGAGCCTCAAATTAGTAATCTTTAAAATAAAGAGGTTGAGCCAAATGTTATCTATAGTTTCTTCTATCTGTGCAAGTGTCTGTTTCTATATTAATATTAAGGTCTATATTATTAAAGTCTGATCCATATAATATTGAAATAATATAACACTCTCCTAGCTACAAAGAGCAGTGAACTTCATTTGGCTCAAATAGAGCCATGAAGGTGTATTCATCTGCAAATAACATTACCTACTAACTGTGGCATCAACAGAAAAGTCAGCTAATTGTCCTCCCTAAAGGAAATTTGGAGGCATATTGTTCAAGGTTCTGTGCAGTGGCTCAACATTGCTATTAAGAGCTTAGGCTCTCTCTGTCCTTGGTGTGCGGTTTTCATCCTTTGATGTCATTTTGTTGTTGTTGTTTAGTCGCTCAGTCATGTCCAACTCTTTTGCGACCCCATGGACTGTAGCCCTCAAGACTCTTCTGTCCATGAAGTTTCCCAGGAAAGAATACCTGAGTGGGTTGCTGTTTCCTTCTCCAGGGGCTCTTTCTGACCCAGTGATCGAACGCACATCTCCTGTATTGCAGGTGGATTTTTACCACTGAGCCCCTGGGAAGCCCTTGATGTCATTTACCAGTTACAACATGGCTGCAGCAGCGCTAAGCAGCCAAGCTTCAACAAAGGTGAACCAGGAAGACATTATGCTAAGGGCTCAAAGTCAAGAAGAGAAAGAAAAGTGCTATATGGCCTCACTGATAAGTAGAATCTAAAAAAGTCACACTTGCCTTCCAGTACAGGGGGTGCAGTTTCAATCCCTGGTTGGGAACTAAGATCCCACATGCAGAGGAGTGCAGCCAAAGTTTTCAAAAAATTAAAATAAATAAGTACATAAATAAATCACACTCAAAGAACCATCAAGTAGAA
This sequence comes from Oryx dammah, assembly GCF_014754425.2. Lineage (NCBI taxonomy): Eukaryota > Metazoa > Chordata > Mammalia > Artiodactyla > Bovidae > Oryx > Oryx dammah. The sequence continues at coordinate 59,150,206 of NW_024070201.1, read as the reverse complement.
AGATGGTTGCCACTGACTGGAGGGTAAGGGAAATGGAGAGCCTGTTTGTCAAAGGGCACAAATTTTCTGGTATATGTTGATTAAGTTCTGGTGATTACAGTGAATAATACTGTAGTACATACTTGAAATAGGCTAAGAGAGTAGATCTTAAGTGTTCTCAACACACACACACACACACCAAAAAGTATTAACTTGATTGTGATAATCATTTCACAATATACAAGTTTATTAAATCATCATGTTGTAGACCTTAAAAATATCACATTGTACAGTCTACACATGTACAATTTTTATTTGTTAACCATACCTCAATAAGGCTAGAAAAAAATTTAGTTAAAAACCATGGCTACAAAAAAAATGTCTCCCACAAATTCTTAGCAAGGAAGGGAGAAACTGAAGAGAGGGCTCATCAATGATCAGAAAGCAAAAACTTACCCAAAGGCCTGGTCTGTGGACTAATACATACCATATCCTCCTCTTAGCCCTTAGAACCAGTGGGTGTTACTTATACAGCAAAAGAACTTCACAGATATGATTAAGAATCTTGAGTGAAAGATGATTCTGGATTAACTAGGTGATCTCTGTGTGTAATCACAGGGTCCTTGTGAGAGGGAGGAAGAAAGTTTGACACAGAAGAGAAACAGATCATAGAATGACCAACAGAAAGTTGGAGTGATACGAAGAAGGAGTCACAAGCCAGAATAATGGCCTCCAGAAGCTAGAAAACGCAAGCAAACAGATTGTAACCTAGAGTTGCCCAAAAGAACAGCCCTGCTAACATCTAAACTTTAGCCCAGTGAGACTGACTTTGGACTTTTGGCATCCAGAATTTTAAGAGGATACGTTTGGGGGCTAAGGCACTGAATTTGTGATAGTTTCTAACAGCAGCAACAGGAAATTCATGCAAGCCCTGAGCATCTGATTGGGCAGATATAGGCCATTCCATGACACAAGAAAAGCTAGGAGAATAAGTGACCAGCAAACAGGAAGGAAACAGACATGATCATATTAGACTTGTTTTGATTCACATCCTGGGCTTGGATATGTTGCGAGCCACAAACAAACTGGAGTTCTGTTATCATGTCAGTAGGGTCTGCCATATCAAGGTTCAAAAAAAATATGAATTTTGAGATTATTTTTCCACTTTGAGATCATTCAGATATTCAGTCACAATATTTAATAGAAAAGATCAGTTTTCATTCCAATGCCAAAGAATGCTCAAACTACTACTACACAATTGCACTCATCTCACACGCTAGTAAAGTAATGCTCAAAATTCTCCAAGCCAGGCTTCAGCAATACGTGAACCGGGAACTTCCTGATATTCAAGCTGGTTTTAGAAAAGGCAGAGGAACCAGAGATCAAATTGCCAACATCCGCTGGTTCATGGAAAAAACAAGAGTTCCAGAAAAACATCTATTTCTGCTTTATTGACTAGGCCAAAGCCTCTGACTGTGTGGATCACAATACACTGTGGAAAATTCTGAAAAAGATGGGAATACCAGACCACCTGACCTGCCTCTTGAGAAATCTGTATGCAGGCCAGGAAGCAAGAGTTAGAACTGGACATGGAACAACAGACTGGTTCCAAATAGGAAAAGGAGTATGTACGTCAAGGCTGTATATTGTCTCCCTGCTTATTTAACTTATATGCAGAGTACATCGTGAGAAACGCTGGGCTGGAAAAAGCACAAGCTGGAATCAAGATTGCTGGGAGAAATATCAATAACCTCAGATATGCAGATGACACCACCCTTATGGCAGAAAGTGAAGAGGAACTAAAAAGCCTCGTGATGAAAGTGAAAGAGGAGAGTGAAAAAGTTGGCTTAAAGCTCAACATGCAGAAAACGAAGATCATGGCATCCAGTCCCATCACTTCATGGCAAATAGATGGGGAAACAGTGGAAACAGTGTCAGACTATTTTTTTTGGACTCCAAAATCACTGCAGATGGTGATTGCAGCCATGAAATTAAAAGACTCTTACTCCTTGGAAGAAAAGTTATGACCAACCTAGATAGCATACTAAAAGGGAGAGACATTACTTTGCCAACAAAGGTCCGTCTAGTCAAGGCTATGGTTTTTCCAGTGGTCATATATGGATGTGAGTGTTGGACTGTGAAGAAAGCTGAGCGCCGAAGAACTGATGCTTTTGAACTGTGGTGTTAGAGAAGACTCTTGAGAGTCCCTTGGACTGCAAAGAGATCCAACCAGTCTATTCTGAAGGAGATCAGCCCTGGGATTTCTTTGGGAGGAATGATGCTAAAGCTAAAACTCCAGTACTTTGGCCACCTCATGTGAAGAGTTGACTCATTGGAAAAGACTCTGATGCTGGGAGGGATTGGGGGCAGGAGAAGAAGGGGACGACAGAGAATGAGATGGCTGGATGGCATCACTGACTCATTGGACATGAGTCTGATTGAACTCCAGGAGTTGGTGATGGACAGGGGGGCCTGGTGTGCTGTGATTCATGGGGTCTCAAAGAGTCAGACACAACTGAGCGACTGAACTGAACTGAACTGAACTAGTCACTCAGTTTAAAACTTCAGTGACTTGCAAAGCTCTCCTTTGTCTCACCCCTGCTTATCTTCCTATCCTATCTCCCATCATTCTCTAGGGATCTAGCCTTACTGGTTTTTCAGCTTTTGTTACAAATTAGGCTTTCTTCCTCAAAGTCACCCCAGCAGACGTTCACTTTGCTTTCCATGAAAATCTCTCCCTAATCCAACTCAACTCCTATATTTTTACTTAGCTAAATTCCACTGACTTTTCAACTCCCAATTTACACAGTAATTCTTCAACATCATTCCTCCATCATCTGTTACTAATTTAGCCTTACTAACTACTAGCAGTAGTGAGCATCTTGAAGTGAAAGTATTAGTTTCATAGTTGTATCCGATTCTGTGACTCTGTCGACTCTAGCCTGCCAGGCTTGCCTGTCCATGCAATTCTCCAGGCAAGAATACTGCAGTGGGTAGTCATTCCCTTCTCCAAGAGATTATCCCGACCCAGGGATCAAGCTCCAATCTCCTGCACTGCAGGTAGGTTCTTTACCATCTGAGCCACCAGGGAGGTCTTATGATTACATAAAAGATGCTCGCTTAACTTCTTTTATGTAATCACAAGACTGACAACTACTTCTTTGATGTTGTATCTTCCATTAGTCCAGGGTAAACCCTGGTTCTAACAATAGAGGACCATCCTTGAGTCTAGAACAAAAAATTAGATCAACTCTATTAACTTGCATAAGGCAACATAATTTTTCCTACTTGTCTCACTGCTATAATCTGAATATTTGTATTCCCCTAGATTTCATAAGGGAGAAGGAAATGGCAACCCACTCCCGTATTCTTGCCTGGAGAATACCAGGGACAGAGGAGTATGGTGGGCTGCCGTCTATGGGGTTGTACAGAGCTGGACACGACTAAAGTGACTTAGCAGCAGCAGCAGCAGATTTCATAAGTTGGAACCCTAACATCTGATGTGATGGTATTAGGAGGCAGGGCCTTAGAAAGACACTTAGGTCATGAGGATGGGGCCCTTCTGAGTGGGGTCAGTACCTTTGATAAAGGCCCTAGAAGGCATGCTAGCTGCTGTGAAGTAATAGAAAATACATCAATTGGTCTCTGCCCTTGATTCATGGCACCGAGCCCTTAAAACCCTGTAATTTCCTAAATGATAAGAGTATTAGAAGCATCTAGAAGAGCATCTTCTCTTCTAATATTTGGTCTTTCCCGGGAAGGGGAATCATGGGAATCTCTGATTTGTAACCAAGTCAGACAGAAGTTGTGGGTGACTTGGGGACCTACTACTTGCCAATGGCACCTTAAGTGGGGAGCAGAGGGGGTAGGGTGCCTCATGGAACTGAGCCCTTCACCTATGGAATCTGTGCTAACTCCAGTTAATGTCAGAGTGGAACTGAATTGCAGGACACTCAGCAGGTGTCACAAACAACTGTTTGGTGTCTGGGGAACGAATCTATGTGAATGGTCTCAGAAGTGTTGAGTATGGTGGTAACATGAGAATTACGGAGAAACACAAGATGAGTTTTTCTTTTCCATTCCCCTTCCACCATGCGAGGCCACATAACTCGTTACGAACCAGGGAGAGGGCCCTGACCAGAACAAAACCATGCTGGTGCCTTGATCTGAGGCTCCCAGACTCCAGAACTGTGAAAAATACATTTCTGTTGTTTGTAAGCCACATGGTCTTTAGAATTCCGTTATAGCATCCCAGGCCGACTAAGACACTTTCCATGAGAGCACTGATGTTTCCATGGTGTGTTGAACAATCTAACTCTTAGTTTCAAAGATTTTCTTTGACATATTCTTCATCATAGTTCCCAGCAGCATGTCAATTGTCAAAAAGGAGCCATTTTGAAAGAATATGCTAAGTGAGGTGTTGAAAAGTGCCCTCTTAGGACTCCCATGTGTAGCCCAGTGGTTAAGACACATTGTTTCCACTGCCGGGGACTCAGGTTCAATCCCTGGTCAGGGAACTAAGATCCCACATGCCATGTGATGTGGCCAAAAAATAGAAAAAGACAAAAGATAAGAATGGAAAAGAAAAGAAAAGTGCTCCCTCCATCCACACAGTCAAAGCTCTGTTTGCTTTATTGACAGCTCCATGCACAGACCTAGGGTCAACGTGTTCTTTGAAGAAATAATATTTATTGAGTGAAGGCATCAAGCTAAGTGCTGAGGCTATGGAAGTGAACAAGACAGGGCCTGGTCAACACGGTGGTCAAACACATCGAACTGCACAGGCTTGTGCTTCTTAAAATTGGGCCACTAACCAGTTGCATCAGAAACTCTTGCAGCACTTATTTTAAAAGAATATTCTTGGACCCCACCTTAGACCAACTGAATCAGATTTTCTTTGGGTATAAATGATTTGAGACCAATCAAAGTTGAAGAATCCTTGCTGTAAACTGAAAACAAACATAAAAAATTCTATTTTTTTAGCTCAAGAAATTTTTTGTTCTCATTTGCTTGCCTCACATAGACACTCACCTTTTTTTCCTCATATATTTAGCACAATGCTTGGCAAACATTAGCTAGCACATCAGCTGAGCAATTCCAGAATCTTCATCTATTCCTCTATGCAACCATAGAACTAACACACCATTTATGCCACAGAATAGCTTGCTCTTGGGGAATTGTGTTTCATCTAATTTCTTACAATTAATGAACAAGTTCTATCAGTTTTAATGGTGTTATCTCAGGCCTACATTTTGACATAAATTATTTATCCTACTAATTTAATGGCAAACAGTCACCAAGGTGAGCTTAAGGCAGTAATTTCACACGTATACTGGTTATAGGTTAATTATTTAGGTGCCACAACTAGCTTTGTGATAATGAACTCTCCTGGGCAGACCCCATAAAATACATTCCTCAGCTTTAAAAAAAAAAGGAGGTTTAATGCTTCAAAGTCTCTCGTGCTGAGGTTTATGTAACTTCTGAGTTGTACTGAAATTTTACGAAAGAGACAGGAAATGTTTGTCCCAAGCAAAAGACAGAGACTGGGATGAAGGAAGAAAGAGCAAGCGTATTTGCAAATCTTTATATGAAACTTCTGAAAATTAGTAGTGCCTTTAGTCAAAGAATTATGAGACTTAAAAAATTAAATGCCCACATTTTACAGCATGTCATATTTTTTAAAGTCTTTTAAATTCTTCATTCTTACTATATAACCGTAATATTTATAATATTTTGAAATTAATTTTTATTGGAGTATAGTTGATTTATAATCTTGTGTTAGTTTTTGCTGTACAGCAACGTGAACCAGTTTTATATATATAAGAATTTGCTACAACAGTGGTTCTCAACAGCTAGGATGTCACGTTGGAATACTCTGAATCTTCTGCAGGCATGTGCCAAAGTTTGATCACTTAAATTTTTATTTATTACAAAATAGGATATATACAATGAGATCCACGAGGGATTGAACAGTTTACACAATGTGACATATTAGAGGATGAAAGCCCTGCAGAGTAAGAGATGCAGTATTAAGCCACAGCTGTTGAGAAATTACTGAAAAAGTTTGAGACATTTTTTCCTTGAGTGCATGAATCATCAGGTTAAACATCTCTCTCAAATAGTAACACAAGGCTGAAGTGCTACCCAATGAACACAGTGACACTGATAGATATGTATTAATGTCTTCAAATATTCTGGCAAACATTCTATGCTCAAAACCCAAAAAGTTGAGAACTGCTGCCATACAGAGTAATATGGGCTATGGCACAGATATGCACACTATTTAAGGACATAGAAGAGGAATTCTTATTCTGTTTGAGTTTGCAGACAGCAGGTTTGCCTTGAGTAGTTGAAATCATGGAAGAACATAATGTAACCTATGAGGGTAATTAATTTCTTTTTCCAAATAACCAGGAAAATAGTGAACAGAAAGTTAGACAGTTCCCTTGAGAAGAGAATAGACAATGGGTTGGGGAGGAAAAAGTATTTCTGCTCAGATGGTCAAAGATCCCATCATTTGGCTGTCCACATCATCTCCATCTCCATCTGTTTTCCCTGCATAGTAATTAGCCATATTTCCTCTTGTCTTCTGAAGCTAAGAGACATATTAGACCAGCAGGCCAACATTTCACCTCTGCAAATCTGATGGCATTTAGGCAATGTGAGAAATGCAAACTTTTCAACCGCTGATCCCAGTATAAATCCAAAAACTCTCATATCTGTGTCATTCTCTTGACCCATAATCTTCAGGAAATCCTTTTAGTTCTTCTTCCCTGCTGAGTTCATTATTTTCTCCCTTGTCCCTTTGCTCCATTCACCACTTAGAATGAATCTCAAATCTATGAACTCCCTCCTGGAAAAGCCCAGCCGTCCTTCGTGCTTCTGTACCGGTCTCTCATATTCACAGGAGTTTCTGTAAAGGTCTGATATATTCTCAGTTTTCTGATGAGCAACAGATAAGCTCTGCAGTTTACGTGGTAGCTTTGGAGCATTCTCTATTATGCCTCATTTTCGTTTTTTTCTTCTTTGTTTTGTGCTTTGCTCATGGGCATACTCATTTTTCAGAAACTGTTTAAAGTGTTCTTAAAAGGCAAACTATCATTTCAGTTCTCTGTGTTTTCTAAGACTCTCTCACTGTGACTTACTGTAGAATTAACTATCTATGTAATTATTTCATCCCCTTAAATAACACCATTGTTTTCCCTCCTATATGTTAAATACCTTATAAGGGGTGGCATGATCAAATAAGATTTCAGCATTTATGTAACTTTAGACCTGGAATGAACATAGTCCTTTGATGAACAGCTATTGGTCCCAGAGGATAAGTCCTGCCCAGTTTCTTTGTAGGATTTAAGATCTAATTTCAGCATGAATGATTGGAAAAGTGCCTCCAAAAATAAAACCTTTATTTTTGTATTCTTAATTGATTTATAGGATAACTATGTGTTCAAAATAATAGTAGTAACAATGTATTCAATTATGTATGTTCATGTATTTATATATGCTTTTATATAAATGAAATGAATAATAGCAATGATATAAAGGGTAGGAAAGAGGAATTAGGAACATTTTGTTTTTATAAAGTACTTACACTATATGTGAAGCAATCTAGTGTCATTTGAAAGTGGATTTGGATTAGCTGTAAATGTATATTGCAAACTCTAGAGCAACCACTAAAAAGTAAAAAAAAAAAAAAGACCATTGATATGAGAAAATAGAATCATATAAAACTTTCAATTAAAACCATAAAAGGCAGAAAAAGTACAGGAAGACAAAACAGGAACAAGGATAAATGGCAACAAATAGAAAAGAATAGCAAATATGATATTACTCCAACTATATAAATAATCATCTTAAATAGCAATTGTCTAAATACATCAATTAAAAATAGAAATTGTCTGAGTAGATTAAAAAATACCCAAATATATGCTGTCTATAAAAATTCTCTTTAAACATAGAAACACATATAGATTAAAATAAATGGTTGGAGAAAGATGTACCATGCTAACACTAATCAAACAAATCACTATACTACAAAGGTCCATATAGTAGAAGCTATGGTTTTTCCACAGCTTTTTCAGAGAAGGCAATGGCAACCCACTCCAGTACTCTTGCCTGGCAAATCCCATGGACAGAGGAGCCTGGTAGGCTGCAATCCATGGGGTCGCTAGGAGTTAGACACAGCTGAGAGACTTCACTTTCACTTTTCACTTTCATGCATTGGAGAAGGAAATGGCAACCAACTCCAGTGTTCTTGCCTGGAGAATCCAAGGGACAGGGGAGCCTGGTGGGCTGCCGTCTATGGGGTCGCACGGAGTTGGACACGATGGAAGCAGCAGCATGATTTTTCCAGTGGTCATGTTTGGATATGAGAGTTGGACTATAAAGAAAGCTGAGCACTGAAGAACTGATGGTTTTGAACTGTGGTATTGTAGAAAGCTCTTGAGAGACCCCTGGACTGCAAGGGGATCTAACCAGTCAATCCTTAAGGAAATAAGTCCTGAATATTCATTGGAAGGACTGATGTGGAAGCTGAGGTTCCAATATTTTAGCCATCTGATTCACTGGAAAAGACCCTGATGCTGGGAAAGATTGAAGGCAGGAGAAGGAGATGACAGAGAATGAGATGGTTAGATGGCATCACCGACTTGATGGACATGAATTTCAGCAAGCTCTGGCAGTTGGTGACTGACAGGGAAGCCTGGCGTGCTATAGTCCGTGGGGTTGCAAAGAGTCAGACACAACTGAATGACTGAACTGTACTGACCACCAGTCAAAAGAAAGCAGGAGTAACTATAGCAATTTTAGCTAGAGAAAACTTCAGAGCAAGGAAGATTTTCATGGATAAAGAAAAACATTAGATATTGATAGAAAAGGTCATTATTCCAAGAAGACATAACAACAATTAATATGTATGTGCCTGACAACAAAACATCAAAATACATGAGGCAAAAACTGATAGAACTACAAAGAGAAATAGATGAATGCACTGTTATATAGCTGAGACTTCAACCCTCTTCTATTAGAAATGGAAAGATTCAACAGGAAGAAATCAGTAAGGACATAGTTAAACTCAACAGCTCCATCAATCAACAGGATATAATTAATAACTCCTAACTACTTTATGTAACAGCAGAATACAGATTTTTCTCAAACTCTCATAGAACATTTGTCAAGGTAAACCACATTCTGGGTCAGAAAACACATCTCAACAAATTTAAAGGAAAGAGAAATCATGCAGTTTGTACTCTTAGACAGCAATGGAATCAGACTAGAAGTCAATAACAGGAAGATAGCAGAAGAATTTCAAAGTATTTGCAGATTAAATAACAGACTTCTAATCACAAATGTCAAAGAAGAAATCTCAACAAAATTAAAAAAATATATTTTTTTACTAAATGCAAAAGTTCAGTTCAGGTCAGTTCAGTCACTCAGTCGTGTCCGACTCTTTGCAACCCCATGAACTGCAGCACATCAGGCCTCCCTGTACATCACCAACTCCCAGAGTCCACCAAAACCCATGTCCACCGAGTCAGTGATGCAATCCAACCATCTCATCCCCTATCACCACCCCACCACACCCTGCTTCTCCTCCTGCCCTCAATCTTTCTCATCATCAGGGTCTTTTCAAATGAGTCAGCTCTTATCAGGTGGCCAAAGTACTGGAGTTTCAGCTTCAACATCAGTCCCTCCAATGAATACCCAGGACTGATCTCCTTTAGGTTGGACTGGTTGGATCTCCTTGCAGTCCAAGAGACTCTCAAGAGTCTTCTCCAACACCACAGTTCAAAAGCATCAATTCTTCGGCGCTCAGCCTTCTTTATAGTCCAACTCTCACATCCATACATGACCACTGGAAAAACCATAGTCTTGACTAGATGGACCTTTGTTGGCAAAGTAATGTCTCTGCTTTTTAATATGCGGTCTAGGTTGGTCATAACTTTCCTTCCAAGGAGTAAGCGTCTTTTAATTTCATGGCTGCAGTCACCATCTGCAGTGATTTTGGAGCCCCCCCAAAATAAAGTCAGCCACTGTTTCCACTGTTTCCCCATCTATTTCCCATGAAGTGATGGGACCAGATGCCATGATCTTAGTTTTATGAACGTTGAGCTTTTAGCCAACTTTCTCACTCTCCACTTTCACTTTCATCAAGAGGCTCTTTAGTTCTTCCTCACTTTCTGCCATAAGGGTGGTGTCATCTTCATATCTGAGGTTATTGATATTTCTCCCGGCAATCTTGATTCCAGCCTGTGCTTCCTCCAGCCTAGCATTTCTCATGATGTGCTCTGCATAGAAGTTAAATAAGCAGGGTGACAATATACAGCCTTGACGTACTCCTTTTTCTATTTGGAACCAGTCTGTTGTTCCATGTCCAGTTCTAACTGCTGTTTCCTGACCTGCATACAGATTTCTCAAGAGGCAGGTCAGGTGGTCTGGTATTCCCATCTCTTTCAGAATTTTCCAGTGTATTGTGATCCACACAGTCAGAGGCTTTGGCCTAGTCAATAAAGCAGAAATAGATGTTTTTCTGGAACTCTTGCTTTTTCGATGATCCAGTGGATGTTGGCAATTTGATCTCTGGTTCCTCTGCCTTTTCTAAAACCAGCTTGAACTTGTGAAAGTTCATGGTTCATGTATTGTTGAAGCCTGGCTTGGAGAATTTTGAGCATTACTTTACTAGCATGTGAGATGAGTGCAATTGTGCAGTAGTTTGATCATTCTTTGGTATTGCCTTTCTTTGAGATTGGAATGAAAACTGACCTTTTTCCAGTCCTGTGGCCACTGTTGAGTTTTCCAAATTTCCTGGCATATTGAGTGCAGCACTCCCACAGGGTCATCTTTCAGGATTTGAAACAGCTCAACTGGAATTCCATCACCTCTGCTGGCTTTGTTCATAGTGATGCTTTCTAAGGCCCACTTGACTTCACATTCCAGGGTGCCTGGCTCTAGATGAGTGATCACATCATCATGATTATCCGGGTCGTGAAGATCTTTTTTGTACAGTTCTTCTGTGTACTCTTGCCACCTCTTCTTAATATCTTCTGCTTCTGTTAGGTCTACCACTTCTGTCCTTTATTGAGCCCATCTTTGCATGAAATGTTCCCTTGGTATCTCTCTAATTTTCTTGAAGAGATCTCTAGTCTTTCCCATTCTACTGTTTTTCTCTATTTCTTTGCATTGATCACTTAAGAAGGCTTTCTTATCTCTCCTTGCTATTCTTTGGAACTCTGCATTCAAATGGGTATATCGTTCCTTTTCTCCTTTGCTTTTCACCTCCCTTCTTTTCACAGCTATTTGTAAGGCCTCCTCAGGCAGCCATTTTTCTGTTTTGCATTTGTTTTTCTTGGGGAGTAAAACTTATTAAAGGTTATGTGGAATACAAGGTTTAAACAGACATTTAAAGCATTAAACCTCTATATTAGAAGGGTAGAAAGATCTAAAATCAATAATAACCTTTCATCATAGGACACTAGATAAAAAAGAGAGAAATAAATCCAAAGTAAAAAAAAAAAAGAGAAATAACAAAAATTAGAACATAAATCAACTGAAAAAATGGAAAACAATAAAGCAAAACGCTGGCTTTTTGAAAATATTAATAAAATTTATAAGCCTCTAGACCAGCCTACTAAGAAAAAGACTCAAGTTGCTACTGTCAGGATGAAAGACAGAACATTAATACAGAACCTATGGAAATTAAAATGATAAAAAAGAAATATTAGAAACAATTCTGTACCCACAAGACTCACTCCATGAAAGATACAATCTGCAAAAATTCATACTCAGAAGAAATAAACTGTCTGAATAATCCTTTATTTATTAAAAAATTAGGTCAGTTGTTAATCATTCAGTCCAATAATCAAGCTCCTTGGTATTTACCCAAAGGTATTTACCAGACTTACCTGTCCGCATGAAAACCTGCACATAGATGTCTGTAACAGCTTTGTCCCTAATTGCCAAAAGTTGGAAGCAATCAAGATGTCCTTCATCCTTCAGGTCCATCCTTCCAGATAATATACCATTATTTGAAACTTAAAGAAAAAAAGAGCTACCAAGCCATGAAAAGACAAGGAAGAAACTTAAATGCATAATTTCAACTGTATGACCTTCTGGAAAAGGCAAAACTATGGAGATGATAAAAGATGAGTGGTTGCCAGCAGGTGGGAGGAAGGAAAGCAAGCAGAGGCAGAACACAAAGGGTCTGGGGTACAGTGAAACTAAGCTTTGCTGTACTACAGTGGTGGACACACACCATTATGCGTTTCTCAAAATCCATAGGATGTAGGACATCAAGAGTTAACCTCAATGTAAATCAGGGAGGTTGAGTGATAATGAGGTGTGAGGGTCCGTTTATCATAATGAATGTAGCACTCTAGTGTGGATGTTGATAGTGAGGGAAGTTGTGCACTGCAGAAACAGGAGGTATATGGGGACTTTCTGTGTTTTCTGCTCAATTTTGCTGTGAACCTAAGAAATAAACTTCATTAATTTGTGGAGCAGGGCAGGGAAAGTAAATGCCTCATCCAAGGTCATAGAACTAGGGTGAATAATTGAAGCCAGAGCCCCTGTTTTTCAGCCCAACATTGTCCCTTTCCATCAGGCTCCCATTCTTCTATCAGATTTTATTTTTATTTCTTACCTTGAAAAAAATAGAGAAAATATTTATTTGTTATGTGCTCTCTTCTTTGCAGAATTTAGCTTACCCTTTCATAATTTCCCAAACATTCCTCCAGTTCCATCCTGATTAAAGCAGTGTATATTATTTGTAATGAGAAAATGGGGATTGGACTCATTTGTACTTCAGAATTTTCCTAAGGCTGCATCTTAACTTTCCAGGAGTATACAGTTCAAATACCTCTTTTCTCCTTTCTGAGTATCTGATATTTCTTCTCAGGTGCACATTGCCTTCTGAAGCTTCAAGTAGATCATTCCCATGCCAAGAGTTGTTCAGTGTCATAAATTTTAATTTCTTGATTATCTGTTCAAGCATAATCTGTATTTCATTAGTATTACTTATTTCTCCCTAGAGAAAACTCCAGACATCTTACATCTGTTTCTCATAGTCTGATATAAATAATGATGATAAACTGTACATACAAAAAGACAGTGTACAGTTTCACAATATTTTCTAGTATAAGTCTTGTCCATTCAAACTCTCTTTTATTGAAATTAACGTTCTATCTTTTATAATCTTAGTTGCAGCAGTCATAGTAGACAAATATTGTGAATGGGCATTATTTCCTACCTTTCATATCCAGCATCTGCAGACTGTTTATCCTCCATCAGGAAGTTAGCTAATATAAATGTCTAGTGATTTGGATAGAGTTCTCCAGAATTCTTTCAACTGCGATTTGAAGAATGAAACTAACCTCTACCTTAAGGCTGAGGCATTATTATGCTGAAACTTGAGATAATGGGCTAAATAGAAATCCTGTCACTTAACATCCTCCTGAACCTACACACAAAAGGAAGAAATTTGGAGTTGAATTAATATTTCTCTTGCAAAAATGAAGTCAAACACATTTGGAATAATTCCCTTTGAGAAATATGATCTGTATGATTTCACTGTGTGCTTTACAGTTGCAGTTTGTAGGAATATGGAGAAAGGGGAGAGGAAATACAAAAGGAGACAAAGGAGAATTTGGTTTGTTTTTAGTCCTCTCAGAAATTATTAGTTTGGTCATAAAGTATAATAGGATCATGAAATAGTCTGAAGGAGTGTATTAAGGAAAAAAAGATGAGCAGAGAAAGTCCTGAGGACTGATCAGTGGTGTGTACTAGCCCTCTGTTTCCTGGGACTCAGCATACTTGGAGAAAATCATAATTTGCCTTGGTTTGCCATCTATGGGGTCGCACAGAGTCAGACACGACTGAAGTGACTTAGCAGCAGCAGCAAGGAAGGCAAGAGTAGATGAACGGTTTAGGGTTTGTGTTGCTTTGGCTTGTCTTGTTTTGTTAAGAGGATATAGAATATGGTGTTTCATTGGAGATAGCACCCAATCTAGAATTAAAATTGCTTCATTCATTCATTCAACAAAATGTCTATTTGAGGAAATGGCAATTAAGCTGAGATCTACAGGATGGAAAGCAAAAATAAAAGACTTCTAGGTAAAGGAAACATCACATGTCAAGGCTTACAGGTATAAAGAATTTTGAGAAGGACAAAGATCAATGCAGTTACAGTATAAAGTCTAAACAGAAAATTGGCATGAGATGTGGTTAGGAATACAAACAGCAGCCTTTGCAGGTAAGGTCTTGAAAGGCTCTACAAGGAGTTTGAATAACTGTCTTAGACCCACTAAAGGGCATTCAATGATGGGGGGCTAACGACTTACATATTTTTTAGGTTAAACTTTGTATAATAAATAGATTAGAACAGTGGTTCTCAATGGAGGGTGATTTAGTCCAGAAGGGACAATTGGCCATGTGTGCAGACATTTTTGGTTGTCATAACTGAAGAGGGAAGGGGGAGACTGCTACTAGCATCTAGAGGGTAGAGACCAAGCATCTGCCAAACACCTCGTTATGCACAGGGCAGCTCCTCCACACCCAGCTCCCACAATTCACAACAAAAAAATCACCTGGCCTAAAATGTACATGGTGCTGAGATTGAAAAACATCAGGTTCAAAGAGGCAACCAAAAATACAGGAAAATTAAGTTCCTCTTTCATCAGTAGTCTCTGTAAGAGATGATGGTGTTTACTCAAATGGAGAGTAGGAAAATGGAGGCAATCAGATGGATTCCAGATACAGTTTAGAGAAACACTGATGGAACTAGACTTCAGATTTTGGTTATTGCAGACTTGATCATTTAAATCATCACTGAAGACTACTAATAAAAGTGGAATACATGGCTTTTTAAAAAGTCTTTTCAAGATAATTAAACAGCTTACAAATAAGTGAGACATCAATACGCCAAACTTAGTCAATAGATTAAGATCCAGCGTTTGGATCATATGTTACATTCAAGACACCAGCAAATCAAAAGAAAAGAAATAATAATGTTCTAGAATCTGAGACCAGTGTTTGGGAATTATCTGATACAAATCATAAGAGGGACCTGGTTATATCCTTGGATAAAAACAAAACGAAATAAAACAAAACAAACACAGTACAATAAGAGAACAGCAAGAAAGATAATGAAGCGCGGGGGGCCGTGAGTAAAAGATGATCAAATATTCAAAAGTACCTTGGCTCCTACCTTGTGCACTGCCAGAGTTCTAGCATAACTAACAAGGTCAACACTTTGTATTAAATAACAAAGGTTTGTGTTTCAGAAATTAGTTTCTATGGCAAATATGTATCATCAGAAATAATTTCCCTAATTTAAGAAAGTTATAAATGGTGTTTGAGTGCAGCATATGATCCAAACTTTGGTTTCGTGTCACAGAACTCAGCTAGTAGCTGAAATGACACTTGCAACATTTTGCATACCTTAGTAAACCCAATAGTGATAATTTAGCCTTTCAATGCCACTTACATACTCTGCATAGGTCTATACTGAAGTAGTGATGAATGAGTCCTAGTTTGATTGCGATAATTTTCTAGAATCTGAGACCAGTGTTTGGGAATTATCTGATACAAAGCTAATCCTACATTTTATCATTCAATGGACACGAACTTGGGCAAACTCTGGGAGATGGTGAGGGACAGGGAAGCCTGGCATACTGCAGTCCATGAGGTCATGAAGAGTCGAACACACCTTGGCAACTGAACAACAACATATTTTATCGAGTTATCTGACATAGAACATTCTGTCTTCATTCTGTGTCATCATTAAGGCATTATCAACCAGTAAAATCTCAATGTAAACTCTGAAAACACAAAGCTAATAATAAGTGGATTAAATTAGAATTATGCAGCAACTTATATATACTCAGTACATTTTGTTATTTTCAAGCATGATACTACATTAACATTAGAAAAATGCTTACACAAGTTGCTGTGTTTGGGAATGTAATTCTCCATTTCAAATGCTCTTCCATGGTTGGGAGCTTTGTTGTTATTGTTGTTGTTTTTAAATTGTAAGTTCATACAGTTCTTTTAATTTTTAAACTATGTAATGTGATACATAATTTTTATTTTCTAAAAAAGGTATAAAAATAAACTCTTAGAATTTTTCTTAATATCTTTTTATAAAATTAATGGAGATAGTATGTATTTTAGAGCATAGATTTAGGTTTTGGTCTTGATTTTTCTTATGATCTATATGACTTTAAATTTATTATTTTATTTCTCTGGCATTCAGTTTTCTGGCCTGAAAATTGGAAGAAAAACATTTCAAAGAGTTCTGGTGAGGATTAACGACATTATAATCATTAATGTTTATGATAAAAAGGTCAAGTAGAATGTAGACCCTCAATGAATAGCCATTTTCTCTGCTTTTTCCTTAGATATGTTGTAAGCTACTTCATAAGAATTTATTTAATTCCTTAATGTTTGAAACAATGTGGGATATTCAGGGTTTACCAAATTCTCATTAAGGTGAAATATCCAATAGAAATTTTGGAAGTGAATTGAGATTTTTTTTTTTCTTATTCATTCCTTTGGTTTCTTAAATACCTCCATGCTTTTGCTTAAGGGATACCTTTTAAAATAAACTTCTTACTTAAAAAATATACTTATTTATTTATTAGGCCACTTTGAGTCTTAATTGCAGCATGCAAGATCTTTAGTTACAGCATGTGAGCTCTTAATTGTGGCATGTGGGATCTAGTCCCCTGCCTGAGGATTGAACCGCGGCCCCCTGCGTTAGGAGCACACAATCTTAGCCACTGGACCACCAGGGAAGTGCCATTAACTTTTTACTTAAATACTGTAGTACTGGGTTAAATAGCTGTGCCTTGTGGTCCCCCAAAGCCTCTAATGTATCTCCATTATAATATTTATCATGAGGCTTTATAATTATCTATAAATTGGTAGTCCTTTTTACTAGACTATGAAGTCTTTGTAACAATATTATTCATTTTTCTTACTTCCCTAGAATTTTGCAGAGTACCTGACATGTAGGAGTTTAAAGAAAGCTTTATTAAATAAAAATATGAATGAACGTATGGTTCAGCACTTGAATCTAGCATTGTACATATCATCGTCTCTCCCTTCATCAGTTAAAACATCGAAGGAGGGGAATCCAATACAGAGAGTTTTTCAGCACTTGTTCTTATCTCCTTCTATTTAAAAAACAATTGACAACAATGAGACATACTTAATACATTTTATGATGTAAAGACTATAGTGATAAAAGTATAAAGGTTTTATGTTAAAAATCAGAGTTTATAATAAAAATACTGCTGCTACTGCTGCTAAGTCACTTCAGTTGTGTCCGACTCTGTGCGACCCCATAGACGGCAGCCCACTAGGCTCCTCTGTACCTGGGATTCTCCAGGCAAGAACACTGGAGTGGGTTGCCATTTCCTTCTCCAATGCATGAAAAGTGAAAGGGAAGTCGCTCAGTCGTGCCCAACTCTTAGCGACTAGGATCATAGAATTAAGCATGAGCACAGTGTATTAATAAAGATAGTCAGAAATGTCCCAGTATCAGTCAGATTCCAAAAGAAAAAGAGAAGCTCCTCTGAGGATTTCAAACAGGAGGATTTCAAGGCGGGGAATAAAGTCGAAGAGGGAAGAATGAAGTAACCCAGAAGTTAACAACAACCAAGAATGTCCACTCCATGACCCTCTGCCGGAGAGACAAGGGCTGGCAAGCTCAGAAACAGAGCCGAGGGGCTGAAATCTCTGGTTGGAATTAGGATCCGTGAGGGGTTTATCACGTGGAAGCTGGAGCCATCAGGGAGATAGAGCTGCTTCTGGAGGTACCATCCAGGCAGAGAGGGAGGGAGAAGCTCCCTAGCTCCCCTCCTCCCACCACCCACCTACACCCAGTGGCTCCCATTAGGCAAAGCCAGCTGACATGGGAGCCTGGGAAACTCAGGCTGCAAGGGATCTAAGAATCCTTACCTCCAAGAAGAGGATTACCTCCAGAACAAAGTAGATAATATAGGAAAAAAATAGAAGTATGCTTTGGCACAAAGCCCACACTTCAACCTCTATCAACTTACCAAACTGGTCTTCAGTTTCATGTTTGATATTGCAGTAAGCACAGATGTTTAACGTCTAAATGACTGCTTATAGAGCTTCCCATCTTCCTTGCTCCAATCAGAGGAGTGTTTACAATGAAGCTGTTGATTCTCAAACCTCAGGACCCCACCCTTGCTCCTGTCTCTTCTAGTGCCCTGGAGAAGAGCTTAACTATTTTTAAAAATTTATAATTGTATATTCTTTTTGAAAACAGAGGATCCAAAATATTGTATAAGCATCTTGCCTCTTACATAAAATCTGCCCCTTCCTATCTGCAGTCCTCGCCCTCCTCTTAGATCTAAGTTAGCTTCCTTTCTCAAATTTCCTTCTGTAACTCTTAGTCCAACAAATGAAACCAGGACCCTGGATCAGATGAACATAGGAAATTCTAATTCCATTCAACAAGGTGGAAGAAAAAATTATTCTGCTTATGGAAACTTTCTTTACGATAAGAATCACAAACTCAAATTCTTCCAGGGATCTAAGCAAGTAACCAATGAAAAAGGATCAGTAAGGGCTAGACTAGCCTCTGTGGCTCGTGTACAGGTTGAAATGAGCAATTGTTCCTTAGCTCCAGCCGATGGTTAAGTGAAATTGAGCTGACTATATCCAGATCGTCTCCTTCTTTTCTTTCCAAGAGAAACTGAAAATATAATTTCTTTTTCCCAAGTTAAACTGTGAACTCTTTTGATTTTTCAATGTACATTGAAAAAACTTGAATACACTGCTGAGCAAAACAAATCACATTCAAGTGCGATATGGAGCCCTCAGGCTGCCAGTTTATGGCACTTGTTTTATAGAAAATATGCATAACTTGAGAAACTTAGAACCAATCTTTGCAAAAATCTGATTCTGAATCAAGAGAAAGAAAAGGATAGTGCTACCCCAAGAAGTCTGTCTGAGATCTAGAATAAGTTATTATTTATTGTAGTAAAAATACAGATTTAACAAAATCAGTTTAGTGTCAAGCATATTACTGGTTCTGGTATACATAAGTGAGAGAAAAGTATAAGTCGCTCAGTCGTGTTTGACTCTTTGTGACCCCATGGACTATATAGTCCATGGAATTCTCCATAATAAGTGAGAGAGACGGGGCCAAAAAATTGAGAGGCCAACTGATATACAACTAAATAGAATTTTGGTGATGAAACACCTAACAGATATTGAGTACTCACTATGTGCCTGCCATGGCACTCCGTGTTTTGTCAATCAGATAGTCAGTCAACTAACATGTTCAGCAACACACTGTTCCATGTTCTGGGATAAAGCATTGACGAGACAGAGAAGGCTGTTTTCCAGAAACTTAGACCCCAGAAGAGGATGAGAGTAAATAAATGTGTAAGAAAGAGATATGTAAGATGATTGAAAGTGTTCTGTGATATAATAAAGAAATGGAATAATAAAAATAGAGCGACTACAGGACGGGAGATAGGAGTTTTCAAAACTGGCCCAGAAAAGCTTTACTTTGGATAGAGACATAACTTATGAGAAGGAGGCTGTCATGAAGCAAAAATTGTGAAGGTTGTTCCAAGCGTAAAGAAGAGCAAATGCTGAAGATTCTGCAATGGCTACAAGTCTGGCATAATTGAGGGATGAAAATTAGGCCAATGTGAGTACAGCAAGGGAAGACTGAAAGAAGGTGAGCTCAAGCCCACACGGCACTGTAGATCATCATCAGGAAGTTGGATACTCATCTAAGATGTGCAAGGAAGCCACTGCGGGTTTCAGCAGTGCTTGAGAATGTTTTGATGTAAGCCTTAAGGTCAGTCGGGCTGGTCCCTGGAGCATGATGTATTGATGTGAAAGTGGAGCTTATGGAGGGCTGGATTAGACTGCAACAGTGCCGAGAATGAGATACTGGAAGATTTAAAAAATCTATTTCTTTATTTTTAATGGACTGAAGGCAAGACCTAAAACAAAAATGATATCTTGGTTTGGCGCTGACAGGGGCTACATGGCCACTGCCACTGAACCCCTTAGCAACCACCATCGACCACTCATCCTCCCGCCAGCATCATTCCCATGCCCCGTTACTCTCAGTCATAGCTGATGCTATGCTAGGTCATTAGGTCTTTATAGAGTCAATACAGTATTCCTCTTTACAGCCAGAATGGAAGTATTTTAATATACTAAAAACTGAAAACAGGGCCTCCCTGGTGGCTCCGTGGTAGAGTCAGCATGCCAATGCGGAAGACCTGGGTTTGATCCCTGATCCTGGAAGATCCCACGTGCCACGGAGCAACTAAGCTCCTGTGCCACAACCACAACCCTCGAGTCTGTGTTCTAGAGCCTGGAAACGGGAACTACTGAAGTCCGCAGGCCCTAGAGCCCACGCTCCTCACAAAGAGAAGCCATGGGAATGAGAAGATCACCAAGCACTGCAACTTAGAGAGTAGCCCGGCTCATCGCAGCTAGAGAAAAGCCCGCACAGCAATGAAAGCACAGGCACAGCCAAAATAAACAAATAACATTTTTAAAAATTATTTTAAAACTCATTATTTTTTTAAAAAAGAAAAACTGATACAGCCATACCAGGTGATTGATACCAGCTAAATATCCATCTGAGACTAAGAAGTTTTAAATTGGTCCTGTTGGACATGGACAACATTGGTAGTTTCTGGCCAGAGGAATGACATGATCAAGGTAGAGTTCCCAGAAGGCTGAACTGGCAGCAGTGTGCAGGATGAGTTAGAGAGTGGAGGGAAAAGCTGGAGGCAGGGATCAGTTACCAGGTTATTTCAGAAGAGGCACAAGATCAAGTGAGTAGAACTCATAAATTCCCCAAAGGATTTTGTTGTGAAAGTTAGATCCTGCCTTGATAGGAGGAAGGTAATATAATCCCTTCTCCCCTTTAAATTGATTTGTTGGAGCTTTGTTTCGTTGTTGAAGGTCCCCAGTAATACTCTTTCTCACCCACATGCCCTGTGGGTAAATGATAGAATTACCATTCCAGCTTCCTCTTTCTCCAAGGGATGAACTTTAGAACTCTATGGAATGAAGTGGGTTGGATTAGGCACAAATGCCTGAGATAACTGGGTACTTTCCAGAGAGAGAATCTCTCTATGAATCTTTAACACATTGGCTAAATTGGGAAAAAAGGAGAAATTCACACTCGCATGAAGAACATTAAAAAATAATACTTGAAAATAACTCTAAAACATATCTTTGCTTATTTATGACTGTCAGAATAGATATAAAAATTGAGGGAAAGAGAAAAAGAGAGAGAATAAAATAGTAACAATAGAATAATTGATGATTTTGGTGAATATATGAATAATCATTGTACTATATTGCAAATTTTCTGTAGGTTTAAAATACTTCAAAATAAACATTGGGGGAAATACTTTGCTAGCTTGCTACTTGTTCTTTCTGGGAACTAACTGACCTTTGATTTCTAGTAGTGATGATTTTAATGAGTCACTTTATTTTCACTCTTGGAAAAGTCTGTCTATGGTTTAAATGACAAAGTGAATTCCATTTTTCCAAATCAAGAGGTCAAGATCTTAAATATTTCCTAAAGTACAATGGTCTTTTTCTTCTTGTTTTAATTTCCCTAATTATCATTATATAAGCAAGGGACCATTTGTATGGCTACAGATTTTCCTAGGAGGAAAACTATATTTCCCTCTTTGCCATTTAATACCTATTCAAGTTGACACAGAAAACACTCAACCCAATAACTAAATGCTATGCCTTATCTATTATGTGTGTTTGAGTCTGATAGTTTTGAAATTTCTGGTGGTTTGAACAAATGTGATATAATATTTAAGAATGTCAGAGCATACTAAATTTTACAGTTAGCCCTCTGTATCCACAGGTTCTGAATCTGCAGATATGTAGTGCCAATTTTACCCTGCCATCTGATGTAAAGGACTTGAGATCTATGGATTTTGGTGTCCACGGGGGTACTGGAACCAATCCACTGTGGGTACCAAGGGACAACTATATTTACTTTTCAGTCCATCTCATCAAAAATACAAAAAAGTTTGAATCTCCATAGCTTTTATAAAGTAGAACAAAGTCCAGTGTAACTCCAGTTATTCTTAGAATCCAAAAAATATTATCTTTGCCTGTGGTTTATTTACATGTTAAAATACTAGGTTGAACCATATAAAATTGACATTTAATAGGTCAAAAACAGTCAAATATTGACAATGTCATATAGTTAATCCTGTTAAAATCAGTACATTTTCTCTAATGATGACATTAGATAAAAATATTATTCATACTGCCTATATATATTATTTCCTCCCCAATGAAAGCTCATAGCTTAACAAAAACATGGAGGCTTAACAGTTTATAGAACCTCAGAGCATGTGCCCAAACCAAGTGGGCACATAAACTCATATAAATTTACAAATGATAAAGTTCTGTGTGTAGCATCCAGCTTAGTATTATTTTGCTCCATTACATCCAGGCTGGCAGCAATGGAAGAAACAAATTTTTGATTAAATTTATCTGGGGTTTTGTATATTTTGCACATATTGAGTACAAATTCTAAAAACTATTTGAATGCCTTTGAAGTCCCAAGATTATCATCATCAAAGTGTGTAATTTCTTTGGCTCTCAAACCCCACTGAGGAGGTGGAAAGTTCACCAAGTAGTATTAATCTGTTGGGCTACCTACATCTTTTCCTTTCATTTTTTCCCCTGAATTACAGCTTCCGATAACCTCTGACAGGTGAAAAACCACTCACAGAATTCTCTTACTCTTACAACAAGTGGATATTTTCAATTAAACATGTATCATACTTAAATGCCAAATCCTGAACGTACCACATGATGCAATAGAGCATAGATTATCCTAACTGCTCTGGTAAGTGCAATAAAAAAAAAGTCTGTGACTAATTCTCATCATTTGGCTCACTTACAACACAGGAATATCTTTTCCTTGACATAGAAAATGTATTTTCCCCTCAAATGATGAGTGTTTCCCTTGGATATTCCTCATTAATATCCTTAAATATTGTAGTCCTGAGAACTGCAGTTTTTCTAGAAGCAGAAAGTGATATAGCTTTTTTTTTTTTAACCAAACTCTCTTAATAGAAAATAAAATATTGGAGCTTCTGTACAACATAGCTGCTCTTTCGATTAATACTTGAAAACTATACTAGCAAGATGAAGAAAGAACTAAAATTTGAGCTCCTTTACTCAATGAATTCACACAACACTTTTCTATTCCAGTTGCTCTGAAAGTTCACTATTTCAGTCAATAGAAATTTGTTTTCTCTTTTGGCAGAAAATCTACATACTTCTTAATATCACATAAAGTATCCCAATAGTAAAAATAAGCAGAGGAGAAAAGGAATCAGAGTTTAACAGACCAAAAAGTCAACTGGAGAAGGAAAGGTATGAAGAAAAAAAGTATTATGGAAGGAGGCAGCAAAAAGACTCAGGGTATGATAAGAATAAAGAGACTCTTGATGAAAGTGAAAGAGGAGAGTGAAAAAGCTGGTTTAAAACTCAACATTCAAAAGACAAAGATCATGGTATCTGGTCCCGTCACTTCACAGCAAATAGATGGGAAGACGATGGAAACAGTGAGAGACTTTATTATCTTGGGCTCCAAAATCAATGCAGCCACAAAATTAAAAGACACTTGCTCCTTGGAAGAAAAGCTATGACAAACCTAGACAGCATATTAAAAAGCAGAGACATTGCTTTGCCAACAAAGATTCGTATAGTCAAAGCTATGATTTTTCCACTAGTCGTTTATGGATATGAGAGTTGGACTATAAAGAAAGTTGAGCACCAAAGAATTGATGTCGTGTTGAAGAAGACTCTTGAGAGTCCCTTTGACTACAAGGAGATCAAACCAGTCAATCCTAAAGGAAATTAGTCCTAAATATTCATTGGAAGGACTGATGCTGAAGCTGAAGCTCCAATACTTTGGCCGCCTGATGCAAAGAGCTGATTCATTAGAAAAAACCCTGATGCTGGAAAAGATTGAAGGTGGGAGGAGAAGGGGACGACAGAGGATGGGATGGTTGGATGGCATCACCGATTCAATGGATATGAGTTTGAGCAAGCTCTAGGAGATAGTGAAGGATGGGGAAGCCTGGTGTGCTGTCATCCATGGGGCTGCATAGAGTTGGACATGACTGAGCGACTGAACAGCAATGATAAGGAAGCTCCTAAAGAAATCCCTGGGTCTGGTACTGACCTATGTGTGGCCTCACAGCAGCACTACTGGCCTGGATTCAGGTGTCACACTTGGGTGACCTTGGATAAGTTGTTTGCCCTTTGTGCCCCAGGTGACTTGTCAACAAAACAGGCATAAGAATGGCTTGAATACATTTGGATGAAGAGGACTGAGTATAATACTGCAAGCAAAGCACATAGATCCTTAGATCTTGATTCTGATGAACTGCCAAGAAATGTTAAGTATAAAAGCCATAGCTCAGATATGCAACGTCATTAGATGTGCCTGTAGAAATGCATTGTCCTACATTGGAAAGAACTAGCAAGTTTTTAAACCAGGTGGGGCTGGAATCTATTTTTAGCTATGTGACCTTGGGCAACTCATTTGATCTTCCCAAGGCTCAGTTTCCTGACTTTGCAACAGGATAACAGCACGTCATGTAAGGTTGATGTGGAATAAACACTAATAACCAGGCAGATCCTAGGCAGGCCATGAGCTCTCAATAAATGGCAACTCTTTATTCTCAAGGGAAGGCAGCTATCTGATACAATCATACCAGAATATCAGAAACTTTAACACATGACAGAATCAATTCAACAAACCTTCACACTTGCTTTGAGATCCAATTTAGGATGCTTTTGTCATATATTAACCCTTTAAATTTACTCAAACTTTCTTTTGGTCACCCTGTAATTTTTTATTGCCTTAGACATTTCAACTTTCACAGCTCCAAGAAATTTGAAACTGAGATTTAAAAAAAAAAAAAAAATCCACTCCAAACAACAAAAGCTCTCCAATTCGCTTGTTGATTGAGCTCTTACTATGCATTCTACACTTGGGTCTAGTGTCAGACCTGAACGGGATACATTAGTACTCAGATGATCTTAGATACCATTAAATTGATATTCAAAAGCAACTACTGAATTTCAGAGACATGAAACAAATTCCCGATAAAATGAGTTAAATATATTGCTAATATTTTAAGTTCTTTTCTGTGCCACATACTAAACTAAGTACCATATATGCATTATCTTATTTAATTCTCAAACTACCCTCTGAGGCAAATATGATCATGATGCTTATTTTACAGATGAAATAGCTGAGTCTTGGAGCTGTATAGTCTAAGAAGAAGCCACAAGCTACAGATTGCTGTCCAAATTAAATGAATTTAAGCAAAATTTAAAATTCTGTCCCTCAGATCTTTCTCAGGCCAATTTTCACATGCTCAAGAGTGGCTATCGTACTAGATTATATAGAACATGAACAACATCACAGAAAGTTCTATTAGACAGCACTGCCTTCAAGTCTTAATATCTAAGTTAATACAGGATTGGATTGAGAACCAGGACTCAAATCTACGTGACCTGACTCCTGAACTTGTCCTTTTAAGCCCTCATTGCCAAAGTCAGAACCAAGATTTCCCAATATCCACACAAACTTTCTTCCCATTGTCCATTCTTTCTTCTTAAGAATAACCCTACCTTGATGAATTATGTGCTTCATGGTGGCATAGCACTGATAGTCATAAAACCAGGGTTTTCTAGTCCTCAGACATTCACGTATCACTTCATGAGTTTTATACATATACACAGAGACTGTACTAGTATTATTCACATTTTTAAATTTACCTACATTTTTATTTAAATATATTTTTCAAAATTTTTATGTTACTATATTAAATGATTTACCTCTATTACTTGCCTGTATTTATAGCTGTTAGAAGAAATACAAAACAGCAAAATATTTTGTCATAGTCTGTTCAGATTCTAAGAGATTTTCATTTCTATGTAAGGAGGAATATGTTTTATATAGGTATTAAACAGAGACTTTGGAGAGGGAAATGGCAACCCACTCCAGTGTTCTTGCCTGGAGAATCCCAGGGACAGGGGAGCCTGTCTATGTGGTGGGCTGCTGTCTATGGGGTCCCACAGAGTGGGACACGACTGAAGTGACTTAGCAGAAGCAGCAGCAAACAGAGGCTAGTACAAAAAAGGATACTTTTACTTATCCTCATCCAAATTATTGAAAAATAGTCAAAGAAGGAAATACATCTCTCACAATGTGATATGATACTATTCAGTGCTACATCTGTAAAACCTCCTAAAACCTTCTCTGTGCTCAACCAGGAGATTGTGTAAGAACTCTGCACCAAACATTTAGGGAAACTCAAAGCAGCATATAATAAAGAACAAATACAACCATGTGCAAAAACTATCACACAGACAATGGGTAATTCAGAAAGGAAATGACTTTCAAGGAATAGCATCATGGAAGGATGTGGAAATGGGCTTTCAACATGAAACAAAATGGGTAAGACTATTTTGGCCAAATGTTCACTAGAGTGAGAGGGCACAAGTAGTTTTGGGGACAATAAGACTATCAGCATGATTAGCACTATAGGAACACTTAGAAGAACTTTAGGAAATAGACTTAATAAGTAAGTTTGAGAAGGCTCAATTTGGAGTTTTGATGCTAGATTAATACAAATTGAGGGGAAGTGAAATCAGTTCCGAGGAGTGGCTTCAACTTGTGCCCAGAAGGGTCAGGATGGGAGTGGCCTTGACTGTTATGGAAATGAAGAGCAATGATGAGCAGGATAACTTCAAAGAACCAGAATATTCCAGCCTTTATCAGCCGTGAGTTGAAATGTAATCCCCATTGCATGAATATACCAAAATCCCTTCATCAGGCCAATCCTTTTCACTTGACTTAACAAAGTCCAGTTTTCCCAAGACACTCAGTCCCCCCAATATATTTCTAATCCTCAGAGGTCTCATATGTCAGCTTCTACTTCACTAGGCCCAAGTCTGGATGTCTGGCTCTGGGTCAGTTGTGAGAATAAGTCACAGACACTGTTGACAGGAGGCTGAATGTGTGGAAATCCTACTACAGCCTTTCCGTTTTCACAACGCGTTCCCCATGCAGTGGGGAAGAGAAAGTACCTCCCACTATGGTACAGTCCTGACACAGGTGTGGTTTTCAGAACCAAGTTAGCTGAGAGGGCTCCAGAGTCACACCCATTGAGTTCAAATCCAAGTCTAACCATTCAACTGTATTCCTTTCTCTTAGTTAAAATAAATTCATCAGTCAGTTCAGTTCAGTCGCTCAGTTGTATCCCACTCATTCTGACCCCATGAATCACAGCACACTAGGCCTCCCTGTCCATCGCCAACTCCCAGAGTTCACTCAAACTCACGTCCACCAAGTCGGTGATGCCATACAGCCATCTCATCCTCGGTCGTCCCCTTCTCCTCCTGCCCCCAATCCCTCCCAGCATCAAGGTCTTTTCCAATGAGTCAGCTCTTCGCATGACGTGGCCAAAGTATTGGAGTTTCAGCTTTAGCATCAGTCCTTCCAAAGAAATCCCAGGACTGATCTCCTTTAGAATGAACTGGTTGGATCTCCTTGCAGTCCAGGGAATCTCAAGAGTCTTCTCTAACACCACAGTTCAAAAGCTTCAGTTCTTCAGCACTCAGCTTTATTTACAGTCCAAATCTCACATCCATACACGACCACTGGGAAAACCATAGCCTTGACTAGATGGACCTTTGTTGGCAAAGTAATGTCTCTGCTTTTCAACATACTATCTAGGATGGTCATTACTTTTCTTCCAAGGAGTAAGCGTCTTTTAATTTCATGGTTGCAGTCACCATCTGCAGTGATTTTGGAGCTCAAAAAAATAATGTCTGACACTGTTTCCACTGTTTCCCCATCTATTTCCCATGAAGTGATGGGACCAGATGCCATGATCTTCGTTTTCTGAATGTTGAGCTTTAAGCCAACTTTTTCACTCTCCACTTTCACTTTCATCAAGAGGATTTTTAGTTCCTCTTCACTTTCTGCCATAAGGGTGGTGTCATCTGCATATCTGAGGCTGTTGATATTTCTCCCAGCAGTCTTGACTCCAGCTTGTACTTCTTCCAGCCCAGCATTTCTCATGATGTACTCTGCATATAACTTAAATAAGCAGGGTGACAATATACAGCCTTGACGTACTCCTTTTCCTATTTGGAACCAGTCTGTTGTTCCATGTCCAGTTCTAACTCTTGCTTCCTGACCTGCATATAGCTTTCTCAAGAGGCAGGTCAGATGGTCTGGTATTCCCATCTCTTGAAGAATTTTCCACAGTTTATTGTGATCCACACAGTCAAAGGCTTTGGCATAGACAATAAAGCAGAAATAGATGTTTTTCTGGAACTCTCTTGCTTTTTCCATGATCCAGCGGACGTTGGCAATTTGATCTCTGGTTCCTCTGCCTTTTCTAAAACCAGCTTGAACATCTGGAAGTTCCCGGTTCACGTATTGCTGAAGCCTGGCTTGCAGAATTTTGAGCATTACTTTACTAGCCTGTGAGATAAGTGCAATTGTGCAGTAGTTTGAGCATTCTTTGGCATTGTTTTTCTTTGGAATTGGAATGAAAACTGACTTTTTCCAGTCCTGTGGCCACTGCTGAATTTTCCAAATTTGCTGGCATATTGAGTGCAGCACTTTCACAGCATCATCTTTCAGGATTTGAAATAGCTCCACTGGAATTCCATCCCTTCCACTAGCTTTGTTCATAGTGATGCTTCCTAAGGCCCACTTGACTTCACATTCCAAGATGTCTGGCTCTAGGTGAGTGATCACATCATCATGATTATCTGGGTCATGAAGCTCTTTTTTGTACAGTTTTTCTGTGTATTCTTGCCACCTCTTCTTAATATCTTCTGCTTCTGTTAGGTCCATACCATTTCTGTCCGTTACTGAGCCCATCTTTGCATGAAATTTTCCCTTGGTATCTCTAATTTTCTTGAAGAGATCTCTAGTCTTTTCCATTCTGTTGTTTTCCTCTATTTCTTTGCATTGATCACTGAGGAAGTGTTTCTTATCTCTCCTTGCTATTCTTTGGAATTCTGCATTCAGATGCTTATATCTTTCCTTTTCTCCTTTGCTTTTCACTTCTCTTCTTTTCACAGCTGTTTGTAAGGCCTCCTCAGACAGCCATTTTGCTTTTTGCATTTCTTTTCCATCGAGATGGTCTTGATCCCTGTCTCCTGTACAATGTCACGAACCTCATTCCATAGTTCATCAGCCACTCTGTCTATCAGATCTAGTCCCTTAAATCTATTTCTCACTTCCACTGTATAATCATAAGGGATTTGATTTAGGTCATACCTGAATATCTAGTGGTTTTTCCCACTTTCTTCAATTTCAGTCTGAATTTGGCAATAAGGAGTTCATGATCTGAGCCACAGTCAGCTCCTGGTCTTGTTTTTGCTGACTGTATAGAGCTTCTCCATCTTTGGCTGCAAAGGATATAATCAATCTGATTTTGGTGTTGACCATCTGGTGATGTCCATGTGTAGAGTCCTCTTGTGTTGTTGGAAGAGGGTGTTTGCTATGACCAGCGCATTCTCTTGGCAAAACTCTATTAGCCTTTGCCCTGCTTCATTCCATACTCCAAGGCCAAATTTGCCTGTTACCCCAGGTGTTTCTTGACTTCCTACTTTTGCATTCCAGTCCCCTAAAATGAAAAGGACATCTTTTTTGAGTGTTAGTTCTAAAAGGTCTTGTAGGTCTTCATAGAACCATTCAAGTTCAGCTTCTTCAGCGTTACTGGTTGGGGCATAGGCTTGGATTACTGTGATATTGAATGGTTTGCCTTGGAAATGAACAGAGATCATTCTGTTGTTTTTGAGATTGCATTCAAGTATTGCATTTTGGACTCTTTTGTTGACCGTGATGGCTACTTCATTTCTTCTAAAGGATTCTTGCCCACAGTAGTAGATATAATGGTCATCTGAGTTAAATTCACCCATTCCAGTTCATTTTAGTTCGCTGATTCCTAGAATGTTGACGTTCACTCTTGCCATCTCCTGTTTGACCACTTCCAGTTTGCCTTGATTCATGGACCTGACATTCCAGGTTCCTATTCAATATTGTTCTTTACAGCATTGAACCTTGCTTCTATCACCAGTCCTATCCACAACTGGGAGTTGTTTCTGATTTGGCTCCATGCCTTCATTCTTTTTGGAGTGATTTCTCCACTGATCTCTAGTAGCATATTGGGCACCTACCAACCTGGGGAGTTCATCTTTCAGTGTCCTACTTTTTTGCCTTTTCATATTGTTCATGGGGTTCTCAAGGCAAGGATACTGAAGTGGTTTGCCATTCCCTTCTCCAGTGGACCACATTCTGTCAGACCTCTCTACCATGACCCTCACATCTTGGGTGACCCCACACAGCATGGCTTAGTTTCATTGAGTTAGACAAGGCTGTGGTCTGTGTGATCAGATTGGCTAGTTTCCTGTGATTATAGTTTCAGTGTGTCTGCCCTCTGATGCCCTCTCGCAACACCTATCGTTTTACTTGGGTTTCTCTTACCTTGGACGTGGGGTATCTCTTCATGGCTGCTCCAGCAAAGCACAGCCGCTGCTCCTTACCTTGGACGAGGGGTATCTCCTCATGGCCGACCCTCCTGACCTTTATGTGGAGTAGCTCCTCTCCACCCTCTTGCGCTCACGCATCCGCCACTCCTTGGACGTCAGGTTATATCATAACTACTGTTAATATTAACCAAAATAATTCATAGAAAGTATTCATACAACTCCTGATTAAATTCACGCCAGATATCTCCCTGTTATTAGCCCCAGATTATTAGAGCTCTAAGTCACTCATACAGGCAGGCAAGCAAGCAAGCACATACACACACAGACCCACAGTCCCCAGGAAGCTCACATCTCAGCAGGGTGACTATTTTGGCATGCATCCCAGTATTAGCCAAGTTGTTTACCCAAATACATCTTCAACCATCACCACCCTCTGATACTTGAGCCTTGGTGCCATCTTGCTGAGGCAGATTCCTGCACCTAATTGCCTTCTCACGCCCATTCCCCCGCACACACACACTCCCTACATAGACTAACTTTTGCCACCAAGGTGCCAAGCTCTTTCTTATCTCAGGATCTTTGTTCCTGTGAAACCCTCTCTCATCAATGGTACTCTCCTCACTTGTCTTGACTAATTTTTATTCAACCTTCAGGGCACTGAGAAGCCTTCCCCAGACTTCGATCTAAATGGGCCACTTCAGTTCAGTTCAGTCCCTCCGTCCAGTCCGACTCTGCAACCCCATGGATTGCAGCACACCAGGCTTCTCTGTTCATCACCATCTCCCAGAACTTGTTCAAACTCATGTCCATCCATCGAATCAGTGATGCCATCCAACCGTCTCATCCTCTGTCGACCCCCACCTTCAATCTTTCCCAGCATCAAGGTCTTTTCCAATGAGTCAGTTCTTCATATCAGGTAGTCAAAGTATTGGAGCTTCAGCTTCAGCATCAGTCTTTCCAATGAATATTCAGGATTGATTTCCTTTAGTATTGATAGGTTTGATCATGTAGTCCAAGGGACTCTCAAGAGTCTTCTCCAACACCACAGTTCAAAAGTATCAATTCTTCAGCACTCAGCTTTCTTTATGGTCCAACTCTCACATCCATACATGACCACTGGAAAAACCATAGCCTTGACTAGATGAACCTTTGTTGGCAAAGTAATGTCTCTGCTTTTTAATATGCTGTCTAGGTTGGTAGACATTCAAATGGCCATTTACTTATCTATTTCTATGTATGTATGTCTATCCTTCCCTTGTGAAGTTCAGCTTAAGAAACTCATAAATGTGTGTATAAACAAAGTTTTACCCTGGAGCAAAGCCAAGTTAATTCTGTTTACCAATGACTGAAGACAGAAGTGGTCATGTACAGTCATTTTAATCTTAGTCATCTTGTTTTCATTTATCTTAGTTCTCTCAAACTTGCTATGTTTGTGTGTAATTTTGAGATGTTTTATGAGCATTATTAATCTCATTTTGTCCAATGAATGATGAAAACTACTAATTAGTGATATAACATTATGATGAAAACAAAATGAAACCTAGCATTAATTGATGTGCATATTTTCATCACTTTTATGGCATCATTTTGGACGTACAAACAAATAGACTTATACAGTCTTTGGAAATTTAACTCATTCATACCCAGAGGAATTTCTCTTATTCTTTCTTTCTTTGGCTGTGCTGGGTCTTAGTTATGGCACACGGAATCTTCCTTGTGGCATGCATGATTTTTAGTTGAGGAATGTGAGATCTTTAGTTGTGGCATTCTGTATCTAGTTTCCTGACCAGGGATCACACCCAGACCCCTTGGATTGGAGCTAAGAGTCTTAGCCACTGGACCAGCAAGGACATCCTCCCAGAAAAGTTTATACGTTTGGTTTTTCCGGTTATATATTTTTTGTCTCTCTGTCTGTCTATACTCTAAGCTCCATGAGGCTAGGGATCAATGTTTTGTTCACCATGGTACTGTAGATTTCCTCAGGGTGACTGTAAAGACAGCAACTACCTAGAGTTAAGCCAAACTTCCCAGATTAAGGGCAGAGTACTCCACAAGACTGCCTTCCCTTCAGACATCATTTACAAATTCAGGAGTCCTCAGGCTACATTAACTTCTGACCAGCTGGCTGCAAATTCAAAATTTCCCATCACCCTCTCAGGTTGGATAATTCATTAGAACAGCTCTCTCTAGTTAATGATTATAGTTTTATTATAGCAAAAGGATGTAAATCAGAGCCAGCCAAAAGGAGAAGCACAGAGGATGATGTCTAAGAAGGCCTCAAACGTGAGGCTTTGAGTGCAAGTTACCTTCTGGGCACACAAGTGTGTGCCAGAACACAGAATGCTTGCCAGACATAGAAGCTCACCTGAACTTCAGTATCCAGAGATTTTATTAGGGTTTCATTACGTAGGCAGAGTTGGTTGAATCATTGCCTTTGAGTTGGTAACTCAATCTCCAGCCCCATCCCTCTCCTCAGATGTCAGGCATATATCAGTTTTGAGGCTCAAAGCCCTAAAATCTAATCATCTGGTTGGTCTTTGAGTCCCCTCCTGACTCATCTCATTAACATAAGATGTCATAAACACCATGAGCTTCCTCATTAGCATAAACTTTCAAGTGTGGTCTGAGGGGTGCATCATGAATAACAAAGATACACCTATCTTTTGGCAAATTCCAACTGCTTAGAGGTTATTTCCAGGAACCAGAGACAAAAGCCAGTAAAATTCTTTACTACACATTGATGCATAGTGGTGCTTTAGTTACTAAGTCATGTTTGACTCTTTCAACCCCATGGACTATACCCTGCCAGGCTCCTCTGTCCATGGGATTCTCCAGGCCAGAATCCTGGAGAGGGTTGCCATCTTCTTCTCCACTGATGCATAGTAAGTATAATATCTGTTCAATAAACGACCCCCTGGAGAGTTAGGCCAGATGAAACTGGATATTGCTATGACTATGTCAAGAAGAAAAGAGAAAACATGATTGAATTTAGCAATTAGGTGATCGCATTCAAAGAAGTTTCAGATGTTAATTGATTAAAGAATAAATGGAAGTCGAAGTTTTATAGATTACTCTAAGTTTGCTAGTGACTAGAAGGTTGGAAATATAGGAGGCATGAATAAGCAAGACATGATGGGAAGGATCCAGTGAACTAAAAGGTATTAAGGAGAGAAGAACTGATAGGGAGAGTTCAAGCTGGCCTTATGGGTGATTGACTTACTCTTGGCTTTATGGGCCAAGCACTGCTCATGGTAAAATACAGGTCTTAGGGATGAAGTAGAGATCACTTATTCAACCAGATGGCTTCTAATGTCCCTTCTCAACCTAGAAGTTCATGAATCAATTTGGTGGAAATACAATTGTTCAAAGAAGTTTGCTCCTTTAGATAAGCAGTCCTTAATTGGGAGTGATTTTGCATCCCCCACCACCCCCGACGGACATTTAACAATATCTGGAGACATTTGACTTAGCGATTCCACTTCTGTCCCTATGCTCAAAAGAATTAAAAGCAGAAACTCAAACAGATATTTGTATACCCATGTTCATAGCAGTATCATTCAGTCAGTTCAGTCCCTCACGTCTGACTCTTTGCAACCCCATGGACTGCAGCACACCAGGCTTCCATGTCCATCACCAACTCCTGGAGTTTACTCAAACTCATGTCCATCGAGTCGGTGATACCATCCAACTGTCCCATCCTCTGGCATCCCCTTCTCCTCCCACCTTCAATCTTTCCCAGCATCAGGGTCTTTTCAAATGAGTCAGTTCTTTTCAAATCAGGTGGCCAAATATTGGAGTTTCACCTTCAGCATCAGTCCTTCCAATGAATATTCAGGACTAATTTCCTTTAGGATTGACTAGTTGGATCTCCTTGCAGTCCAAGGGACTCATATCATTCATATATAGTTTCATTCATATACATATATCATCATATATAGTATAGATCATATACTATATACAGAGCATATGTATATACACATATATAATATACATATATAGTATAGATCATATATAGTATCATATATAGCAGGATGATTCATAATAGTCAAAAAGTAGAACCAACCCAAGTCCAACTGACAGATGAATGAATAAACAACATGTAGTACCTCCATACAATGGAATACTATTCAACCTTAAAAAAGGAAGGAAATGTTGACATGCTACAACATGGATAAATGTTAAAGACATTACAACAGTAAAACTGGCTAGTCACAAAAGGATGAATATTGTATGATTCCATTTACATGAGGTATCATGAATAGTCAAATTCACAGATACAGAAAATAGGATGGGGGTTAGCAGGGGTTGGTTGGGGGTAGTGGGAAAGGCAAGTTCGATAGGAATGAAGAGTCCATCTGGGAAGATGAAAAATTTCTGGAACTGGATGCTAGTGGTTGCACAAAACAGTGAATGTATTTAATGCCACTGAATTGCACACTTAAAAAATGATTAAAATGGTAAATTTTATGTACCTATATTTTACCACAATTTAAAAACAGATCAAAGTGTTCCTAGCATCTAGTGGGTAGAAGCCAGGCATACATTAAACATGCTACAGTATATAGGTCAGCTCCTGAAAAAAGAACTTTCCAGACTGAACATCGACAGCGCTAAGGATGGAAATCTCACTTTCACTGAACAGGGAAAGAACAACAGGGAGAGACTTACAGTGATGCTGGTCTTTTCACTTTTATACTGCTTTTCCACACGAAAGCCACTTTCTTTTTAAAAAATTTTTATTTGTCTTTTTGGCTGTGGCAGGTCAGCTGTTTCCCATGGCTCCAGAGCTCCTAGACTCAGTATTTGCAGCACTCAGATTAGTTGCTCTGGCATGTGGGATCTTTGTTCCATGACTAGGGATCGAACGCATGTCCTCTACATTGCAAGGCAGATTCTTAACCACTGGACAACAAGGGAAGCCCCTCAAGCCACTTCCTTTATTTCACCAGATTTCATTGGCCACATCAAGCTTTAAAAGGACAGCAGTAGTAAAAAATAAATGAATAAATAAGGAGAAAAAGGATCACTTAAACCTCAAACTTGAATTTTGGAATTCTCTCTTTCTGAGGTACCTATATTTCTCTCTCTGTCTCTCTTTTTTAACAAGTTTCACCATGAAATTTGAAACTACATCAGACTCCCAAGCTTGGCTTGAACTCTTCATTTTGTTCTATTTCCAAAACTATTCTTTGCATGTTCAAGGAAAAGGTAATAAAAGCCTTGTTAATGATATATTATTTCAGTATATATTATGTCTAAATATATGCAGTCTGATTTAAATTCTTGTGAAAATCATGAGTCTTCTACAGTGAAGAAGGCATCCTGACTTAAAGTATGACTTTATTTCTCCTGTTTAAAGTCTTGAGAGAAATCTCAGTGATGAAGAATAGTTTTTTCCCACTGCTTGCACTATCGTTTAAAAGGGGACAACGTCTCCTGTTAAATAACTAAAACAAATTAAAACTTGAATGAACCATGACAGGAAGGGAAAATTATCCTTTGTATTTTTCTATCATGGGGCCACTAGATCAATGGCCTTTCAATTCAGTCAAATAAACATCTGATCCAGTCGAACAATCAGTGAATCGTACTATTTTCAAGAAACTGAGCAGCTTATTTGACTGAAAATGATTGAGGCAATTGTGTGCGGGTGTGAGTGTGTAAGTGGGAGGGTGGGTGGGTGAGTGCATGTTGAGACTCACATTTGATACAGATTAAATATAAGTGGTAAAGGACCACAATTTGAGAAACAATAGAGCTGCATTTTTTTTTTTTTTACTATTTTATTTGCTTGTGCTCATCTCAGTCGTGTTCAATTCTTTGTGGTCCCATGGACTGTAGCCCACTAGGCTCCTTTGCCTATGAAATTTTCCAGGCAAGAATACTGGAGTGGGGTGACATTTCCTACTCCAGGGGATCTTCCCCATCCAGGGATTGAACCCGAGTCTCCTGCACTGCAGGTAGATTCTTTACCACTAGTGCCACCTGGGAAGCCTCATTTTATTTATTTAGTATTTGTTTATTTCTCCATCCGGTTCCAAAACCCTTTAGGGCAGCTTTGAGTATTTTCACACTATGCAGGCTCTTGTCTTATGTTTGTGAATATTTTGTAGACTGAGTGATAAATGTTGTTGCTGTTCAGTCGCTCAGTCTTGTTCAACTCTTTGCAACCCCATGGACTGCAGCACACCAGGCTTCCCTGTCCTTCACCATCTCCCAGAGTTTGCTCAAATTCATGTCCATTGAGTTGGTGATACCATCCAACCATCTCATCTTCTGTCATTGCCTTCTCCTCCTGCCTTCAATCTTCCCCAGCAACAAGGTCTTTGCCAAAGAGACGGCTTTTTGCATCAGGTGGCCAAAGTATTGGAGCTTCAGCTTTAGCATCAGTCCTTCCAATGAATATTAGGGACTGATTTCTTTTAGGATTGACTGGTTTGATCTCCTTGCTGTCCAAGGCACTCTCAAGAAACTTCTCTAGCACCACAGTTTGAAAGCATCAATTCTTCAGCATTCAATGTGTTAAATACTAAACTATTAAAGATTATGTAAGAATGAAAGAGAGAGAAAGGAAGGAAGGGAAAGGGGAAAGAAGGAAAGGAGGAACGGAAGAAGAATGGAAGGAACAAGGGAGGGAGACCTGAAACAAGGAAGGGATGGAAGAATGGAAGGAACAAGGGAGGAAAGGAAGGAGGCTAATATCGAACATCCAAGCAACTATTTTATCTTGAAGATTGTTTCAGTGACTTCATTCAGTAAAACCATTAGCAGACAAGGCATACATTTTCCTTGCTATTAATTTGTATTCTGCGATACTATAACCTAGAAACTTGTTTATTTAAGTAGAATGAGATGTGCTCTGAGTGCATTCGTTGTCTTTTTACCTTCTGTCTCCATGAGTCCTTCTGAAAAACATCCCACTTCTTTTTGGAGAATTTCTTTCCCCTCCAGCCATAGTCTTGGTGGGGATGATATATCCAGGTGCCTGCCTTTCTCCTGGGGAGTTACAGCAGCTGTTAGAGGCTCTTCGTGCCAAATCTTTCCTGAATCATTCAGATACAGACAGGAGGTGGACTTAATGGCCTCAGCTTGGTCTGTGGCTGTACTCTCCAGGACTTTGACTCTTGAACAAGTGATACAGGATTGAAGAGACTATGGGGCTGAGTCATCCCGGTGGCAGAACCACAACCACACTGTTTATGCTGCAAGATATTTCTCCAGTTCCTGGTTCCTAGCTCTTTTCATATTCTTTTCTTGATTCCTGCTTCCTGACCAAGTGTTACAATCCATTCCCAGGTGGTTTAAAACAACAACAAAGGCAATAACATCATTTTGCTCAAGACTCTGCACTCTGGGCAGGACTCAGCAGGGATAGCTTGTTTCTCTTCTACTCGTTTTATCTGGGGTGGCTTAAAGGCAGGGCTTGAATGTGTGCTCACATGTCCAGCATCTGGTCAGAGAAGACCAACAAGCTGGGGACCAGAACAGGTGGGTCTTTTTGGGCATGTCTTATGATCTTCCCATATATGGTAACTTTAGGGAGGCCAGACTTCTTATGTGGCAGTTCAGGAACCAATGATCTGCAGAGAAGCCGACCTAGCCTCAAAAGTCATGCGGTATCACAAGTGCCGCGTTCTTAATTGAAGCAATGCGACAGTCCATCCGTATTCAAGGGGAAAGAACTCAGACCCTCTCGTGAGCTGGCCTTCCTCATAGCTCACTTGGTAAAGAATCTGCCTGCAATGCAGGAGACATTGGTTTGACTCCTGGGTCAGGAAGATCCCCTGGCAACCGACTCCAGGATTCTTGACTAGAGAATCCCATGAACAGAGGAGCCTGACAAGCTACAGTGCATGGGATTGCAAGAGTCAGACACAACTTAGCAAGTAAACCACCACCATCACCACTCAAGAGTACCAAACATCACACTGTAAGAAGAATGGGATAAAATAGATATTCAGTTCAGTTCAGTTCATTCACACAATTGTGTCTGACTCTTTGTGATCCCATGGACTGCAGCATGCCAGGCCTCCCTGTTCATCACCAACTGGCGGAGTTTACTCCTGTCCATTGAGTCAGTGATGCCATCCATCTCATCCTCTGTCATCCCCTTCTCCTCCCACCTTCAATTTTTCCCAGCATCAGGGTCTTTTCAAAGACTTTTCAAAGAATATATATTAGTGCAATAATTTTCAGAAAATTTAACCCACCACCCTGAGCCTTTGGATTGATGCAATCCTGTCACTTTTCAATAAACTCCCTGTTGCTGATCTTAACCAGGGTCAGATTCTATTACTTACTAAAGGATCCCAGTCTAATAGAGTAAGGATCTGTTTTATTAATCTCTGGGCAATTAAATGCCACTTTAATGTTGGATATTTAATTAATATCACCATCCAAAGGTTGGTACTTGTTCATTAATTAATTACTAGACACACCTGCATGACTCAGAAGCCAGCTTTGTTTCACTGATGAATGATTTCAACTATTTTATCAGGCTTCCCTCCATTGCTGCAAAACAGACACAATTATAAGAAAATAGCTGAGGCAGAGAAAGGTTATTTGGTTTATCACAGATGGCAATGGGAAGTGCAATGCTTCCAGAAACAGACCCAGAATTTTCATTCCCTTGGCCAAGCTGGAATATTAAATCACATAGAAATACCAGGAAAAGATAAGCTACATGAACCAGTGATTGTTGGCACTAAACACTCTAGTGAGTTCAAAGAGCCCTTAGGGCCTGTTGTTTATTTGGAAAACCAGGGGGGGGAAAAATAGTGAGAGAATGGCAGGATAGAAGCCTAGCTACATATTATCTTACGATTTTATCTTAACCAGGCTTGTCTGAAGAATTTACATACTAGGGGTGCATGAGTTTATGTATATATGTGTTTCACACGTTTAATCCTTTTTATAAAAAAGCTTCAGGGCATGCATACACATATGAAATAACAATACATGTGCCATTAAATATTATCAGTCTGTCATCAAAATGTTATTCTGAAAAGAATTTTAACATAAGAGCACATAAATGTCAGAAAAGCAAGTTAGAAAAATAACTAATGATATAATTAATGTGTAGACTATGATGCTGCTTTACTAAAGGTGAAAATGTTAAAACAAATAAAGAAGTAAGAGAATAAGCATGTTGTGTCTAGGAATATTCCATTCCTCCTTCTGGAACTTATTAGTCAATTTCCCTAAGATGCCTAAAGGGTCTAGAAGTTTTTTTATGTAATTGTGTGATTGACCACCTATACTTTCAAACTCTTTTATTAATGAAGTTCTTGGAGATAGAAGAAAAAAATATATGCCTGTGATTTCAGCTACTGAAATTTTTTTCAGGGTTTAGGTTTTACCTTTTAGTGTTTAAATATTATATTTTCATGTAGTCTTAATCCATCCATCTCTCTCTCTCACACATACACACACACACACACACACACACACACATACACACAAATACACACACATTCCACTTCCACCTCTTTTCCTCTTTGGTTCTCTTCCAGAGGCCGCTCTTTCAGTGACAGACGTCTCCCTGGGCTGTTCTTTGTGACCACCGGCTGCGTTATGAGAACTGTTTGGTCTGGCTTTTCTTCATGCCTGTCAAAGGCCATAGGGTATTGGGGTCTGAAAATATAGCCAGCATCAGTATGGACCCCAGAGACTCCCAACACATCTCAATACAACTTTCAGTGATCTCCATTTTCCACATAGCATTTTGGTTTGGATGATACACCTTATCTGAAGAGAATTATATTGACCAGCATCTTAAGTGAAAAGGTTTGTTCAAACAGAGAATTACCTCTAATACCTTGTTTTTTTTAAATTCTCCATTATGAATAAAATCACCGCTAAACCCCAAGAAAAATAATAAACATTCCTTTCAGAACTACAAATGGGCTAAAACCTTTGATTTGAAAACCTCTGTGGCCCCAGCACTTGAAGCCACCTTGCAGAAAATGCTATGCGTGTAAAAACACGTGTTAGGACTATTTTCCCAAAGAAATGATTATTAAGGGTTAGTAGAGAAACACCTTTCTATCGACTAATTTTGGAGTCACTTTATTCATGGTGTGTGTTTATCTAATATTATTAGCAACTTGTTGCTGGACTCTAATGTATTAATTCTGTGTGGCAGTTAGGACTTCTTGTGCTATGTTAGTGTGTCGTTCCTTTTAAAATGCTATGTTTTTACCCTTGTTTAAGCACAGTGCCAAAGAACTAAAGGACATCCATAACTCTCTATCTATCATCCACATTCCCTTTGCATTAGGTGTAACACTGGCACAAAAATCAGAGCCCGAGCTCCAATTTTTCCAGCTGTCTCTGTCGCCCTGTGATCTTTCGGTACAAATTTTCTAGCCTGTTTGAAAAGGCAGCCTTCTACCCTCTTCTTTGATTGTGCTTAGGCATTTGGCCAGCCTGAGACATGGATTAATATGAACAGAATCATAGAGTTTTCTGAACATAAGTCATTTATGTGTGTTTAGTGGCAGATACCAAGCAAGGAAAAGGCAGACCGCAGTTGCCTTTGTATAGAGTCTGGGTAGGTTTTGATTTCACTCAGAGTTAAGAACAAAGCAACCTCTGACTTTTCCTCAAACTCAGTCCGTATGGAATGACTTCTAATGACTTCACGAACTGCTAGCCTTCAGATGACTGCCGCGTTTTTTTCGCTTTTTAAGTTTCCTCCTTCTATGACGTTTTATGATTATACCTTATGGTGCAGTTCTATTTTTGTTCTTCATGATTTTCTGCGTGCTTTAAGTCTAGAGGGAATTTTTTTTTTTTTTAATCATTTGGCCAGCATCAAATGTGCTTTTCAGTTTGGGGATGATGTGGAGCGAGGCTTTCAGTACCATACCAACACCAAACATGGCATTCCCTGTTGAATGAGCCAAATCCGTCCCCGGAGTCTGAATAATTTAGAGGAGACGTGATGTCATTGTCTACTTAGAGATAAATGGAAAGGAGTCTGGGTGTAGACTTTTGGAGTGGCCTTTGTAATAACAGTAATTAAAAAGAGCATTACCTCATATATTTAAACTTTTTCTACATACCATGTGCTTTTCTCATTTTTACTCAATATTACTCAAAAAAGGCTAGTAGTTCTGTTTCATTATTTTTGAAGTACTGTTTGATGACACTGGTTTTAACAGTTTCTCACAGTTCACTACTTCAGTTTTCATCAAATTATATATCTAGTTACACTAGACGTTTTCATCGTCAATTTCCATATGCCTCAAAGATATGCAAGGACCAGTTAGCTAACAGCAAATTTGGATACCAGATAATAGCTGCTGTAGGACATGTTTTTCTCTTAGCACAGCCTTTTCTAAAATGAAAACCTTATACTCCAGGCAAACCCCTTGACACCCAAACACACTCATATTTCTTTAACTAAATTAGCTTATGCATGTGGGAAAGGTCGAGGATCATCATAGACTATTTAATTTTGATGTGCAAATCTAATAATAAGATAAACACTGTCCATATACATTTTCATACACTTCAGTTCCCAGCTGGTGGAAACGCAGCAGTTGTACAATTTGCCAAAGATCTGCCAAGCTCCAAAGGATTCTGAGATCCTCCTTCCCTTAAGTTCTTACAACTTTCCCAAGTTATTGTCATCACATTTTGAACCTCCTGTTGTCAAATGAATGCTACAGATTAGGGCTTATTATATATTCTAGACAGCTCTGAAGTATGCAAATAAGTGTTATATCAACAATTGGTGGTAAAGTTAAATATCAATTAGTCATCATTCTTAACAAATGATCAGCTTGTTTTGCTTATGAATTTAAACAACATAAATAACCAAAACTGATTGCAGCCAGCAAAATGTAAAATCCCTAAATTGCTTTTTATAATATTGCCTTTGCCTCAGAAATTATTTTTTATTAAATCTGTTGATCTTTCAAAGATCAGTCATTCCTATAAATGTGAATATCAGAAAGATTTTCTTAAAATGTTTTAAGATACTGAATCCTATATCTATTAATCTCTGTGATCACAATGGGGCTTCCCAGGTGGTGCTAGTGGTAAAGAACCTGCCTGCCAATGCAGGAGACATAAGAGACACAGGTTTGATCCCTGGGTTGGGAAGATCCTCTGGAGGAGGGCAAGGCAACCCACTCCAGTATTCTTACCTGGAGAACTCCATGGACAGAGGAGCCTGGTAGGCTATGGCCCATAGGGTTGAAAAGGGTCAGACAAGACTGAAGCGACTTAGTACGTGCACATGATTATAATATGTGTGCAGTGTCCTGAAAAGGAATATGAACTGTTGGTATTCTAAACTTATAGAATGCATAGCACTTCTTTTAATGAAAGTTCTAGTCTACAGAGCCACAGAACGATATTTAATGACATGGGGAAATAGTCACAGTATCTATTTAGTTGAAAGAACAGGTTATATAGGTAATAGGACATGAGGAAGAAAGGGGAACTTTTATTTCCTAATGTATTTCAGTCTTTAATTTATTTACAATGGCTTATATTAATTTGTACTAAAAAGACTTAGAAATAGATTACAATATGTACAATAATTACTTGATATATATCATGCATTTTTAAAGTTAGTTTTCTTAAAAAACTAACTCATTTAAACTTTGTAACAGCTCTATAAAGTAGGTACTATTAATATCTCCTTTTTACGAATGAGGAAACCCAAGGCACAGAAGGTTTAAGCAACTTACCCAGGGTCACACAGGTAGTAAAAGGCAGAGATGGTATTCCAGTCTTGCTTTGCCCTCAACTACTACAATATACACTTAACTACATTTCCAATTTTACTTCATTTTTGGTAAAATACATTTGACTTAAAACTGTATAGCCAAAAGTCAACAGTGAACAATTCT
The DNA here is from genome assembly GCF_014754425.2 of Oryx dammah. Classification (NCBI taxonomy): domain Eukaryota; kingdom Metazoa; phylum Chordata; class Mammalia; order Artiodactyla; family Bovidae; genus Oryx; species Oryx dammah. The sequence continues at coordinate 59,106,776 of NW_024070201.1, read as the reverse complement.
GAATGATAAAATTATAGTTATTTAAAAATTTTTTCTTTTTGTTTGTCTGTATTTCCTGTTTTCACAAAATAATAAATAGAAAAATAAAAAATATTGAAGAGGAAAGAAATAATCTTTTTATAGTTCCTTCTGTAGTGAGCATGATTATAGTGCTGTGATTTTTTTAAAAACTGCCCTCCTGTAAGCCTTCTTTTTATTTTAGTATCTGGTAAAACCATGTCCTGAAGATCTTGGCTATTCTTCTGTTTTCTTGTGTACAGATTTTGCTTTGTTTACAAATGATCGCTACGGGGAATCATGAGGACAGAAGAAAAAACTGATGGAACTTTCAAAATGTAGAAATGCCAAGAAAGGGGCAAATTTAGAAAACATGCTTGCCATTATGAATGTCCTTAAATGTGTGTATATATTTCCATTGCCTGCTTTCTTGGCAGTCTGACTTGCTAATGACTTAGCTTGCAACAATCAGGAACCCACCAACTAGAACACCTTTACAACTGGTTGGTGAAGACTGCTTGGGTCCACATGGAATAATCCTGTACCAAAAGAGCAATATTCTTACTTGTATTTCCTTTGAAAGGATATCTGCTTCTTTGAAGATTTCACTTAAAACACAGCCATATTTTAAGAATCACTTAGAATATTTTTTGGAATATTGAATAGAAATGAACTAGTTCCAATGAGGACAGATGTGGAATTGAGGTAGCATTTGCAAAAAAGCAGAAATACACTTACCTCTTGCATTTATATTTCATACAAAACAAGACAAAGTCCATATGTGGACCAAAAATAGGTGTGGGACACTGAAGGAGGGATGATGTTTTAGAATCTGTGTGTTTGAAAAAAAGATTAGTGACATTTTATGCTAGTATTTAATACTGAAGTTCTTCATGACAAGATGGGATCCCAAAAGGATGTAGAGAATAGAATGAAGGTGACTTGGAGACAGGAGAAGACTGACCTGTGAGGGGAATGAAGGGTTTAATAAAAGAAGTCATCAGGTAAGTATAGCTCTCAGCCTCTCTGGCTGGGTACTACTGTGCCTTCAGACAGTATTTCAAGATCTGTAATCTTTGTTCTGGGGCTTCCCTGGTAGCTCACTGGTAAAGCATCTGCTTGCCAATGCAGATGAGGGTTGATCCCTGAGTTAGGAAGATCCCCTAGAGAAGGAAATGGCAACCCACTCCATTGAACCTAACCCACTGAAAAATCTCATGGACAGAGGAGCCTGGAGGGCTACAAGTCCATAGAGTCATAAAAGAGTCAGACATGACTTAGAGGCTAAACAGCAACAAAACTTTGTTTTTATTACATGAAGTGTATTCAAGTCTCTTAAATCTATTCACATCTCTTCATGCCTTACCTCCTCCAAACTGTTTTGCTGGAGGTTACCATTATCTTCAACCTAATGACTGTTAGAGTTTACAAATGACCTCCCAAAATTGACCCTAGCCCCCTAAAATCCATTCTCCAGGCTGGGGCAAGAGTGGCCTTTACAAAACATAAATCAAATCATGTTAGCCTTTCTACTTAAGATCCTTAAACAGCTTCCAGGAGCCCTCAGAATAAAGTCAAACATCTTCAACAGAGCCTTAGCTATGACCTTCAAATGTTTTTAACTTGGCCCTTTAGTTTAGGCTTCTGCCTACAGAGCTGTGTACAGATCCCTTTTGAACTCAGCAACCTGCCAGACTGCTTCTCTTTTCTATGACATCCTTGCATTCCTTTCCTCACTCAGAGGAGGAAAAGTACCCCTGCTTTAAGTTTTCTTGGTACCTGTTGCCTCTCCTTTTCTTAGATACAGTTTTTACTTGTGTGATTATTTAAAGCCAGTCTCTCATCAGGCTCATTAGATTACATACTTCATAGTGTGGGAGAAAACTTTCACTTGTTTGTACCATAAGATCATCAGCATGGTTTTGAGTACTCTGCCTGTCACAGAGCACAGCCTATAAAATATTTAATAAATCATCGAACCATAACATTAATAATACTGAGAGAAATGGAGTTTAGAGTCTGCTGGTCTCTCAAAGTCAATTTTTTAAAACTGTATTTATTCATTTATTTTTGCTGAGAAGGAAAATTACATTATATGTTGCTTACTCAAAATATTGATATATTTTAAACTAGCTTGTCAAATTGAATTATTAAACTTGAAACCCCCCACATACATTTTCTTTAATCAGGTTATTATGGGTCTTCTACACTGCCCATCTTTCAAAAGAGATTACTTTGGCTTTTACTTCAATGAGATTGCTCATCTTCCACCATGACAAGCCTATCTCAAGTGCCACTAAATTCCACCCCACATTTCCAGAATTGGGACCATGATATAGGAAGGACCCAGCAAACAGTAACTGACAACAGAGATCATGCAAGTTTGTTCAGATGGAAAACATACCAGCATATGCTCAGCATCTTGCTCAGACTTTTTTGAAATTGATTACTAAAGTTATTATCACATAAATAATATTCATTTGATTTGTTGATATATGCGAGGCATTAACTAGTAAATATGGTAAGAATTAGTGAGTGCTTTGCAAAATTTTAAGATTTTCACTTCCTCCATGTTTATTACTTAAGCTGCTGGCAAAGATGGTTCAGATTTAGTCTTTCTAAGATAATGCTTATAAAATTTATGATACAAAATTTCACCACTTCTAGTGTTTCTTGAATCTTTCTTAGTCACACACATTTTTATTGGTTGACCAAAAGGAAATTTTAAATAAAAAGGACAAAAGCCATTATTTATATATTTATTTTACCCACTTCAATAAGGATCTATCAAAGAATCAGGTTAAGCAGATGGCTTTTTTGAGACTATATCTTGGTATATTAAATATGTAAATTTTAAGATACAAATTCTTTATTTGTACATCCTACTATATTTACAAAGAAGCCTGCCTTTAAAAGGATGAGATACATAAAAATCATCAGCTTCTCCATGAGAAAATCAACTTATGAGAGAGTCTTAAGTACTATTTCATGTTTCTGAAGATGTTAACAAACCCCTTTAATTGTACTCTTTGAACTCCATAAGAAATCCTTAGCTCTTATCCTCCACACTGGTCTCAGGATGTCACTTCTATTCCTACAAATATGATATGGATTTTCCTTCATTGTGTAGTTGCTTCAACCACTCATGAATTCTCTTATTCATTTTCTCATTTATTGACTCATAAGGTTGTTTAACAAATATTTCCAAGTTTCTATTAATACTATGTGCTTAGCACAAAAGAATGAAAACCAGAAAGGAATAGACGGCATCATTCTCCAGTCTGAGGGGGTTACAATGAAAACATTTAAAACAAATTTAAAAAAAGTAAAAACCATAGGAATTTAGAATAAAGTAAAGGTGTTAGTTGGCTCAATTTTCTAATTGTGTCATAATAGTTCTATTAACAGTCACTGATTTCTGATCATATATATCTTAAGTTTTGTTGGAAAATGATTAAAATGCAACCAACTTAAAGAAAAAAAGAGGTAAAATAGTTGATTTTTTTCTGAAGAGGAGCCACAGGGTGGAATTAAGTTTTAAGTTATACGCAAGTATCCCTGAAGTATTGGAAAGCTGTTCTTATAGGGAGAATGAAAGCCAACTCCAAATAAAGTACTGACATTTCCAAGGAAGTAGTATTCACTTTCCAGGCTTCCATGTAAGGTTCTCCATGCTTCTACCACTCATTTTCTTCCCTGAATGCATTCTGAAATGATATTTTAAAAAACACCGCAGTAGGCTATTGGGAAGTGTATTTGCCAGTTCCTTCAATAAAATCACTGGAGAAAGAGTACAGATTTACATTCCATTAAAGGAAAAAATTTGTAATATTTGCATAGAGGCAGGCATAAACTTGGCATTTGACTTTCATCCTTCTTTTGTTTTCCATCAGAAGCAATAAAAATTGAATTTAACAACAACAACAAAAATGGATCTTATAGGCTTACTTACCTTAAAAAGAAAAAAAAAAAAAAACAACCCACAACTCCCAGAATATAACATTTTAAATTTGGTATAATGAGGCTTGATGTTTCAAGCTGATGTCAAGCAACAGCCATAGTTTGCATCCAATCATTTTAAAACAAGCTTTTAGTGTAGGTAGCTATATTGGTAGAGAATATGATTTCACAAAATGCAGTATGTTCAAATACATGGGATGAGAATTATTTGAAAAGTGAGTTTCTTTTGTTCTTAATTTATTGTTTAAATTCATGTATACTTCCCCAGCTTTTTATTTTGGTAGACAAATGGAAATAAAAATTCATAATCCTAATATAGGTTGGTCACTCTCAGTAGGTAACTGATTAGCAGAGACACAGAAAGGCGGACTTCTTCCTATATACTACATGTTACAATTTTAAGCTATTTGCCTCAATTTCTCCCCACTCAATTAAATAATAATTCTTCATCAACTTTGCAAAGATCACTGACTTGATTTTTTTTAATATCATTGTCTTATAAAATGTGCCACTAAAGTAGAACAGGTTATTATTTTTTGTGTGTACATTATTTAGATCCGGGATCATGTACAAACTAGTTTTGTTGTTTTGAATAACTATCAAGTTTTTGTTTTTGTTTTGTTTTTTAAGGAAGGAAACCACAGAAATGATTTGGCTGGTACAGATTTAAATCAGTCAAAATCAGTTGAAAAATTTTAACCATTTAGATAAGGAGTATACTGCTAACTCCCAGAATAAAGAAAAGAAAAGAAAAGAAAATCAAGCATTTCTTTGAAAACATGACTCCAGTCAGTGTTTGCTGCTGGACTGGAAATCAAAAACAAAATATAAAAGGTCCATCCCCCTGCCCATCTTTGATGTTCTTTTACGCCAGTGCTCCTTGCTGTGGTTTATGCTGGGCAAGGAAAGTGACTGTCCTATGGTTCCCAGCACATTTGACAAGGACGGACACTCTGGACATACAGTACAACAAAATAAATACATTAGCAAGAACTTCTCCCCTTCATTTCAGCTCGGGCATAAGACATAGCTTACTTCAAGTGCCAGGAAAGTCCATTGTAAAAGGGACATGTTTCCAAGTGAATTCCGTTTGATCTTTTCTATAGGGGCTCCTACCAGCCTCTCTCCCTTCCTCCCCTGACCCTGGAAACCAATTAGTCTCCCCACAGAGGCCACAGACCAGGGTTGCAATGGCTCCTTTTTATTTTTAGGGGATACAATTTCAGCCAGGATGTCTAGTCTGTTGTCACACAGTATACCTAGCACACTTCACCCTCTCACACATCCACTGGATTTCCCTTTGGAGAATACCTAGACTTCTGAGTCTGACTCCTGGAAAGGAATTAAAGCTGGTTGGCATCCAAATCCTTCAACTCTGACGATGGCATAACATCACAGTGTCACCTGTCTTTCACAGTCAAGGCCATCAACCAAGTTTTCTAAAAGCCTTCTCTTCCTTGTCCTCTGTCTTCCAGCATCTCAGCGACTTTTCCTTTTCTTACTTGTATGCATACAATTCTGAAAATCTTTTCTTCCATAATCCAAAGTAGCAGGGGGAAAAGGGGGCAAACGGATTTTTACAATGTTTTGGAACTGCTTATCCTTCGGGGGAAATGTGCCCCAAAGACCAAAATGTTAACACTTAGACTATTTGCCTCTCTTCACCTCCCTAAATTGAACCTGGAGGTGAAAGAAATTGTCAGCTGGGTTGGCCTTTTCTTTCTCAGGAACAACATTGCAGAGAGAAAGAGGTGTGTGTGCATGCGTGTGTGTGTCTGTGTGTGCAGAAAAAGGTGCATAGCTTTATCCCATTAAAGTCTAAGCTCTGAGACGGGAGGAGACCCAGGGTCGGCCTCCCCCGTTTCGGCGCAGTGCCGGAGCCGCTCTCCTTGCCCCCAGGCAAGCTCTGCGCCCTGGAGCTGTGCCAGGACTCCAGACCGCGCCTGGCAGGTCGGTGGGTGGGGGGGCCTGGGCCCTGGGTGTTCCCTTTGCAGAAGACGCCCATTTGGAGGGAAAACTCCCTTTATTTTCCTGGGGCTCCGTAGCCCCCCTCCTCAGTCCCCTATCATTTTTACGCTGATCACACTCATGATGATGAACTTGCAGCTCAGCTTCCTGCCGCCTGCTTGACCCGGGAGCACCAGCAGGCTACCGGCCTCGCCCTTAGCTCCCGCCTCCTCTCGCAACCCCGGGGCCTCGGGGCGCCAGTGGGGGCTCCAGCGGGCCGGGGCTGCAGCAGGGGCGCGCGAGGGCGCGGGGTCCCGCCGGGGAGCGCGCACGGAGCGGCGCCTCGGCCGCCCTGCTTCCTGGAGCTCTGCTCCTTTGACCCCAGTGGCAGTCCCTGTCACTGCACCGCTCTCGTTCCCTCCGGCTCGCCGCGCCCTCGCTCCCTCTCCTCGCCCCCACGCTCGCTCTCTCCCCAGATCGAGGCTGCTCGGGTCCTTTCTCCCCCCGCCCCCCGCCTCCCTCTCGCGCCGCGCCCCCGGCCCCCCGCCCCAGCCCGCGGCGGGACCTTCGGGGTCGAAGGTTCTGGCCCGCCCGCGCCCCTCGCCGCCCCCGCGCGCCCCCCGCGCGCCTCCCGCCGGCTCCGGCTGCTCCGCGATGGATCGCTTGCTCGTCGGGCGCTGAAGGCATCCCCGGGACCCGGAGCGCAGCCCGGGAAAGGTAATCCGCCCCGGGAAGGGAGGCGGAGGGAGGGGGAGGAGGCGGCCGGGCGCCCGGTGCCGCGCGCGAGAGGAAGGGAAAAAAATGCACACACAAAGCGGAGCCCGGGTGAGAGGTGCCTTGTCAGAGGCGCGTGCGAGGGGCTCGGAGGCTGCGGACCGCGGCTGCCCCGGTGCCCCTGACAGTCGCTCGAGTCGGCGCTTTCCGGGCAATTCGGAACCCGAGGAGGGCTTTTTTTCAATCCCTGGAGCGAAAGCGAATTCTTTTTTAGGAGCTGTCTCCCTCCCACTCCCCATCTTGCCCCTCTGCCCTTCTCCCCTCCCCCCGCCCCCGTCCTCGGCCCCGGACCTCCCGGGGTCCCCACCTCGCCGCTCCCTCCTCCGCCGGGCTCTTTTAGCAGCGAAGGAGGGGGTGTAGGCGAGGGGCAGCGGCGAAAGCCGGGCGGCGGGGATGGGGGTGGGGACGAGGGCACGGCGAGCTGTTTACTAGAAAGTCCCGGGGTTCTGTGTTCGAGCCGCCCGGGCCTAGGCCCGGGTGCATTGTGTTGGCCCTAGCCCTGGGCGCCAGCGGTGGCCGGAGCGAGGTGCGGCGGCCGGGAAGGCGCCGCGCAGCTTTGTGCTGGGTCTGCGCTCCGCGGCCGCCCCCGGGCCGCCTGCGCGCGCGCCGCTCTCGCGCGGGGCCGTTTCTCACCCTCTCCCCGCGCTCCAACCTGGATCTCCCCCGCCGCCTCCAGTCTCCGCGATCGCAGCCTGCAGAGCGGGCCAGCGACCGGGGCTGGGCGGCGGGGGACGAACGGCCAGAAAAAGTAACCGTTGTCGCTCGATTTCTTCCCTCGGGAGGCAGGAGTTTCTTTGCTATTTGCATGTAACAGGGTTGTCTTTGCAAAACCTTTGAATTCCGAGGTTTTGCGGCCTAGGAAGGGGGCATTTTTCCTGGAGATTGGGGAGGGTATTAGAATCCACCAGCAAGGGAAGAAATTAAGGATGCCCCAGTCCTCCCCAGGACACCCCAAATTAAGTGTAAATGCAGGTCTTGAAAAATGTGTAATTGAGATGCTGCAAACACACACAAACAGGTCAGGGTGGGGAAAACAAAACAAAACAAAACAAAACTTTAAGTTAAAGAAAAGATTTCCAAAGAGGGGGTGGCAATCCGTGGCCTCCACACCCCCTTCGAACGTTCGCTGGATCCCTCCCTTTCTTTCTCTGCCGCTCCAAGGATGCAGCCCGGCAACTCCGGGGCAGAGAGCAGGGAGGCGCCGGCGGCCCCGGGCACGGGTTCGGCTCTCAGGATTCGGGGATGCCAACGCGCCCTGGAGGCTGACGTCGGGGGCGTGGGGCTGTGATGCTCCAGCGAGGATGGCGCGGTGTCAGAGCCATTGGCCGCCGGTGGTCATCAATCAATTCGGGGCTGGGGAAGCGGTAGAGAAAGAAGGACAAGCACCCACCGGAGCCTGGGGCCGCGAGCGCCAGCGCCAACAGTGCCAGCCGCGGCGGCCGCGGCGGAGACGACGGCGGTGGCAACGAGGGACTGAGCGAGTAAGGCGAGCTGGTGCTCCAGGAAAGAAGGGGGAGCTGTAGCTCGGACAAGCCGGCCGTGAGCCGGGAGGGCAGGGCGCGCGCGCGAGTGAGTGAATGAGTGTGTGTGTGTGTGCGTGCGTGTGTGTTTGCTGACCCCCCCGCCACAACTGCCCACCGTAGATTTAAAACAAACACACCAATCCAAAGTAGAGAATTCCGCACCCCCCGCCCCACCATATATAGACTCCACGCGTTGCCAGAGGCGCGTGAGAAAAGTCCTGCCCTTTCTCTCCGAAAGAATGTGCCAGCCGGGTGTCCGAAGTGCTGGAGACAAGTTCAGGTGTAAGTGCGTTGGGAGGGAGGGCGCTCTGTGGACAGAGGGCACGTGGAACTTTGTGCATCCGTCTAAAAATCTTGGCGGAGAAACCGCCCGGAAAGCTTCTGGGCATCGCTCCGGGATACAGGGATGAGTAACGGGCATAAAAGAGTAAGGGCGTAAGTTGAGAAAGCACTCGATCTGTGCGGCAGAGGGAGGAGAGAGCGAAATTTGGCGGAGTTGGAGCGGGCGAGTTCCAAAGTCCGGCCAGGAGGTTGGTCGGTCGATCTTCTTAGTTGGTCGGTCGATCTTCTTAGGGGCTAGTGAATAAAATGAGCATCCTTGTTTAAACGAGGAAATCACGGGCTCCTTTCTCATAGGCTGTGCCGTGCGGTGTTCGGGTAGAGAGGTCATGAGTTGTTGCTTTGAAACTTTTGGTAAATTGGACTTCTGGTGTCTAGGAGGTGGAGACAGTTATTTAATTCCTCAGCTTTTAATCCTTTCATTGCCAGCAGACTTTAAAAGGATTTCCCACTATCCTGAAAAATAATATTGGAAGTTGCACAGCTTAAGGCACAGGAGAAGTGATTGCTGTCTAGGAAATGCAAAATGTGCTCACATGATCTTTTTTTTAAAGAGAAAATCAAAGTAGCACTAACATGAGTGTTTGGTAATGTAAGCCCCTTTTAGATTTTTCTTTAGGATTGCTGGCATTTAGTACTGGGTTCCTTTGTTTTGTAAAGCATATGTATTGAAGTATAAAAATGGAAATTTAAAAAAGAGTACTGCTCTCTTTAAATATTATACATAAAAAATAATGTGTGTGTGGAGGATGAGGTGCTCCAAAAGCTTATCATTTGGAGGGTTTTACTGCCTGTATGAAGCAAGGGGATGCAGATTCTTAGTAGTTTGAGGCAGTGTATCATTCTGTCTTGTTTCAAGCTTTTTCCAGGTTTCTCAGATTAGAGGAGGGAGTTTACCAAAAAAAAAATGCCTTTCCCATCTGTTGGTGTTTCATATTCTTGAGATATGATTATCCTGTGATGTGAATGGAGGTGAACATAGCATTTTTTAAAAATAAGCTTTTTCTTGACTTGTCTGTAAAGGTTCCTGAGAAAGTTTTGAAGCTCTCTGCCTCAGTCTGACATTTTCTTCAAAGGACTCCAGATTAAAGAAGATAGACGCTGCAGGTGCACTGTTTCGATAAAACATTTGAAAGAGAACATGGTAAAGATGAATTCAAATGAGGTGCCAGCCACCCATTTACCCTTTTGAGTTACAGGGGCCTGTGCTTGCTGATGAAAAGATGTTCTATTTGTCTTACTGGAGCAAAGGTGCAAAGAGGCACAGATCTCACTTGATAGAAAAGGCAATCCCATGTTGACTGTAGGATATAGTGGACCATGTAAGAGTGCAAATTGATCACCTTCTAAGTTCTTTCTTTTCTGGACTTCAAATGGGAGGGTCTAATGCTAGCTACTGTAGGTCATTACCTAGATATTTACATAATAGGTATGTATCTTTCATTTCTAGGCCATTTTGCTGAGTTTAATTAGTGAGTTTACTCTAGGAACATTTAAACTGTTTCTGGCTCCGGGTGCAGAGATTGTTACAGAGAGGTCACAGTGGTCTAGACATGAATTTTATTTCCTTTGCTTCTTAATGTTCTGTATTTCACACAATAGACATTGATGGCAGGAACATAAGAATTGCCATGTAATTTTTACACCACTCTCTAATTTATGCAAACACTAAGTTCTCCAGTCTGAAAATGTGTATTTTTCCCCCTCTGTGCTTTGATGGCTAACATTCTTTTTAATGACAGTCATTTCTATAACAGGAAGATGTTTTCATTTGTATTTACTTTTCAGCATGTCGCAATTATGCAGTTTTGCACTTCATTCGTGTCTTGGTACTTTGTGTCTCAAAAGAGAATTACAGTACTTAGAACAGGACTGCAATTTGAAGCAGGTGTTGTGTTTTACTGTTATGCAAAATAACAGTAAAATATAATTGTGGGGGAAATTAAGGAAACAGCTGCAAACTTGGTATGAAAACTGCTACATTATGATTTGTAAGCAGTTCTTATAGATATCTTACATCAGAGAAGCAGGCAAAGATTTTAATTTCGTTAATCCTACTGGCCTGGTTGTCTGTCAGCCCCTGCTTAAGAGGACTCATACCTCCCATGAAGTCAGGAAGAAGAAAGAGAACCCAAAATGACACTTTGTTTAAAATGCCAGAGCAGGAGGAATTCATGTCTTGGCAGCCCCATTGTGTGTTACGAACATAGGCAAGGTGGGTGTTATTTAGCTTGCTTTGCTAATATGAAGAAGGCAGTGATTTGAGTAGAAGGCTGAGGAATTTCTTCGCTCAGCTAGCATATGGAGGACTACACAAGCCCTGGGTTGTAAAATAATAAAATAAATGGCCTATGGCAAGCCATCTGCCTTTTGCTTGATATTTAAGGTGTTTCATGCCAAATTTAAATCTAATCTTATTATTCTAAATATTTTTATTTGAGATAGCATCTAAGATTCCCAGAACTTAATGGTGCACATGGTGAAAGTATTATAATGCAGAGCGCTTAGAGAGAGTGGGTTAACCCAAGGGTATCCAAGGAGCATGCTGTCCCTTTCTTTAAAACTTCCCTGATCAATTGCAACAGTTTAGAGGCAGTGATGGGCTCTGCTCAGTCTTTGCGCACCTGCTATAAAAATAAACATCCTCATTTCTGAACCCAGCGCAACAAATAATATAGTGTCTTTTATACAAATAATCAAAATGAGCTGAAAAAAATTCTAAAGGATGAAACCAGCTACTGAGAATTATTGCAGCACCAAGCAGGAGTGAGGGCTTCCCTTGTAGCTCAGCTGGTAAAGAATCTGCCTATGATTCAGGAGACCTGGGTTTGATCCCTGGGTTGGGAAGATCTCCTGGAGAAGGGAAAGGCTAGCCACTCCAGTATTTTGGCCTGGAAAATGCCATGGACTGTATATTCCATACGGGCACAAACAGTCAGACATGACCGAGCGACTTTCGAGCAGGAGTGAAGCGGTAGATTCTGGCCACCCTTCTTTACTGCTCCTTCTGGTCTTCAAGAGGCTGGTAATGAATGCATCCAAAATGGTGATCCAAGCCTGGATGTGTTCAACTTTCCCTTGAGTAACTGGATGGTTTTCAGAAACTATGTTACATGTAGCAAGAAGGATTTGCCTTAACATAAAGTTCTTGGCTGGAGTGGAATCCATATGTATACCATGCTTTGAGTACCTATGTATTTTGGAACCACTGAAAAATTATATGTGATGTGTGCATATATTATGTGTGTATCATAGCTACACACAGGTATCTGTGATGAACACAGCATTTTAAATTTACATTTGGCATTGTGTTTTATGGCTGTGCTAAGCACTGAGGTTTCAAATTATTCTGTGACACCAACTTTGAACAGACCAAACATTCCAATTAGCAGGGAAGGTTTGGAAGACTCTCCACTTCGAGCTCAAACCATTTATAGTTAGACACCATGGCAACTGTGGATGTGCCCTTCCGTAATTCACGTTAAGTGGCATAATTATAATTAAAGAGGAAATCTTAGTTTGAACACCATTGAAATGATTTGCTAGCAGCCAGCCGTGTCATTTGGAGTGTCATGTCCATTCTGAAGTACGTGCTGGATGGAGAGTTGGGAAAGGTTTTGTCCATGAAGCGACCACACAGATTAAGATTTTTCCTGAACCAATTTCACATCCAAGTGTCACGTCTGACATTGTTTACAACATCTTCTTTTTCTTTGTCCTCATTTTTTTTGTTTTGTTTTTTTCCAGAAACGCAGAGAAGTATTGATGAGTAGATCCTTGGGTTCAGAGGTTGGCTGAAACACACCATGCCCACTTCCATCCTTCGCTCTGGAAAGTTGTGAATTGCTCATGCCTATAGAGAGGAAGGATGGCACATGGGATTCCTTCTCAAGGCAAAGTTACCATCACGGTGGATGAGTACAGCTCCAACCCCACCCAGGCATTCACGCACTACAACATCAACCAGAGCAGGTTCCAGCCGCCACATGTACATATGTAAGTATCACTTGTGAACTTAAAAAAATTAGCCATCAGGGAATTAGAAAGTCGCTAATGACTTGGAGAATAAAAGATGTATGCTTCACCAAACAGATGGGTTATCTGTGGTTCCAAGTACGGCTCAGAGGAATCCTCCGCGTCTGGGTAATGCTGAACCTTTCCAGAGTATGTACAGTTGACCATAATTTGCTATTAGATCTTTAGAGCCCTCATGGGGTTGCCTACATTTTGTGGATAACAACGGAGAGGTTCAGATATTCACCTAATGTCACACAGCTAATTTTGGCAGATTCCCCTGATCCCTAGTTCAGTTTGCATTTACCTTACATTGCTTGCTTCCTTGATGAAATGTCCTTAAAATTTCTGTAGTTTTTTTTTCGCCTATAACTCACCCCACCAGCCCTTTACATTCAGTTGGGAAATAGGCCTAATTGGGACTAACTGTCCAGCCACTGCTAAATCTGTTGTCTTGCCTGTTGCTCATAGAACGTGTGCAGCATGCTGCTGGATTTGAACAATATGGGGAACAAAGGATTAAGGGACAGTGGGACAGTGGGTTCCAGGAATTGTACTTTTCCCTCACTCCCTAATACTTTTTAAACCCTGTCTCGGTTTAAACTGTTTAAGGAACAAAGTGTGGGAGAAATCCAGAGGCAAGGATTTTGCAGCACCTGGGTGCACACCAGCTTTTTTTCTGTTCCTCTGCTACAGGATGTGCTGGGCTTTCAGCAGAAGGGGCAAAAGGTCACCATCTCCCTTGTTTATTCAAGGCCTGGTGCTCATTCTCTATTAGACCCTTCCAATGTCTAACATGAGTCTTTCATGGTAGGACTAAACCCCTTTGAAAAGCATTGTATAGTCAAGAGAGAAAGGAGGTTAGGGATCTGTTGACTGATTTTGCCATTCCTGGCAAAACTGAACTCGGGGCATGTCCAAGTCACAAGCTCTTTTTTTTAAAGTAATTGTTTTATTTGGGCATTAAAAAAAAAAACCAGTAAGTCCACCTCCCTCCCACCACCAACACACACACAGATACATGCAACCCCTCTCCTCAAATTTACAAACACTAACCAGACATAAAGATCTTTCTCTTGACTGCCTGGGTATTGTCATAAGTACTAGGATGTTACTTTGCAAGTTTGCATATTCTGTAGAGCTACTCAATTATCTTATGATAGGATTTCTGCAAAAAAAAAAAAAAAAAGAAATAGAGAAATCCTTGCAAATGGTTAATACTAAACTATTTCTAAGATTTTTATGCTCTCTTTAAATCAGGGTATGTTCATCATAATGAAGGTTTCCTAACTTGGTTTTAAGGAAAAGTTTTTAAGGGAAAGACTTTTCTTTGTTAAAATGGCCTTTCTGAACAGTAACTGTGTGTTCATTTAAATATTCCTTTTATTCTTCTGCTTCTAATAATTGCTTTTCCTTCAAATATGTTATAGAATGTGTGCAAACTGGACTTAGGAATCCTTGAGCTCTGCTTTGCTGGTGTAACATTTCTATTAAAGAATGGCACAGCACTTTGTGGATTTTTGTTTCTTTCCAGGCAAAAGAAAGTATGTTTTGCCCCAGATTCCTTGGAAACGACTGACAGGGAATCTCAGCTTAGTCTTTGCTTGTTTGTAGCCCTAAGATTCCACTGGTGAACTGTGAATGCACAATGATATTTTAAAAATCATGTAACCTTAGAACTGATGTACATGATCTAGCCATGAAAAATTTGAAGGATCAAATTATACCTTTTATGAAAACAAGGCTTGAAAAGTGGAGTTAGCAGTGGCGGCCTGGACAGCTGTGTAGCCCTCTTAGGAGACTTCTGCCCTGGGAGTAGTAGTTCTTCCACGGTTAACTCCAGCTGCCCTTTGCACCTTCATCACCCGTGAACAGAAGGTGCAGGTGGAGGGCTTCCCACGTGCACCTTTTGTTCCAGCCACGCCTGTTGGCACCCCGTGGGCCTGTCTGTCCTGGTGCCATTGCCTTCACTGTTTCTCACAGCTTAGACGCTCACATTTCAGCTCTGCTGAGTCAATTCTTGGCCCTCTGCATTTAGGAAACCTCTTCTCTCTTCCTCAGTCCAGAGTGACTATGCCCATCCACCTCCCACCTACACCGACATGACATGTCTCATCACTTGATATTTTCCTCCAACCAGACCACCTCCATTTTTATTCTTCTCTTTTTCTCTCTTACCCCCCGTTCTCCCTACCGTCTCTCTCAAACTATATCATTCATTTATTTTTTAAAAATACTGGGACAGGTTTGTTTTATTAAAAACAGTTTTTAACATTTGTTTATATATTTGCTGTGCTGGGTCTTAGTTGTGTCATGGGGGCAGTCTTCATCGAGGCACATGGGATCTTTAGTTGTGGCACTGTGGCATGTGGAATCTAGTTCCCTGACCTGGGTCTAGATCGAACCCAGACCCCTGCATTGGGAGCACGGAGTCTTAGCCACTAGACAACCAGGGAAGTCCCGTATCATTCATTTTTTTTTTCAAGGCAAGGATTGAGCAGGTGACAGGTGTTTAGAAATATTGATTGATCACTTGATCGATCCATGGACTTGATTGTGCATTGTGTTGAAAAATTGTGATTGAGATTTGGAAATTTTCATTGGGATTTATCTGACCAGTCTTAACACTCAGTGTTGTTTGAAGGAATGTATACGTTATAACCTTTTCCTTGACCTTTCTTTTCCACGCTTGGTCCCCTAGCACAGTGACCAGCCCATACTGGGCATTCAGGTTTTTTTTTGTTAAATATGATCATGTTATATCTAAAAAGATTGCCTAGAGTCTAAATAGAAACCTAAATTGGCTGGAAAATACCTATAAAATATTTAGTCTAAAATTTCTTCAGTTTTTCTAAAATGTTTAACATGTCATGGTTAAAAGACAAAAGAGCTCTACTCCTCTCCCTAAAGGTATTTTGTCTTTTCTTCTTGAATAGTTGCTCATTTATTTTGCATGAGTTTCTTAAAACATTGGCTTTCCTTTTGCACTTAGAACTGACATCTATGGAGACCCATGACAGATCACCTGGATTGGAGTTACAGTGCTGGTCCATTAAGTGATCTTTTTCTTTCAGGAAACCTAGTTGAGGTTTAGTTAACTTAGTTAATAAATACTTCACTTCCCATTTAATTAGTTGGTCGCACCTTAGCTTTGTGACCCATCTTGGACAATTTACTTTCTCTTCTCTCTCAGTAAATGTAAACATTTGCACCAAATGATAGATATGAACACTTTTAGCTCTGATGCACCAAGATTAAGATTGCAGTTAGGACATTTATTTGCTGGATGTGCTGTGAGGGGAACACACATGCATAAGACCCAGTTCCCATCTTCATAACCTCATCATTGATTTCAAAGCTGTCATTTCAACTGGCATTAAGGGTTTACCACATGGTCCTGGTTTGGTTCCACTTGGGAGTTCTGAACAGGTTGTCACCAAGCCTTCTAGGAATCACTGGTCTGCATCTCTGCCTGTGATGTAGGGAAGTTTTTTTTCTTTTTCTTTTTTTTCAAAGAAAGCAATCCCATATGACCTTGGGAAAGAAAATTAAAGCACAGCTGAAGTTGGCAGGGCAGAATTGAACCCAGAATTTGTAAGCCCCTCTTATCCAGATTCTTAAAGATACTGATAGATGTGATGGTTGAAAACCAGCAATTAACAGGGCTTCATTTTTTTACAGCCCTGTTGTCTTCCCCAAGCAGAATGCTATTTAGTATTTTTAATGATGAAACTTATTTAGTATTTTCATTGAGGGTGGGAGAAGGTGCTCAAGGAATCAGTGTAGATCTCAAAACACCAACATGATTTTGTATGTTTTACATTGTCTGAGGCCTAAGTAAGTACTATAGTAAGGTGTCTAACCATATCTGTTTTTGCATCAAAAGTTGCACTTCCTGGGAGACCCTTCAGTCCCCTGCAAACCAGGATGATTGGCTACCCTATTGAGGTTAATTCCTCACCTTTTTCTTTCAAGATTGGATGCTAGGAAGCTCAAATTAAATTTTATTTTCAGTTTTAGATACTTTGTACTTTCTTGTCTATGGCTTTGGTTGTCAACACCCTTGGGATCTTACTTAACTCTTTTTCTTTTACATTTGTTTTGAGGAGGCAGTGTAGTATGGTGGTCTGTGTTGCCAGTGGAATTAGATTGTTGGGTTTAAAACCTGGTTGCATGACTTACTAGCTGCTTAACCAACTGTGGAGAAATGTATTAACTTCTCTTTTTTCCCGTCTCTAAAATATAGATGATAAAAGTAGTGCCTATCTCCAAAGGTTGTTGTGAAGGTTAAAAACATTATTGTTTGTAAAGTTTTTAGAGGAATGCTTAGTATATAGTCTGTACTCAATAATTGTTAACTCTTCTCATTGATGATTGTTTTATTGATTCTGCACTTTTTTATTCTGTCTCAGTTCATTTTGAAAATTAGTGGAGTATAGATAAATGAATAAATAAGAAAATCACTGATAAGTTTTATCCTGTCTTCCTCAAGGAGTCATCACTATCATCACTAGCAAACTTGTCCTATGCTTAGTCACTCAGTCATGTCTGCGACCCATTGGATTGTAGCCTGACAGCCTCCTCTGTCCATGGGATTTTTCAGGCAAGAATACTGGAGTGAATTGCCATGTCCTTTTCCAGGGGATCTTCCCAATCCAGGGATCAAACCCACATCTCCTGTGTCTCCTGCATGGCAGGCGGATTCTTCACCCGCTGAGCCACTGGGGAACCCATTGTAGCAAACTTGGCTGGGTGTAATTTTTAGCTGTCAGTGTTGGAAGGTACCCTGACTCCTTTTTAAAAATTTTTCCATTTTTAAAATTTTTTATTGAAATATAGTTGACTTGCAAAATCATATTAGTTTCAGATATACAAAATAGTAATTCTATATTCTTATACTTTATATTCCATATAAAGTTATTATAAAATATTGGCTATATTCCCAGTGCTGTATATTACATTCTTGTAGTTTATCTATTTTACACCTAATAGTTTGCACCTCTCAGTCACCCACACCCGTTTTGCCCCTCCCTCTGCCTCTCGCCAGCAGTCTGTTCTTTGTGTCTGTGTTTCTGTTTTACGGTATTTGCCCTTTTATGTTTTAGAGGCCACATGTAAATGAAAATGTATAGTATTTGTCTTTCTCTGTGCCCTGACTTAGTGCCTGTTGGGATGTCTCACCTAGCTCGAGTTATTCATGGGTTTGTCAGCCCCAAGGGGACAAGGAATCTGGAGAGCTGAGTGCTGTCACTTCATTTTTCCCTGTAGAATCATAGTGGCCTGCATTCACTTGTGCTAGTCTCCAGCCTTCGTAGCCCTATCAGTGTCTTAGGCTTTCTACCTATGGCTGTGGTTAAAACAGAAGCATTAAGTCAGTCAGTCAGTCAGTCAGTCAGTTCAGTTGCTCAGTCGTGTCCGACTCTTTGCAACCCCACGGACCAGACCGCAGCACGCCAGGCTTCCCTGTCCATCACCAACTCCCGGAACTTGCTCAGACTCATGTCCACCAAGTCAGTGATGCCATCCAACCGTCTCATCCTCCGTCATCCCCTTCCTCTCCTGCCTTCAATCTTTCCCAGCATCAGGGTCTTTTCCAGTGAGTCATTTCCTCACATCAGGTGGCCAGAGTATTGGAGCTTCAGTTTTAGCATCAGTCTGTCCAGTAAACACTCAGGACTGATCTCCTTTAGGATGGACTGGTTGGATCTCCTTGCAGTCGAAGGGACTCTAGAGTCTTCTCCAAAACCACAGTTCAAAAGCACCAGTTCTTTGGCACTCAGCTCTCTTTATAGTCCAACTCTCACATCCATATATGACTACTGGAAAAACCATAACTTTTACTAGATGGACCTTAGTGGTTATAATAGATGCCTTAAGAGTTAACTGGATTTAACCAGAATGGAGTACAAATGGCATAGCTTGAGCTGGGGAATGAGGACAGTGTTCACACGGTTGCTGATAATGTGATGTGAGGTCAGAGATCTCTATCCGAAGGCTGATCTCACTAGTTGCTGGTTTGGCTAGGTGATGATGGGCTGGATTACTGAACTTCCATCTCCTCATCTGTAAAATGGGTTCAGTGACTCTCTAAGATGGTTGTAAGCGTTACTTGAGATGATGTATATGACATAGTGCCCAGAAGATAGCATTGGTAAATAGATGCTGTGATCATACTTCTGGTCTTATCCATTAGCTGGTGAGCATGAAGTGTTAAAATCTTTTTTTTTTCCTGAACTGCTTGTGTGAAACTTGACAAATCCAACTTGTCCTTGTTGCTTTGTTGCATTTTAGAGCATCTGTCAGTGTTTGCTTGGGTATTGCTAATCAAAAATGGTCTGAAGCTTTTAGGGTATTTAGGTGATCATCCCATGCCAAATTCTTACAAGATTTTGTTTGTCTAATCTGAAGTTTTATTCTTAAGTGGTAGGAAATAAATATTTATTTGAGGTCTATATTAGTTATCCTTGGCACTTCCGAGGTGGCAGAGTGGTGAAGAATCCACTTGCCAGTGCAAGAGATGCTTGGGACACAAGTTTGATCCTTGGGTCAGGAAGATTCCCCTGAAGTAGGAAATGCCAACCCACTCCAGTATTCTTGCCTGAAAAATCCCACGGACAAAATAGCCTGGTAAGCTACAGTCCATGGAGTCACAGAGAATCAGACACAACTGAGCGACTAAACACAATAGGTTATCCTTAGATGTAAGAAGAAAGTTACAGAAGAGTGTTAGAGAATGATGCCATTTGGTTAAAAAAGAAATCTCAAAATGTGTAAAAAGATAAATATCAACATTATTGGGGATTCTGTAGGGAATAAATTTACAAATAAATTTGGGGGAGGGAATGATAGGTAAAGATCTGAACACTTTTTATTTTATAAACTTCTGTCTATTTTATAAGAACTGTATAATGCTTTTATGGTAAAAAACATTTAGTTAAAGACTGATAAACATGTGATTTGTCTGCAGTCCCTTCTGCTTTTAGTTAGCAAGATTCGCATCGAAGGCTCACTCTCATGTAAATCTGCTTTCTTTGAGCCCAGCTTCCTTGGGTGGTACCTTCTTCTGTTCTATGTTGTCATCCAGGTAGAGACCAAAGGCTGTTCCTTGGTTCAGTGTCATTCAGCTTGCTCATGTATGTGAAGATGTGAGGCCATAGATGCCGCTGACGTCTTAGTCCTGTAACTCGAGGGAGATCTGGTTAAGAAATGCTGTCAAGGTCATTCTTGGAAGCCAGAAGAGTGTACAGTATCGGAAAATAAAGAGCTTGCTCTCGCAGATGACTTGACATTATTTCAGGGAACCTGGATTCTGGTCCTGTCTTGGTCACTAATTAGGTCTGTGATCCTGAGCAAGTGGAGCGTCTTTGAATTTCAAGTTCCTCACCAGCCATTGCACTCGACGGACTTTAGCATCATTCCTTCCTACCCTGGCCGCCTAGGGTTTCCTCTTTTCTTCTCTTTCCTTCAGTCTGTTTGAAATAAAGAACACAAATCCCTCATCATTAGGGATATTCTGTAGGGAAAAACTACACAGTGAGACATCATGGGGATACATTGGAGGAGAAGACCAGTGACCCCCCCACCTCGCATAGGGAGGAAGAGGAGTTTCAATGAATGAGTGATTGTCTGGGGCTCTGTAAAACTGCACAGTACTCACAAGGTAGAAATGCATTCTTTGTTGAAGAGCTGGGTTGCATTAGCTGTGTGAAAAAAAAAAAATCTAAACATTTTTCTCTGGGTAAGCCGCTTTCTCGTTCTCATTACAAATTTATCACTGGCCTGCACATTAGCATGGCCATAATTTTTGTTAATGTTTTCAATCTGAAATTCGTCTTGGAGATGCTGAATGGCCCTTTTGGTTTGTGCTCATGTACAAACACAGGGTGTTTTTTCTTTGCCTCTCTCATTTCTTTTAAAAAAATCAGTTCTTTTTCCTGTTATGCTCCCTGAGGGTACTGGTCTCGTGGTCCATGACAGTTCAGGCTTCATTTTAGAACTGACTTTTTTTTCCTATTCCGTTGATTTCTTTTGCTTTTAAAAGGCAACCTAAAATTAGACTTTTTTTTTTTTTTTGTCCCATATGGATTTGTTCTTAGAAATTTAGCTGTATGTTGCATAACTGAGTAGTTGTATTTGTTTTTGGTTCCTTGACTCTCTGGGAGGGTAAAGAATTTTGACAAAGCCGATTCTTTCTACTATGGTATGCCTGGATTTCAAATCCTGAAACAGTTACCTACTTTTATAGAGAGAAAAGATTCATACGAAGTGTGGCTACAGTCAGTGAATTGGCATATCCTGAAACAGGGCAATTGTTAATCACCTTTCCTTATGGATTAAATTTATCTCCTGATCTGAGTACAATTTTTAAAAAACATTTCTTTCAGGGAGATGTTTTGATAAAAATAGACAAAAATGACAAGACTAGCTAACCAGGAAAGGAGTGCTATAAGAGGGAGTCTGTATTTGAAACATACTTAATTTCAATTCTAAGATTTAGAGCCTGTGAAGATGTAGATTTTAAGATATGAAAACAGAGCTAATAATTAAATCTGCCACCTCTCGTATAACAAGCTGTAGGTAGTTCTGAACTATTTCCAAAAAGGAGAAGAAACTCACCGAGTCTCAGAATGTGTGCATCAGCTTGCTTTTCATCTTCTTCAGTGTTTTCTTCGCTCTCTCCTTCCCATGTCTCCTTCCCTTTTAGACTTACCTAGCATCCTGGAAACTGGATGTTTCAGTCGCTATCCTGGCATAATTAGGCTATTATTTCAATATCAGTGTGGACAGAATTGCCACGATTTTCCAGACCACCATGTTAGTCTGCCTTTTTTTTTTTTAAATGTAAAAAGTACACTTAAAGGCTTTGTCTGTGTAGAAACACTAACCTTGCAAAGAGGAAACTGTTGAATTTATTGGCCTTTGCAGTATTTGGGTTTGCATATTTTTCTTCTATTTTGCTTTGAAGATTTTTTTTTTCTTCAGTTTGTCCCTGTAAAAGGGTAAAATGTATGCAAATAAGAAAATGTGTTGTTTTGCAGGCTTTTAATTTTTTTTTCCTTTACCACACATCAAGAATATAAAGTCCTCTAGTTGGTTTAAATTTTCATGTGTTTTTATATTAAATAGCAAAGCTCTTGACACTACTTGAAAAAAAAACAAAACAGAAAAACACTAGCAGCATTTAATAGAGCAAAGAGGTAAATTTTCAGAACTTGTTAGTATTGAACTTTAAAATTTCATGTGAGAATTAAACCCTTCTTGAGGTTCATTTGTCAGCAGTGGGCAATGGTTTCCTTAAAAGATTATGGTGCCCTACCACCATAACGTGAACTCTACTCAAATCCATTTATTTCTTTGAATAGACAGTCTCTGAAACCTTCCAGCTAAAAGATTTGATAATTTTCCAATTGGAAGAAAAATATCTTTTCTCATCTTTCGGTGGACTATTTTGGCATTTCTGCTGATTGGCTAAGAAAAGCAGTTTACTTGTGGTATTTAGTTTTAGGTATTTGGGCCACAGACCAAGTTTCAAACCGTTTACATATTGTATACTTAGTTTAAAAGTGTTTTGCCCAAAGACTTAAAACTGAAATTAAGAAAAAAAGGTGAAGTCTCCCACCAGCTAAGCAGCCTCAGCATGTTTCTCTAATTTCCTGAGTTAGCCTTTTGCTATGACATAGACCTTCTACCAGCTCTATTTTGGTCCTGAGTTTTGGAAAAATTTCCCCCTTTTGTTTCATTTTACTTTGCCTTAAGACTTCAGAGATAACCACAGAAGCCTGTCAGACTGTATGAGGCATTTTTTAATAATCACAGATATTTTTTAATAATCACAGATACTCATTGCTCTTAGTTTTGTCTTATATTTAATATTCCATTTTTTAAAAAGTACCAACTTTTGTACATTGGTCCTGCTAGGGTGTGGAGGAAATAAAATGAGGAGATACACGTTTTATGGAGAAGAGGGAAAGTAGTGGTATATGTGAAGAAGAGAGAGAAAAGGAGAGGGAGGGCCTGGCAGGTATATTATTAGATTCTAACTCTTTCTTGCAGTTATGATGTCCCTGGCCTTGGGCTTGACTTGAACGCCAGGAGTATGTCAGCACATCGCTGAACATCAGTCAGCGGGGAGATAAGACAAATTTCACCTTGGCTTTTTGGGGTATGCATGCCAACTCTACATACCAATGAATCCAGCATTTGAAAGGATCAGAATCAAAATTTTTGATACACTGACCTGTGTTGATCCATGAGACAGAACAATTTGTTAGACTTTTTTGGGTAACTCAGAAGTTTAGGTTTGTGTTTCAATATTAAAAAAAATCCATTTGAGAAATAGTGAACCATGAACTGGTTTTTGAGAAATGTAAAAATATCTGAACTGTCCGCTGCCCAAGGTCTGCCCTCTGTTAGTCTCTAGGAGACTTACCGTGTGCTGTGCTCCGGTTCTGACTTGCACAGTTAACTTGTTTTCACTTTGTTCCTGACCCTCACATTTTGGGCACAGCTGGATGCCCTGAAACCTATTTTGTCTCCACCAGCTTAGAGAAAAGAAGAGTGAGGAGGGGGGAAGTCTTTGGGAAGAACTGACAGACTAGGAAGGAGGTATTAGCTCCTGAAGGATATTAATTCCTAATTCTTCCATAGTGCAGTTCAAAGAAGAATCTCCTCCCCCTCCATGTGAAATAGAAAAGCAGAGGTAGGTGTCCTTTTCCTTAGAGAAGAGTGAGTCTAGTACCACCCCCTCGTCGGCTGACGCTCTTGAGAATTCAGAAGGGAAATAGTAACCGCGTGGGAGGTGGTTGGCCCCCGTGTCCCTGCCCCTCAGTGCTGGATGGCTGGCCTGTTTTGCATCTCTCCATCTCGACCCCTCCACCACGTTAATGGCAGCAGGCACGCTCCACTGTTTATCTTGGAATTCGATACCATCATCTTGGCAACCAAACTGGGACCTTTACTGTTCACATTGTTTGTCATTTGTTGTTAATTATCTGTTACCATAAATTCTGCACTTTGAGAAAAAAGGGAATGTTTTGAAATATTTCCTCCCAACGTGTAAGTGGAGCTTCATTTTCTGTGGACAAAAGAAGGGGGGAAAAATCAGCCCTTTTGGGAACTGGTTTCACGGAATTCAAATGCCCAGGTTTTTCAGGCCAGCTGGGTTTGTTCTTGCTAATGCGGCCAGGATTTGCAGCAAAAGAACCTTTGCAATTTAGGAATGGCCTGTATTGGTGAGAGGTAACCCCTTTCGAGAAAAACAAACAAACAAACTTTACGTAGGGAGTTGTGCTTTTATTTCAGTCTCTTTGTGCCATAATTGTGTGTTGCGTTCTGTGCGAGAGCCTGTTCCCCACAGTGGATTTCTTGCTTTCAAAGGTTATTAAGACAGAGCAGTCCAAAGTGGAAAGTAGCTTCTGCTTACCTGCCTTTATGAGGTGTTTATTTTGTCAAGGGTAGAACTGAAATGAGCTTTCTGGCCATTAGTAGATTTTAGTCACGCCCCCAGACTCTGCGGGGAGGGCTGTGTCACCTTATAAACAAACAGCGCTGCTTTGAGAGGTGCCCTACCACGGGCTGCTGGAATCACCGCTGGACTTAACAAAGCAGTCAGCACAACAGGAGACGAAAGAATGCATGAGTGTATTTTGGAGAGGAGAATTTGGGAGTGGAGTGGTTGTTGCTAAGCAGAAATCTAGGCACATTTAAAGATATAAAAACTGCTATCATTTAAGAGGTTCCCCCAAAGTATGTCCATAATCCTGGCTGTCTACCCAGGTGCCCTTTGTGTGTGTTCACTTACAGACTCTGCTCCTGGAATCTCATCTTTACTGTGGTGATCATAATATATGCGCCCATAGGTAATGGTGGAGGTTATATTAGATGATGCTTAGTACAGAAGAAGGCACTTAGCACTCTGTCCCAATGCTCAGTGCCTAGTAACTATTGTTATTAATACCATTGTTTACCAGGATTGTACCCACAGCGTCAACACTTGAACTTCAGCAGGGTTTTAATGGTGCCACGTGGCTCATCCTCACCATCAGATTTTTGGTTGCCGTGAAGCTGGGTGTGTCTTCTTGTTGAGAAGTTTTTGTTTGTCTCAGCACTCTTCAAAGCATTTAGGGTAGCGCTGTCTCCCAAGGGATTCCCACACTGGGAGGTAGGGACTGAGTCCTTTGTTAACCTGCTAATAGCCAGGGACACAGACTTAATGAACACTGTGGCTCTTGGTGACATGAGTTTTCCTGGAGGTGAGGAATTGGCTTGGGTCTGCTGCCTTTGGTTTCTGCAGAACCAGAAAACGTTCTTCCCAGGCTTAGAAGGAAGGTCTCCTGCTAATGGTGTTGCCCCTGAAATAAAACCCCCTTTCTACATATTCCACTTCCTTTATTTGTTTTATTTTCTCTCTTAGTGTTTTTTAAAGGGAGTATGTATGGGGTAGGTGCACCGTTTTAGAACACTGATTACAATCAGAAGAAATGAATATTAACTTGGTGTTTCAGATTTAGGAACAGTTTGGGTATGAGAGAAAGACTGGATGGAGAGGAATGGAGGTTGAAAAAAAAGCACCATCAGACCGCTCTGGGGGAGGCTGGGAAAAGGATTTAACACTTTGGATTCTTTAGAAGCCATTAAAACTCTGATGGGATCGGATTACCTGACTGCACATCTGAAACATGAAACTCTTGCCCTAAACCGTGCAATTGAGTTAAGCTCAAAATTCAAGGCCTCCCCCCAAGACTGGCCTCTGGGTAAGCCTCACTGTGGATGGCAAAATGATTTCCTTTGAGAGGAGCAAGACTACAGTGAGGTTTTTATGGCCAATTTAGCCCGCGTATTTGTGCCAGCCAGACATTTGGCAGCACTTAGTGCCAGCTTTGGTGATCTGTCCACCAGTTTTTCCCAAGGTCTTCAGTTCCTTCTGGATTCTGGGCTGACATTGAAGAGAAGATACATTGTAAATCCAGCTTCCTAGGCATGCCTCCTGAATTTTTTATTTTTCCAAGTGGAGAAGTACTGAGAGGTGTGGAAGAGCAGCAGGCCCCCAACTTTGAGGCTCAGACTGATGCTGACCTCCTCCCTAAATATGCTTTCTTTTCCTCCCTCCACGTTTGTCACTGCTTCAGGGGAGCCCCTACCCCTTTCTCTGGACTCCGTGAATTCTTTGTATGTATGGACTCAGAGCACCTCCTATGAGTAATGCTTTTCTTTGGTCACACTTTTTATACATGTTTTTTTCTGAGTGTTTGTGAAGTGTCTGTCTTGCAACTAGGCTTTACGTTCTCTGAAGGCAGTGACTTTTTGCAGTTGACTTTGTTGCCTTTCTGTACCTGCAGCACCTGTCACGTGCTAGCACGTTCTAGACACTCTTCAAATACCTGTTGAAGGAATGAGTGACTGTTGAATTTGCAAGAATTCTGTATTCTCTTACTGTGTGCTTCCCCAGGAAGTGTGTGCTCCCTTGGAATCATTCATTTTGAGAGCATGTATATAGACTTGACTCTGTACGTGCCTTTAAAAAGGGTAACATGAGTCTCCCGTGTTTTTTTCAGGATGGAGCTGGATGAAGCTCAGAGTGAGTATTTCTGATACTCCTACACTAATGCTATCATCTATCCTGCCTCCAGTTGACTCTTACTTTGACAATAGTAGACTCTCATTTCTAACATGGGAAAAATACCAGTTTCACTTTCATCTTGACCCTAAAGTTTTGGGTTTCCTGTGTCGTTCTCAAGCTTAAAAACAGAGGCGTTAGAAAGTATGCTGTCTTAACTCCTTGCAAAGTGTTTATTTATTGATCCTGTTTGGCATCAACTATTATTGAGTAGAAGCATGAAATTGGCTCAGTGGTAAAGAATTCATCTGCAAATGCAGGAGACACAAGAGACATGGGTTCGATCCCCAGGCCCAGAAGATTCCCTGGAGGAGGAAATGGCAATCCACTCCAGTTTTCTTGCCTGGAGAATCCCGTGGACAGAGGAGCCTGGCAAGCTGCAGTCCACGGGGTCGCAGTGTCTGACACGACTGAGTGTGCACGCACATATGCACATATCAGGACTCTGACTGACAGCTGTCCCTAATATGTGGAGTTTTATCTGAAATGAAGACCATGAAAACGGGTCATCTTTATCGTGGGAATCACACATTTTGCATAAAGTGAACCAATTTTATTCTGCATCCTTGTTTTCTTAACAACTTCAATTTTTTTTTAATAATAAGCTCTTCTGTATCTTACCACATGACTATTTTCACAGAAACCTGTAATTTGGATTTAATACAGGTAACAACATTATAACAACACTGGTGTTAGGTACTGATTGAAAGTGTAAAATTTTTCCTTTAAAGGTAAAACAAATGAAATTTAAAATAAGTATTTGATGGATTTCTAATTACTGGTGATTTAGCTATAAACCTCTTAAAAATTAAGTGACAAAAAATAAATGCTACTGAAGAGTTCGAAGCTTAAGGAAGAGTTTTGTAAGGGGCTTACAACGGGCGGATGGTAAAAGAGGGGAGATAATAAGAGAGATTTGCATGGCAAGCACTTTGGGGCAGGAAGTTGTTAATTTAGGTTAATTTGGGGCTTTAGGTTTTCTCCCTGTCTTCTTACTCTGTCTTCTGAGAAAGGTGCTGTATAATTAGGCTTTCTGGCGATCTCCTTTGGCTGAGGACCTAATTGAGTTTCGGGGCTAGAATGCTGAGCTGGGCTGGAGTTGACGCAGCGTTTGGCCCTGCAGGTCGAAACCCTGGATGGACCTGCCTCTTTGATAAGTACCTGGAGCGATTAGCAGAGACACTGTTTGGGGAAAGTATAGGTTGGTGACTGAGGAGTCGGTGTTCCTCATTATATGAAAAACTCTCTTTAACATAGGGAAGACACCAAAATCCACATGTGCAATTTAAATGAGCTTGTATTCTGCATTATAAATATGCACCGGATGCCAAGTAGAAAACCGGAACACTCTCTCAGGATGCTGTTAGGGCCAAGCGGAATCTCATTAGGGACGGCTTCAAAGATCAGTTCCTCGTGTCCATAAAAACAAGTGTAAATTATCTGGTGCGTGCCTGCTGTTAGCAGTTGCGGTGTTGCATTATGCATGATGCCAGACTGCACGGAGGAGACACAAACCGCATGGAGTTCCGAATAGACGTGGGGATTCCTCCACCCATACATAGATATTTTTTGGTGCTGAGTCCTACCTTTTGGAAATTTATGGGTGTGTTTCAGTTAATGGAGGGTGCCATATATAACCTGCTCCTACATTTTTGATGAATTGGAGTCAGTTCGGAGAGGCATGATAAGACTCTGAATTGTTTATATGAACTACCAGTCTACTCAGATTTATGTATTTTCCTTGTTCACATCTGGAGTCAGATTAGGGGGCAATGAATGCATTCAATGCTCATAGAATTGGGTGCCTTTGTTTCTACATTTCTCCTTCTTCTTTTGGGCTCTTGGTTAAATTTTTAAAAATATCTGTGAATGCTCGGAAAATTAAGAGAATGGAGTTGAGTTTAACAAACAAAGCTTTTGGAAAGGAGTTTTGGGATAAATGCCCAAGGGTCTAGAATGTATCCCCAAGCTTCACTGGACAAGAAGGTAGGGATAAATAGTGTTTAAGAACATGGAGTCTAGAACCGGATGGCCAGCGTGTGTTTTTGTCTTTTATTAGCTATATGATTTAGGGCAAGGTACTCACTTCCCCTCTCCATGTTCTTGTTTATAGATGAGGGAAAAAATTTAGTACCTACCTCGTGGACCTGTCATGAGGGTTGAATCTGTTGATTTTTGTATAGTACCTAGAACACTGCCTGGGACACAGTCCTATCAAAACGTTGGTTCATATTAGTGTTGTCTTTGCTAGTATCGGAGGTAGAAGGCCTTCCACGGCAGGTGGAGATGAGACACGAGGTACAGCACACCTAGAGACTGAGTTCATAAGCACGTCTGTGCTCGAGTGGACATGCACACATTAGAGCTGAGGGCAGGCGAAGGCAGGAAATGATTGTCATTTCATTCAATGGCGTCAACTGGGAGAAGCCATTAGAAATACAAAATTCTGAGTAGATGTGTATCTTTCTGGTTCACATAATGCAAGGGAAAGATTCATGGTATCTTGGGGGGAGCTTAAGATATAACCAGAGTCATTTTTTCTCTCAAAGTAGAAGAGTGTCTGTAATAGTCTCCTTTCCCCAGTGGTTTCTCAGAATAAGAAGCCTAGGACAGGAACTTCCCTGGTAGTCCAGTGGTTAAGACTTCACCTTCTAATGTAGGGAGTGTGGGTTGGATCCCTGGTCAGAGAGCTAAGATCCCACATGCCCTGGGGCCAAAAACTAAACATAGAGCCGAAGCCAAATTGTAAAACATCAGTAAAGACTTTAAAAGTGGTCCACATTAAAAAAAAAAAAAAAAAACACTAAAAAAAAAAAAGCAGCAGCATGGGACACAAAGATCAAAAGATCAGCCATGTGACTTACATCCACCAATGGTCCAGCACCAGTTACCTTCATTTGGGAATTTCCATTTGCAAGTGTAATGGGGAGTCACAGATAACCAGACTGGAAGTTTTGTAAGGGTAGGGCTGATGCTGGCTGATCTTGAATCCTCTGTAGCACTCGTGGCCTCAGTAATTAAATACATCTTTGACCAATCAGTAAACAGTCTTCAGTATGTATTTATGATGTCATCTGTCCTTACTGTAAACTCCATTACATTCAATTTTATTTCCTGATTTTCCACTGTAGGCATATCCCAGGTGAGTCTGAAATGTCTTCAGGTCTGATCCTTTTCCCAAACATGAAAGAAGGAAGGCTCCCTGTAGGAGGCATCCCATGATGGAAAAAAGTTTAAGTGAAACAGGAGCAGCTGTTTTCTGCCCTAGAGGATCACATTTTGCTTTCATTTCATAATATCTCCTGTTCTTACCACCCATGTGCCCCTGGGTTCCTCTAAAATCTGGCAGCATTTTTCTGGACCTCAGAGCTCCAGAAACCACTGCCATTTCCTACTCAGAGACTATGTGTATTGGACAGCAGTTGCATTTTTGCTGGGATGTGGGAATGGAGAAGCGTGCGGCCATATGCCGTGTGCTTGGATAGTGGCTCACATTCCAAACAAGTGAAATGGTTTCTGGCCCACTGCTTGTGTTGTGTGGAAATGAGCAAACCTATACGCTTCTAGGTCTTTTCCACTTGTGGACATGAAGACAGAAGGTTGGATGCTTCAACACATTTTCCTAAGTCTCATTTGAGTACAGTTTTGGGACCCGACGTGTTGAATGTGAAGGCTAACTTCAAAGACACCTCCATTTTTGAGAACTTCTCAAAGGTTGCTATTTGGAAATAATCTCTCTGACCGAAAAGAAGTGGTATTACTACCCAGAAAATTGCTTCTGTGAGCTGTAAACAGTGTTTTGGCCTCACTTAGGAGACCGTTGAAGTGTGTCTTCTTCATTAAGATTGAGAAACGCTGTAGCCACAAGTCACTCTGCAAGGAGCGTTTCCAGCCATATGCAGTTTCCCTCTTGGAAAAAAGCTCTGTGACAGGTGTGAGGTATCCTATTAAACTTCTTTATGTTTCAGCTGCAGCCAGGCCCAGGTCTGCTTTGGCGATGGTCCTCTCTGCCTAGGGTGCCACAGATTTAGCTATCAGCCAGACTCTAGCCAAATGCCTCGGATGTGGATGCTGTGGCTGGCAGCTGGGCCTTGGCTCAGTTACTGGTGCTGAGCCCGAAGTACCTGTTCGATCTTTAAAATCAGAGAAGCACAGAAAAGTAGAATTCTTCCAGCTCTGTTGCTTTTCTGGGAAGTTGAGAGATGGCATTTGGCAGCAGCTTTTGCATTCAGTTCTAACTTTTGAACTTCGTAACAGGAAAATTATCTAATAAAAGCTCTATTTTGGGGTGGTTAAAATTAGTAGTTCCCGAATGTTCAAGACCTCAACTTACTAGACCAAGAAACTCATAAAATAGGCATTGTGAGGGGTCCAGCTAGTGAATATATTAGTTATAGCAGTCTATAGCTGCCTGTAGAAATTATACATCATATCTCTCCATTGTCTTTATACAAATGTGTGTGCAAGTGTGTGCACACATAGCCACGGATAAATGAAGGTTTAAAATTACACACAGATGAAAGCATTTTCAGAACATTTCTTATGACCATCTGAAAAACAAAAGGTTGGACATTGTTTGCATGTTGAGATGAACACCTCAGCTAACAGTTGACCTTGTTTTCAATTGAGGGCACCAAGATGCCACATTATTAAGCATATTGGGTCAACCCAGAGTTCATGGTTAACATCATTTTTCTTTCTGTGGAGATGAAAAGGTCTTCATCCAGATTGTTTTCTTTTGGTTCCACCCTGGGTGCGGGGTGGCATGATTTTTGCATGACTATGGCTCTGCTCTATAAATAAGCAGATTCAGTCTTTTGTTTCAAATGTAATCAGCAAGATTGCATTTGCATTGGTTGTAAGTGAATCACATAAGTGAAATTACATTGCCTGCATCTCATTTGGTATCATAAAATGTTATGGGATGCAGGCTGTTTTTCTCCAACTAAAGTGTCTTGAGTTGGTATTAGGGTGCTTGCTTTCATTTTCCTTTGTGACCAAATTTGTTGCATTCTACAGAGTTAGGGCTCATATTTTCACTTAGGTTAGTTGCAGGAGAAATGCTCATTCTCCTTCCCTAGAATGAGCTTAAGATATTGGTTCAGTAGGGGGTAAATGGGAGTTTTAAGACTATTCACGTCATGCAGCAAGTGATGGCTAATCACTTTCTGTCATTTGAGACAACTTTTGCTTACTAAGAGAACGCCAGTCACTGTGGGTTGGAGGTATAATGCAATCTAAAGCTTTTCAGGCAGTTGACGACAGAAAACAGTTTGCATAAAATAAAAACAAAAACCTCAGTTAGTCACCATTTTTTAAAGACCGTTATAAAATACGTATCTTAATTGGCTCAGGATATCCAGAAGGCAGATAACTTAAAAGTCATTTTGAGATTCTCCTGCTTATTTCCTTGAAAATAAAGGATTTAACACAACAGTAATAATCACTGACTTCAAAAGTCAGTAAGTAAGTTCAGTGACAAATGAGAATGCCCTGTTTTACAGATCACCTCCCCCTTCCACTGAGGTTTTCTTAATTCATAAATGTTTAATGTGGAAATCGAGGGAAGGGTATACATTCTTAGAAAACCTGGAACATGGTGTGGTTATCCATAAAGCCTCTGTTTGTTAACTACATTATTGATAAAACCCCACAAGGCAGTAAGCAGCTATAATGTGGGTATGCCCTTTGGTAAATGTGAAAACTGCTTTCAAATCGAGAAAGGGTACCAGTTATAGTGGTAGACCAACAAAATGAAAGTGCTGAATGACCAACGATGACCTTCAGTTACTTGGATCGCTATTAGCAGGAAAAAATGGAAGAATTACACGTGATGAATAGGACATGTAAATATCAGAGGGTACATTTTTCCTATCCAAAGAGATGACTTAAGAACACTAAATCCAAAAGGAAAACTAACATTCTAACATAGCTGACAGTTTTGTTTTTGTTTTAACAGTAAGACCTTGTAGGAGAAGTGCAGTTTTGTATTCTCATTATTTTTTTAATGTACTTAGGAAAAACATTTCATGTGGAAGGAGAGGATTGAGTATAACTTCTTTTTAATTAGTAAATTTTTAATTGAAGCATAACACACATACAGAGAAGAATCCAAGTTAACTGTGTTTGACTAGATGAATTCTTACAACGGGAACATGCTTGTGTGATCAGTATTGGGTGTAGTTTTAAAGATGATTTGTTTTAGTCTGCAAAACAACATTCTGATGGAGTAAGAATTTAAGTATCATAATCTGTGATAAACTTTTATTAATAAAAAATGTAGAGACCTTTGTTACTAGTGCTGTGTGGTTTACAAAGAAGATAATTGTAAACATTGGGATCTCAGTGGCCTCCCTAGGATTCTTCTGCAGCTGAATATTGCAGG
Source organism: Oryx dammah (assembly GCF_014754425.2). Lineage (NCBI taxonomy): Eukaryota > Metazoa > Chordata > Mammalia > Artiodactyla > Bovidae > Oryx > Oryx dammah. Next base: position 59,074,222 of record NW_024070201.1, on the reverse strand, counting down.
GCAGAGAGTATATGTGACTACAGTGACTTCTATTTAAACTGGTCTCCAAGGCATATTTTCCATTTGTAGTCACTTAAGATTTCCTGAAAGCTCCTTTCTGTGATTTGATAATTCTCTGGATAATATTTCCAAATTGATGACCTTCTTGAGTTAAAATATATATATATTTTTAGTCTAGCTTTAAAGACATCATTATTTTCTCTTCCATTCATCACCATTTTCTCACTGAAAAAATTAAACATGCCTATCCCACTTCAAATGAGCAGCTGCACTTTGAAACTAGATCCTTCTTTTGGCTGTAATTGTCCAAATGAGGAGGACTAGGTTGGCTAACTGTTTTGAAAAGAATTGGTTGTGACTGTAAAGCATTTTTACACTTTCAGTTTTTTTCTCTTCAAATTTTGGTGTGTTCACAACTAAGGGGAATAAAGGAAACAAGAAGGGAGGGAAGAAATAAGGACAGAAACGAAAGAGGGAAAAGAGGGAAAAGCAATTCACAAAATTCTTAAAACCAAGACAACTCTTACCTGGAAATAGCTTAACTCCAGCTTTGGAGGAAAGAGGGGGACAAAGAATTACTCCAAAATCTAGCCAGAGAGAGACTGTTGAGCTTCAAGTATTCTATAAACTACTGATTCAGGGTTTTCTTTTTCGTAAATTTGCCAGAATAAATAAAATAATAAAATGCATACATACATATATACTTGTGTATGTGTATTCATTTTCATCTATTTCTGCAATACTTACATTACTGAGTATGGTTCTGAAACTTTCTTTAGGGGTGGTTTTTGGAGCCAGTTCATGGGTATATAAGGAAGGAGTTCTGTTTTCGGATTACAGAAATCATCTTCACATATACCCCTCATACCTTCCTAGTGAAGCCCCTGAGGTGCCCAAGGAATAAAACTCATCAGTGAGTTTTCACCTTTGACTTTCTCAGTCGTGGCCACAGGGAACTTTAGACTTACCAGGCTAAATGTCTTCTCTGGTTGCTGTGAAGAGTTCATATTATATACATAGTACTACAGCAACCTTGGGGCTTCCATGGTGGCTCAGCTGGTAAAGAATTGCCTGGAATGCAGGCGACCTGGGTTTGATCCCTTGGTTGAACAGATCCCCTGAAGAAGGGAAAGGCTACCCACTCCAGTATTCTGGTCTGGAGAATTCCATGGACTGCATAGCCCATGGGGTCGCAAAGAGTCGGACACAACTGAGCGACTTTCATTTTCATAGCAACTTTATACTTGTTTGCAAAAGTATTGGACTGTCTGCTGGAAAGTTGATCCAAATGATCCTATATGAATGATCCATCAGCTTACAGGCTGAAATAATTGCACGTTCTGTTTAGGTCACCAAGATGGCTAACTGGAGATGTTTACTGATTGGTTACTTAACAAATAGTCATTTTTTTCAAAGGAAACTAACAATCGTAATAGATTAGCTGGCTATAAATGTATGTTAAATCTCATAATAACTAGGGGAGAACATTTCCAAATGAACATGAATTATAGCTCTGCTTATTATACAATTGTGAAAGCTAATAATTTGTCTTGACATAATAGCTGCTTCAAGCTATCAGGAGTCACAAATAAGTGAAAATATATATAAATTTCCCAAAATGTATTTGAATTCTTATATTTGGATTATACAAAATTATACATTATCTCCAACCAAAAGTTTGGACTGGTACCTCTAGTTAAGACAGAAATATTCTAAAAGCCACTTAACCTTATAAATAGAATGGCAAATACAGCTGTCTTGAGTTTTGATATGTACTTGCTTATTTGTCATGGTCATTCTTTTATTCATACACTAATTAAAATATTTATTGAATTCATCCTGTGTTCCAGGCAAGCAGACTCTGAGTCTGGGACCATTCAGCAAATAGAAAGAAATGATAATCTCATAAATTTATTATGGGGGAAAGTAGTTCAATGTATTGCCCACTGATGATTTGTATTGGCCTTGATACAAAATTTGTCATAGCCACAGAGTATGACACGATTGAAGCGACTTAGCAGCAGCAGCAGCAGAGTATGAAAGTAACCCTCATTATTTTGATTATTTTCCATTTGATGGCCTTTTCCTCAATTTGTTGTCTTATTTTCCTTGGTTAAACATTTCTTTTAGGGACCCCCTGCCCCCCTTCTTCAAGGCATCTTGGATCTTCTGGACTTCAGCATAGACAGCCTAAGTTAGACCAAAGAAATGAGTTAGAATGAGCAAACCAGACAGAACAAGACAACATCCTCAGAGATAATAATGATAAAATGGCTACCATCTTTTGGGTGCTTATTGTGTGTACCCAGTAAAGTGGTAACTGCCTTAATACATTATTTTATTTAATTCATACTATAACCCTCAGAAGTAGGTGGTATTCCCATTTTGCAGATAAGAAAGCCAAGGCTGAAAGAAGCCACCCAGGATGACCTGGGTTTCACAGTTGGTCAGTGAAACATGTTTACCTGTCTGTGCATCAGGCTATCTGTCTCAGAGACAGTTATAGACCCATGGATTAAAGATTTGGATTTTGACTTTTCTTTTCTAAATCAAATCTCATGATAAAACCATGTGATACTGAAGTCATGAAGAAGCATGAAATAAATACAATCCAGATCCAGAAACATATTTTTGGAATAGTTCCACTGATTGAGGCTCTGTAGAGAAACATGACCTAGGATGACTTATTCTCTCAGATAGAAACACAAATATGGAGGAATTCATTATTTCAGGATCCATGGAGAAAATCATATTGGACTGAGACTCAAGCACTGTGGGCTTCAGTGCCTGCATCTGTAAAACAGAACTAATGCTGGTTAGAGCAGATGGTCGCCAAGGATCCTGGCATTTCGAGTATTCTGAGACTTCAGGCTGATGTTACTCAGAATTCTCTGTATTCCTGGACTTTGTACTCAAATGCCACGTGGATTGGAAGATAATGCAAGAGAGGGGTACAAATTGAAATATTACACTCACAAGTCATGGAATTCCAGAAGGAATGCTCAAGACTGTTAACCCATTCAGCTCAACACTCAAAGCTGAGCATAAATATTTAAGAAGGAAAAGACTTTTCTCTACTGTGAAGTACATTTAGGAGCCTTTGGAAGACAAACTTCCTCAAAGAACACACTGATACGGAAGTAAGAAATAGAGATGTGGAGACTGGGCTTTCTACTGACTGGAAAGAAGCGTTTCAGATTCCAGAGAAGTGCGTCAAGATTTATTTCTTTCACTGGTTCTTAGATAGACTCATCTAAGAATACATCAGCAGCCTGAGTGAGCCTCCAGTTTCAGAATAGCTGCTGACTCAAACTTTGATACTGGACAGGTCTCTCCAGCTTCACTTTCTTAGCTGTAAGACATGGGGTAGGTCTCCCTAACTGCTGAAACATCTGTGAATCTGTTCCTATTTTGATGTCACAAAAAGAGAGTGAAAGTATTGAGCTGGTGTTTGGAGTGCCAGGGCTCCCAAGTGACTGGAGTTAAGGCTGAATGAACAATTCAGAGGACCTGAATTCGGGTCACTCCTATAGCGAGGAAGAAGATACTCCCAATGTGAAATGTAGGTATTTGCAGTGCAGTGAGAACGGTTTGTCCTTGGAGATGAGTTGCATAGGTGATGCTGATTCTGCTGTTGTACACAGTGGCATCTAGAAGGGTGGTGGAGAAAGCTAGATATTTCAGTCCAGCATTGCTGTGGAGTCCTGGAGATGTGTTGGGGTTGGTGTGAGCTGCAGGTCTGGAAAGAATGAGAAGGTCTGAGACTGTGAGGAACTGTGTACTGGTGCAGTCATGTCAGGGAGAGGAGGCTTAAGGGAAGGCAAATGGGAGAGATCGTCTGGCCCCAAAGGTGTGGCAGCTGGTGGCAGACCTCTAGTAAATACTGTTGAGTTTGGGGGAAGAAATTCTAAAATCGGAGCCTTATATCCTGGTTTCTTTTCAGATCGTATAAATCTTTCAGTTTTTAAAATAGGAGCCCAACCTTAAAGGAACAGAGTGAGGGTGATTGGCTTGCATGCCGTGGAATTGTGGTAGGTTATAAGAGGCTTGGGCTTCCCAGGTGGCCCAGGGGTAAAGAACTCGCCTACCAAAGCAGGAGACGTAAGAGAGACAGGTTCAGTTCCTGGGTTGGGAAGATTCCCCGGAGAGGGTTATGACAACCCCCTCCAGTACTCTTGCATGGAGAACCCCATGGACAGAGGAGCCTGGCGGTCTACAGTCCGTAGGGTTGCAAAGAGTCAAACAACTGAAGTGGGTTAGCACACATGCTTAAGGCAGGAAGCAGGCAGAAGCCCATTTACTAGACTGAAGTGGAAGGCAAAGCAGAGGGAGATGCCCAAGTGGCTTACCCCTGAGCTGCTTGAAGAATGGACTAGAATTTTTTGGATGCCATCTATGGTCAGAGTTGGTCAGGGTCAGCCCAGGAACCTGGCCTGGGACCAAGCTGAGTGGTGGTTGTGCAGCTGCTGTATCTCTGGGTAGAGAACTGGCCTGGGAGTAGGGAACCTTGCTGTGCAGTTGTTAGGAAATTCACAAAGTGCCTGGAGGACCCTGTGTGTTGGTTAAGGTATCCCAAGACATCTGGAATGAGTGTGCATTTTCTCTTTAGTTCTTAGTTTGTCTCATAAAGTTAAAAAAAATAGACCGATACTCCATTTCTTAATCTCTAGGTCTTTGACTTATGTTTCTGATTATTTACAGTCATGAAATGGTCAGTGTAACCTGACTACCTGACAGCTTCCTCCTTGAATCTTCCTGTTAATATACTGAAATCCTGGCTTCCCTGGTGGCTCCATGGTAAAGAATCCACTCGCCGTGCAGGAGACATAGGTTTGATCCTTGGGTCAGGAAGATTCCCTGGAGAAGGAAATGGCAACACACTCTAATATTCTTGCCTGAGAAATCCTATGGACAGAGGAGCCTGGCAGGCTACAGTTCATAGGGTCGTAAAGAGTCAGACACGACTTAACGACTGCAAAATGTAAAACAGACCTGCCCTTGTGTCAGAGATGGTCCTTGGAATTGTAGATACCATATTTAACACTCTGAGAACCCTCTGAAGTGGCTGTGGAGGGGTCCCTTCTTCATGAGGCCTGAATTAGAATTTAAACCCAGCTCTTATGACAAAGCCCATTCTTTTCCATGAGGCCATCCTGACTTTCAACTTCCTGTGTCTCAATCTTGTTTTTAACAGCTGACAATGACGATTTTCAAAATTCTGGCTGCTGTGCCTGGAAATCTGTCTGCAGAAAGAAATGCTGTCTTCCCTTTGCTCAAACTTTATTTGCTTCATAAAAAAAATAATGTGTTTTTTAACTGCTGGAAATGCAAATGTAACTCACAAGTTGTTTTTTTGAGACCACACCATCCTTCCCAAATTTGAAAGCCATGAAACTGAATTTTAATGTCATTGATTTTGGACCTTAAGGTGATGTTCGTGGGTGAGCATGGAGGTAGTGAGTGAGCCCTGATTATCGTTTTCTGACTTTGGTGTGACATTCTGTGACTCCAAATAAGTTCTACTTGGTAGTTTACTTTATAAAGTAGGTTTGATGGTGCAGTTGGCAGCAAATGGTGTGGAGTGGTGATGGAACTGAGTTTTGGAAATAAACTGTAGGGGAAGAAGAGGAAAGGAGATACATTTGTGCCCTGTGTTTTCATTGGAGCACGCACCGCACAGGTGGAAGATGTTTGTGCTCATTCCTGGGCTCACCATGGGTGGCTGGGACCGTCCAAAATATGATTTTATTTTTCTTAGAGGAGTTCCTGTAATTTTTGCCCAGAACTATTGGCATGTGGGGTTCACACATCACTGAACTCCTGATCTGTTGACATTTGAAGAGCAGGACCCACAGTGTTTCTCACTTATGGCATGAAGTTATATAGCAAGTGCCCCAAATGGCCCAGTTCATGATCACAGACAGCCCCAGTGTTAGGGCTGTGTGTCTAGAAATCTTGTCTGGGCTTGACAGCTTAAAAGCCTTTTGGAGGAGTTCAGCAATGGGAAATGGCTAAGAAAATTATGACAAAACTAACCCATGAAATATCCTGCAGCCAGTGAAAACGTTTATAAAGAGTCTGCAGTAGCATTGAAAATGCTGACATTGTAATGATTTAAATGGAGCCAAAAAATCCCTGAAATATAACATTTTAAATGCACAATGATCCCAATTATGTTTTAAAAATGTATAGTGAAAAGATGAAAGAGACCAGCATGTTACCAGTAGCTCTTCTTATGGAGCTGAGGTTGGGTTCCTCTTCTTTGCTTTTTATATGCCTGTTCTTAATTTTATTAATGTTAGTTATTCGTAATTTTAGTAAGCATATATTCTCTAATTAGGAGGAAAAAGGTTTTTTTTGGTTTTTTGGGTTTTTTTTTTTTTTTTTTACAGCAGAATACTAATTTTCCTATTGGGGGGAAATTTACCTTTCTGGGTCAGGGAAATTTGCTTATTACCCTTTGGTGAGTCTGGTGACTTCTGTCTCGGGTGACTCTTATTTGACTGAGTTAACACGTTATTTTTGTGTATAATATCACCTATTTGACACTAGTACTGGGGTGACCTAGAAGACTTGGCGATTCTAATACTGTCAGGTGGATAATCATTTAAGAGAGGGTTGAATTTTGAATCACGAAATGGTATGGTCTTTCTTGTGTAAGCTGCTTTATTGTCTGTTTAAAAGAGAATGTGGGAATAATTCGTTAAGACTATCAGATTTTTGTCATCCTAGTGAAATTTGGGCAATTCTGAGAAATTTTGGAGAGAGAGAAATAATAAAACAATACTGTATGTGTTGAGTCGCTTCAGTCGTGTCCAACCCTGTGCGACCCTATGGATGGTAGCCCGCCAGGCTTCTCTGTCTATGGGGGTTCTCCAGGCAAGAATACTGGAGTGGGTTCCAACCCAGGGATCGAACCCGTGTCTCCTGGATTGGCAGGCAGGTTCTTTACCACTAGCGCCACCTGGGAAGCCCCAAACAAAATTAATTGTGATCATTATTGCTTCTTTACACTGTCCCCAGTGTGTTCTCATTTTTTCCTCACAACATCTCTGTAGGATATTTTTACCCCTAATGTGAAAACTGAAGTATGAGGTTCAGAGACTGTCCACTTGTAAATTTGTGATTTGAATCCATTCTGGTTTGAGAACTTACTATGCTCATAAAGTATTCTGAGGGACTCCAGTAAATTTCATGCAGGAATTTATATTAAACCACCTGTTTTTCTTTTAAATGAACTGAGATGGATGTGAATGATATTTGGACCAGTCAAAACACCTGATCAAAGATAGCGCTTTATGGTTTTTAGAGTATTTTCTGTTGGGCAGTATCAGAGCGGACAGAACTTGAATTTCAGAAGTTTATTAGGTATTAAAAGTAGTACCTAATATTTGAACTCCTCAGATCTGGAAAAAAACTTGTATTTCTTCAGTTTAACATTGGATTTATGGAGAAAAAAGTATTGAACTAGGAGGCAATATAATAGTGTCTAGGCCAGGAGTCCGGAGAAGGCAATGGCACCCCACTCCAGTACTCTTGCCTGGAAAATCCTATGGACGGAGGAGCCTGGTGGGCCACAGTCCATGAGGTTGCTAAGAGTCGGACACGACTGAGCGACTTGACTTTCACTTTCCACGTTCATGCATTGGAGAGGAAATGGTAACCCACTCCAGTGTTCTTGCCTGGAGAACCCCAGGGACAGGGGAGCCTGGTGGGCTGCCGTCTATGGGGTCACACAGAGTCGGACATGACTGAAGCGACTTAGCAGCAGCAAGCCAGGAGTCAGACAGACTTCCCTTGTCATTGAAGCTTCACCATTTATGGCATCTCTGACCTTGGGGAGATTATTTAACCTCATCAACTCAGTAATTCTCATCTGTAGAATGGGCTGAATGCCCTTGTGCTAAAGTCATTTCAGTTGTGTCTGGCTCTTTGTGAGCCTATGGACTGTAACCCGCCAGGCTTCTCTATCCTTGGAATTTCCAGGCAAGAATGTTGGAGTGGTTTGCCATGCTCTCCTCCAGGGGCTCTTTCTGATCCAGAGATGGATCCTGAGTCTCTCATGTGTCCTGCGTTGGCTGACAGGTTCTTTACCACTCCTGCCACCTGGAAAGATCATGGGATTAATAGTACCCACCTTATAGGGTTCTCGCAAGGAATAGATGAGGGAAAGTTTATAAAATTCTGGCACAGTGCCTGATGCTTGGCAAACAACTTCATTGATGGAAGTCAATATTTTTGTTCTTGGGAGTTGCAATAATTTTGTTCCTGTTCATGGAATGCGGATCCAGTTCTGAGGGTAACATTGACCTGAGCAAGTCACTCAACCCGTCTGGATCTGAGGCTCCACTGGCAAAAACAGCACTGTCTTTTTTACCTACAAGGTGAGGATGAAATCAGATTCTATATGAAGCAGCTTTTTGAAAAAGTCTGAAGGGTTGTACCAGCATACGAGTCAAAGAGGAAGGAACTTGTAAGCAGATCAGAAGGGGCAAAGTCATGGACTTAAGTTTAGATTGTAACTGGAACTTCCCAGAGGAGTCCAGTTTGCAGAGAACAAGTTGAGTGAGTAATACTCAATCTCCTGAGGAGGAAAAAAAAAAAAAAAAAGCTTTAACCTAGAAACCCTGCAGCACTATTCAGAGATTTGCCTGTCTTGTGACCTCTTATCAAGAAAAAGCCAGCCCCAAACTGGACCTTGTGGGAAGTCTTATTGCATATTTTCCTAGGTGAGGGCTCTGCCTTTGGTTCCTAGGGAACCCTCTGTCAGGCCTGGCCAAGGTTTACTCTTTTCCCTTGAGAGTGTTTTCACTCTCAAGGGAAATGTCCAAGAAGAACAAGAGTCCATTTATTCAGCCGGGCAAGGTGTGGAAGCATCAAATGTAGATGTGTGTAAGCTTGTCCATACCTCAGAGCGCTATATAAAAATTGCCTGTTGTGCTAAATTGCCAGCAGCGCTCAAGAGAAGTTTTGCTTTGGCAAACCCATATCAAAATTCCTGGCTATTCTTACATCCCTGCCTGTCCACAGGTCCTGTAACAAACATTTAGATTTCTCTTTGTTTGTCCTAACTCTTAAATACTTGCTACAGGACAAAGAGAGATTATATTCCAATCCCGCTGCACTGAATGAAATGGGTTCATAATTTTTACTGTTGGGTGGGAAAAAAACACAGTAATTTCTTTGGAAGCAGAAGCTGTTTTGTAGTTGGGGGTTAGAAATGCTTCCAGTGACTTTCTCAGGCCACCACCCACCCTAGATTCCAGCAGGAATCACATTGTCTTCACAGAATAGTGCCAGCTCCAACGTTAATCAAGTTTAATCTGTCAGCCAAGACCGCTTTCCCACCGTGGGCATTTGGAGGCACTGCCTATTAAAATATCAAAGTCTTTGGCACTTCCTCGAAAGCAAATCTGAAGGCTTGAGTGGGACTACCATCTTTTAATTATTATTGTTGTTATTGTTATTTTCAGGAGCAATTGATATGGGAATGAGGAGGGGACTGCCTAGAATTTAACATGCTCCCTTGGCCACTCCTCCCTAACTGATGATTTAAAAACAGGCAGTGAGCCAGAGAATTTTCAAGGCTAACTTTCTCACGTGGATGAGAAAAATTATTGCAATGCCCTTTAGCTAAGTACACTTGCTTCAGCCTTTATGGATGGCAGTGGCCACGTGACCTCCTCTTCAGGAGGAAGAGAGCTTGAAACAATCACACAGCCCAACCTCCAGAGATTGGGGGCGGAGGGTAACTGATAGTAGGGTACAGGCAGCACTTTTAAGATTTTATTTTCTATCTTTTTTTCTGAAAAGGTGAAGACTTTTTGAGGAAGTTATCTTGCCAGAAAACTAAAGTAGCCTAACCTCCTTTTCATCTTATCCATCGCTGCTCTAGCAAAAAAATACTAGCACGCCTGAGTCTTAGCAGACTGACCTGGCACTACAGTAAGCAGTTTTGTGGAATGCACTTCAGAGAACAGCCCTCTACAGTTTAGCATTCGAAGATATATGCAGCATGAAGAGGCACAAACAGACTTATGCAATCAAGGTGGATACCTGCTTTCTAGCAAACATTTTGCAAATGTTGATAGGGACCTGAGAACTAGCTGAAGTTTATTCCCCTATCCGAAGTTTCCAGGAAAGTCACTGGTTTGAAATAGAACAGGGTAATTTTACATGTGAACTATCATGAGACCAATAAAAGAATGTAGAAATGACACATAACCGGGTGCTGAAAGAAGTTGGATCTGGCCAAGGCAAGGACTAGGGTGTAATAAGATTTGTGTGTTATTTCTGTGGGTGTTTAGGAGATCATGTGTGTGTGTGTGTTTGTGTGTTTGCACTGAATGTAAGCTCACTGTTAAAGTACACGGCAGGAAGTTTGCTGCTGCTGCTAAGTCACTTCAGTCATGTCCGACCCTATGCGACCCCACAGACAGCAGCCCACCAGGCTCCTCTGACCCTGGGATTCTCCAGGCAAGAATACTGGAGTGGGTTGCCATTTCCTTCTCCAGTGCATGAGAGTGAAAAGTGACAGTGAAGTCGCTCAGTCATGTCCGACTCTTCGCGACCTCATGAACTGTATGTAGCCCACCAGGCTCCTCCGTCCCATGGGATTCTCCAGGCGAGAGTGCTGGAGAGGGGTGCCATCGCCTTCTCCATGTAGGAAGTTTGGTCTCTATAAAATGTGATCTGTACTTTGGGTTCGGTCATTCTTGGCTAGTACCATTTGTTGTTTTATAAAGTTTAAAATAATACAGCCACTTGTTCCTGTTGGGTACCTGGGCTGGGTGAGTGTCATAACTGCAGTCGCGATGATTTGTTGTCTGCATTTTGTGAATCTGAATAATGCGTTCTGACCTGACCGAGCAGTCTTATACCACTGTGAAGTAGAGAGGTACAAGCTTTAACACTTTTGGAAAATTCAGGTCACCTTATAAACACTATGTCCACTGGGGAATAACCTTCCTATAAATTTGGCCCTCTGACTCACTTCCTCACCTTCTTACTTCTCTCTTTTTAAAATCCTGTTCCTTTTATGTTGAATGACCTTACTCTAGCTCTCTGCTTGGTGAGCTCCTGCCCCTTGAAGACCCAAATAAAATATATCCACTTTGTGAAGACCTCCCCATCCCCAAATGGAATTAATTCCTTCCATCAATCTTTTTCTTGGAAGAATCACAGTAATGATTGCTAGCACTTAATGAGCACTTAATAGGCACCATTTGCTCAGTCAGTCATGTCTGACTCTATGAGACGCTCCAGATTGTAGCCCACCAGGCTCCTCTGTCCATGGCATTCTCCAGGCAAGAATACTGGAGTGGGTTGCCATGTCCTCCTCCAGGCAATCTTCCCGACCCAGGGATCGAACCCATGTCTCTTAAGCCTCCTGCATTGACAGGCGGGTTTTTTTTTTTTTTTTTTTTTTTTACCACTAGCGCCACCTGGGAAGCCCCGACCCTTTATAAGCAACAGTTACTTAATCTTTGTATCAACTTTGGGAGGCAATTAGTATTATCATCCCCAGTTTACAGATGAGGTACCTGAGGCTTCTAGAAATTTAGTGGTTTGTTCATGGTCTCAAAGCTAGGCAGAGACAGAGCCGTGGCCTCAACCCAGACCCTGTTGATGCCCTAAGTGACATAAATGACCCCTGCTCTTAATCACTTTATTCTCCCTACTTTCTGACCTGCATAGATATATGTCATTTATGGTGGCATTGATGGTTTGGTACGCATACCCTCCCAAGCAAAAATGTGAAGTTCAAGATGGTAAAAATGGCAACTCTTATAAAAGAATAATTCTTAAAAATTCTGACTCATAGATATAAAATGAACACTTGTTAAAAATTTTATATAACTCATTAACAAGAGAACAAAAATAAAAACCTGTTATGACAGGTTCTTAGGAGGACCATGAATTCATGTAGAATAAAAGAATGTTGAAGTAAATTCATTCACAAATGGATGCAAAACTGGAGGGGGAGTCAATTGAATCTCCACTGGACAGAAGATATTTGCATTTATAGATCTTATTTGCATTGCTTTCACTTATCTCCAAGTTACAAAGTTGTATAATAGCCCACAGACTAAGGCCTGTATCCCCGTGGGATCAGATAATGCCTGGAGGCGTTATCATTCCATTAAAAGGATACTCACTCCAGTCTTAAATTTTTCCCTTAGAAACAGTTCATATAGTAAAGGGCAGAAACTCGTGGTTTAGACCAGCTCCGAGTCCAAAGTCCCAAGCTTACTATGTGACCTTAAGTAAAATTTGGAAAGAATACAAAATGGTTCACATGCATGGCAGATGTGTGTACACATGCACACCCATCCTGTACAGAAAGATCTTGAGGGAATCCAATGTAATAATACAGGAAAGGTCCCTGGCACATAGTAGATACTAAATTTCTACTATAAATTTCAGGTATTATTTCAAGTAATAAAGTATCTAACACATGGTTGTCTCTTAGTAAATGTTGAGTAACAAAATCAGGAGTGGACAGACTTTCCTCCTGAGGTCCAGATAGTAAATATTTTAAGCTTTGCAGGCCATATGGTGTTTGTCACAACTATGAAACTCTGCTGTTGTAACTCAAAAGCCACCTTAATAATATTTAAACAAACAATGCAGTTGTGTTCCAGTAAAACTTTCTAAAAATATGCACTGGGTTAGATTTTGTCTTTGGGCCAAATGATTTAAATGGCTAATCCAAAAACTTGGGGTGGAGGACTAATTGCTAGTCACACCTATTGGTAGACTTGCCAGTATCACTCAACAGGGAAACCTGGAGAGGTTGGTTGTTGTTGTGGTTGTGGTTACTCAGTGCTCAGTTGTGTCTGACTCTTTGCAACCCCATGGACTGAAGCCCACCAGGCTCCTCTGTCTTCCACTGTCTCCTGGAATTTGCTCAAATTCATGTCCATTGAGTCTACGATGCTATCTAACCATCTCATCCTCTGCCACCCCCTTCTCCTTTTGCCTTTAGTCTTTCCTGGCATCAGGGGCTTTCTAGTGAGTTGTCTCTTCACACCAACGGGCCAAAGTACTGGAGCTTGGGCTTCAGTATCAGCCCTTCTAATGAATATTCATAGTTGATTTCTTTTTGGATTAACTGGTTGAATCTCCTCGCTGTCCAAGGGACTCTGAAGAGTCTTCTCCAGCACCATAGTTCGAAGGCATCAGTTCTTTGATGCTCAGCCTTTTTTATTGTCCAGCTCTCACATCCCTACATAACTACTGGAAAAACCATAGCTTTGACTATACAAACCTTTGTTGACAAAGGGATATCTCTGCTTTCTAATTTGCTATCCAGGTTTGTCATAGCTTTCCATTCAAGGAGCAAGTGTCTTTTAATTTCATGGCTGCAGTCACCGTCCGCAGTGACTTTGGAGCCCCCTCAAAATAAAGTCTGTCATTGCTTTCACTTTTCCCCCTTCTGTTTGCGTAAAGTGATGGGACTGGATGCCATGATCTTAGTGTTTATAATACTGAGTTTAGCCAGTGTTAATCAGAAGTTGACATGGGAGAGGGTATTTCCCTCTGTTATTAGTCTTAGTAAACAGACTATTGGATATGCAGTCAGACCTAGATTTGAATGTTTCTCAACTATATACTAGCTGGGCGATCGTGGGCCAGTTGTCCACCAGGTAGTCTGCACCTTGAATACACCAACCCTGAGCTACCCTTGGGGAAGTGTAAACTATGAAATACTCTACCAAGGTAGTAAGTACTCACTTCCAGAGAGGAAAGTAGTCCTCTGTGGATTCTCCCATTGTGTAGGAACTATGTATTGGTTTGGCCAAAAGAATTCATTTGGGTTTTTTGGTAAGATGGTACAGAAAAACCTGAATGAACTTTTGGGCCAACTCAATAATTTTTCCAGTAGAAGTGGACTAGCTATTTCATCAAAAGGTAGAGATGTAGGGTAAAATGGTTTTCTTACTGTCAAGAAACAGTCTCCAGAGTGAGATATGCTGAGTCTGAAAATTATAGTATTGGATTCATTTTGAAAGGTCTTTAAATGTTGACATCATATTAAGCTGGAGAAGGAAATGGTAGCCCACTCCAGTATTCTTGCCAGGATAATCCCATATACCAAGGAGCCTGGTGGGCTAAAGTTCATGGAATTTCAAAAGAGTCAGGCATGATTTAGCAAATTCTGATTTTAATTAATCATATTATGTGATCTTAGGAATAAGCATTTGTCTCATAATGGACTTACGTGATGTTCATGCATATATAAAATGGTCTTTCTGACTTAGGGACAACTGATTTTTTGAAAGTAAGTCAATAAACTTAGCTCAAAGCTGGAAAAAATATTTTGTTGTTGTTTAGTCACTAAGTCATGTCATATTCCTTGTGACCCCATGGACTGCAGCATGCCAGGCTTCCCTGTCCTTCACTATCTCCTGGAATTTGCTCAAATTCATGTGCATTGCGTCGGTGATGCCATCCAACCATTCTCATTCTCTGTTGCTCCCTTATTGTGGACTGTTAAAATTCAACTTTTGGCCACACACTTTAAAAAAGGCCCTTTAGCCATGCAAATATGAAGTTACCTACACAAACCAGTCAATCCTAAAGGAAATCAGTCCTGAATATTCATTGGAAGGACTGATGCTGAAGCTGAAGGGCCAATACTTTGGCCACCTGATGCAAAGAACTGACTCAGTGGAAAAGACCCTGATGCTGGGAAAGATTGAAGGCAGGAGGAGAAGGGGATGACAGAGGATGAGATGGTTGAATGGCATCACTGACTTGGTGGACATGAATTTGAGCAAGCTCTGGGAATTGGTGATGGACAGGGAAGCCTGGCATGCTGCAGTCCATGGGATCGCAGAGTCAGACCTGACTCAGTGACTGAACTGAACACTTCTGATAAGCACAATTAACTAAACAACAAATTCTGTTAACAGCTTCTTGTGAGACATTTAGCCTTAGAAAACTTCACTTTGATGAATTGAAAAGTGGAGAAGGAGAATTCAGTTTCTTTTGGCAGAGTTTTAATACCAAAAAAAAAAAAATCCTTTTTATCCATTAGACCCAACGCTCTTCATGAATATCTCCCCCAACATTTAAAAAAGTAAACGGTTGTGTCTTTTATGTCTCCTAACGTTCTTTCCCCTGGACTGGGCCAGATGAAGACACGGTTTTCAGGTGCACCCAGTGTTTGAAAATCACCTGCATTTTATTTTTGAAGTTGGTCATTGTAATTATTGATTAAAAAAACTGTATGCCCCATTTTTGGACAGAATCTGCCCTAATGTCTTGGTGTGCTGTGTAAGTGTTAGTTGCTCAATCGTGTCAGACTCTTTGCCACCCCATGGACTGTAACCCATCAGGCTCCTCTGTCCATGGAATTTTCCAGGCAAGAATACTGGAGTGGGTTGCCATTCCCTTCTCCAGGGAATCTTTCTGAACCTGGGTCTCCTGCATTGCAGGCAGATTTTTTACCATCTGAGCCACCAGGAAAGCTGTGTAAGAGGAGGTTGTAAAACTGTCAGATGACAGAGCAGACTCTGGATGGTCATCTTGGGGCAGAGCCACCTACTGGCCTTGTGCCTTTGCTTAATCTGAGTCTCAGGTTCCTCATTTGTAAAATGGGAGAAATATGGGGCCTACCTGCTGTAGGGATTAAATGAAAGCTGTTTAGATGAAGGGCATCACATAGCAGCTGGCTTCAAAATGAAAACGGTTGCTGTTGCTCCCCATCATGACTGTCATTATTTTCAGCCGAAAAATTCTACGTCGGTATCCAGATTTCATCCAGATGTCTTAGTCAGCTTGAGTTGCTATCACAAGGACTACAGACTAAGTGGCTTAAACAGCAAATATGTATTTCTTACGATTACAGAGCCTGGGAAATCCAGGCTGCCAGCCAGTTTAGTTCCTGGTGAGATCCCGTCGATGGGTGCCTTCTTGCTCTGTCAAGGTCATCTTGCTTGTGTCTTTTTATAAGGCCACTCACTACGTCATAAGGGTTCCTCCCTCTTGACCTTATTTCCTCCCGGAGACTGCACCTTCAAATGCAATCATATTAGGGCTTCAACATACGAATTTCAGGGGAGGACACAGACACTCGGTCTGTAGCATCAGATCAGTGATAAAAGTGGGGGAACTATAATCATGTAGGATGTTGTAGTTCATTTTTGACTACTTCTCCAATTATCGTTTACAGTTTCTATTTATAATACCATCAGGTTTCTACTGCCTTTCCTTCTTATCCTCTACTTTCTGTTTTTACTGGGTGTGGCTTTATCAAACATATGGCTAGATTTTTTTTGCAGGTAATTTTGAGTCAGCCTCCTTTTCTGTAGTACCCCCAGCACCATCCCATCCCTCACATCCTGCAGTGGCCACGTCAGTTTTCCTTAAAGCCAGCTTTCTTTGTGGCCCCTTGCACCTTTCAGTGAGTGTGGTGGAGGGGGCGGATTTCCACAGCCTCCGGGGCTGATTCAGGCCCTACAGTCTGGCTCTCCTTGCTTGGTGTGGTCCCTAGTCCCACCAGCCTTTCGAACCTTCTACTGCTCTCTGACACATTGACTCTGCTCTGGCATTGCCTCTTCACTCACAAGTCCCTAAATAAGTGATGTGCTTCCTTTCAGTGTCCACTGTTGCCTGGATAGCTCCTCGTTTCTGCTTGACTTTCCAAGTTCTGTGCTTGTTTAAATCCCAATTCAGATTCCAGCTCCAGGCCACTCTCATGCGTCTTCTTTCTGAGCCTGAGATCCTTCGTCCCCGGCATTTGAAATTGAATTGACACACCCCCTTGTGTCCTTTGTCCATTGTAATGCTCCCTGTCTGTCCTAACCCACAAGCAGTGCCAGGCATTTTCTCCTTTATCCCACAGTACCCCACACATCATTGATTATTTGTGACAACCACCACCATGCAGGTCCTTGATTCTAGCTGTTCATGAGCTGTTTCATAAATCACTTGTTTACACACCACAGAAACCTTCTGGGGCTTGGCTTTACCTGTCTCCCCAGCACCTAGTGCAATCTGGTCCATAGAAGGTGCTTAGTAAATGTCTGGGAAAGAGCTCAGTGACTGAACAGAAATCATACATTTGTTGAATGCAGACATACCTAGATTTATTGTGCTTTATTTTATTGTGCTTTACAGATGCTGCATTTTGTTTGTTTTTTACAAATGGATGGTTTGTGACAATCCCCCAGCAGCATTTGGTGACTTTGTGTCTCTGTGTCACATTTTGGTAATTCTTAAAATATTTCAACGTTTTTCATTATTATTATACTTACCATGGTGATTTGTGATCAGTGATCTTTGATGTAACTGTTGTAATTGTTATGGGGCGTTGGATGCCACAAACCATGCCTTGTATAAGACAATGAACTTAATAATTGTTTTGTGTATTTCTGACTGCTCCACTGACCAGCTGTTCCCTGCTCTCTCTCCTCGTCTTTCCTTTCCCTATTCCCTAAGACACACCAAAAATATTGAAATTAGGATAATTAATAAGCTTATAATAGCCTCTAAGTGTCCAAGGAAGAGTTGCACAACTCTCACTTGAAATCAAAGAAAAGTAGAAACGATTAAGCTTAGTGAGGAAAGCATGCCAAAAGCCAAGATAGACTGAAAGCTAGGTCTCTTGCACCAAATACTTAGCCAAGTTGCGAATGTAAAGGAAAAGTTCTTGAGGAAAATTGAAAGTGCTACTCCACTGACCGCATGAATGATAAGAAAGTGAGACAGCCTTATTGCTGATATGGAGAAAGTTTTGAATGGTCTGGAGAGAGGATCCAGCCAGTCACAACATTCCCCTAAGCCAGATCCTGATCTAGAACAAAAGCCTGCTGCTGCTGCTGCTAAGTTGCTTCAGTTGTGTCCGACTGTGCGATCCCAGAGACAGCAACCCACCAGGAGATGGAGATGCCCAGAATCCTCCTGGGATTCTCCAGGCAAGAACACTGGAGTGGGTTGCCATTTCCTTCTCCAACGCATGAAAGTGAAAAGTGAAAGTGAAGTCTCTCAGTCATGTCCAACTCCTAGCGACCCCATGGACTGCAGCCTACCAAGCTCCTCCATCCATGGGATTTGCCAGGCAAGATTACTGGAGTGGGGTGCCATTGCCTTCTCTGGAACAAAAGCATAACTCTCTTCAATTCTGTCAAGCCTGAGAGAGCTGAGAGCTGAGAAAGCTGCAGAAGAAATGTTTGACACTAACAGAGCTGGATCGTGAGGCTTAAGGAAAGAAGCTGTCTCCAACACATCAAAAATGCAAGGTGAAGCAGCAAGTGCTGATGTAGAAGCTGCTTTAAGTTGTCCAGAAGATCTAGCCAAGATAATTAATGAAGATGGCAACCCTAAACTACGGGTCCCCAGCTGCCAGGATCTAATACCTGATGATGTGAGGTGGAGTTGATATAATAATGATGGAAATAAAGTGCACAATAAATGTAATGCACTTGAATCACCCTGAAACCATCCCCCTACTGGTCCACGGAAAAATCATCTTCCAGGAAACTAGTCCCTGGGGTCAAAAAGGTCAAAAAGGGGACCACTGCATTAAAGAGCTGTTTTTCAATGCAGACGATAAGCCCTATGTTGGAAGAAGGTGCCATCTAGGACTTAATATAGCTAGAGAGGAGAAGTCAGTGCCTGGCTTCAAAGCTTCAAAGGACAGGCTGACTATCTTGTTACAGGCTAATCCAGTTGGTGGCTTTAAGTTGAAGCCCATGCTCCTTTAGCATTCCAAAAAGCCTAGGATTCCCAAAGTGAAAGTGAAGTCACTGAGTCATGTCCAACTCTTTGGGACCCCATGGGCTGTAGCCTACCAGGCTCCTCTGTCCATGGGATTTTCCAGGCAGTAGACCTGGAGTGGATCGCCATTTCCTTCTCCAGGGGATCTTCCCAACCCAGGGATCGAACCCGGGTCTCCCGCATTGTAGACAGATGCTTTACTGTCTGAGTCACCAGGGGCGTCAACAAGGATTCCCAAGGATTATACTTAATCAGCTCTGCCTGTGCTCTGTAAATGGCACAGTGATGCTGGGATGGCAGCAAATCTGTTTACACCATGGTTTACTGAATATTTCAAGCCAACTACTGAGACCTACTGTTCAGGAAAAAAAAAAGAAAAACATTCTTTTCAGGATATGACTGCTCACAGACAGTGTATGTAATCAGCCAAGGGCTCTGATGGAGATGCTCAACAAGGTGGTGTTGGGGGCTTCCCAGGTGGCTCAGTGGTAAAGAATCCACCTGCCAATGCAGGTTTGACCCCTGGATCGGGAAGATGCCCTGGAGAAGGGAATGGCAACCCACTCCAGTATTCTTGCCTGGAAAATCCCATGGACAGAGGAGCCTGGTGGACTACAGTCCATGGGGTCAAAGCACTGGACACGACTGAGCATGCCACACCAACACAACATCCATTCTGCAGTTGTTGGAACAAGGAGTCATTTTGACTTTCAGGTTTATAATTTAAGAAATATATTTCTTATGTCTGTAGTTGCTAGAGATAATGATTCTTCTCATGTGTCTGGGCAAAGTAAATTGAAAACCATCTGTTTTCAAACAGTGAAGGATTCACTGTTCTAGATGCCGTTAAGAACACTGGTGATTCGTGGGAAGATGTCAGAGTATCAGCAGGAACAAGAGTTTGGAAGTTGATTCCAGCCTTCCTGGATGACTTTGAGAGGAGTCAAAGACTGAAGTGGAGGAAACTGCAAATGAGGAAGTACCAAGAGAACTAGAATTAGAAGTGGTTCCTGAAGATGTGGCTGAATTGTAATCTCATGATAAAACTTTAACAGATGAAGAGTTGCTTCTTATGGATGAGCAAAAAAAGTGAGATGGAATCTACTCCTGGTAAAGATGCTGTGAAGACTGTTGAAATGATAGCAAAGGATTTAGAATATTAGGTAAACTTACCTGATTAAAGAAGAAGCAGGATTTGAGAGGACTGGTGCCAGTTTTGAATGAAGTTCTGTGAATGAAATGCTATCAAATGGCACTGCATACTGCAGAGAAATTATTTGTGAAAGGAAGCATTAGTTGATATGGCAGACTTTCTTGTTATCTTATTTTAAACAATTACCACAGCCGCCCCAACCTTCAGCAGCCACCACCCTGATCAGTCAGCCACCACCGACAGCAAGGCAAGACCCTCCACCAGCAAAAAGTTTGCAGCTTGCTGACTGCTCAGATGATAGTTATTTTTTAGCAGTAATTTTTTAAAGCATGCATCTTGTTTTTTTTTTTAAAGATACAATGCTATTGCACACTTAATAGACTATAGTATAGTGTAAATATGACTTGTATATGCACTGAGAAACCAAAAAATTCTTGCGTTGGTCACTTTATTGTGGCGGTCTGGAATTGAACCCACAATATCTCTGAGGTATGCCTGTAAGGAACTGACAGGTCAACTCCCGAATCCTTGTAGGCTGCTTCCTTGTCTTCCTAGAGCTTACCATGACTCCTGGCATGCAGGTGGGTGTTTAAGAAATCCTTGTTGACTGTGTGGAGTGACAGGCACTCAGTTCAGTGTCATATGCCTTCTTTTTTCAAAGGCAAGGCCAGTACCCAGAAGTGTAAGCTAACAAACCTGGTTGTTAAAAGAGCAGGAAACATTTAACCCTGGACAACACATCTCCAGTGGGATATTTATGACCCAACCGCTTGCCATTGGAGAGGCTGCAGTGGCTACCACAGTAGCTAGCCTGATGGGCACTGAAACACCCTAGTGGACCCAGCAGAAGGACTGGAAATTCCTATCACATGCAGTGCTTGAAGAATTAAATTATGACCACTTAGTATTCGTTGGATGTCAGCACTGTACTTCTGTAGTAGGAAAAAAATAGATGAAACACGAGACACACTCTGTGCAGTGGGCTTTTGTTAGCTATAATTAGTTGGTGGTAGAACAGTGTTGATACAGCAGTTCAGCAGTTAGAGGAAAGCAGTGCCCTTGGTACAAATGTGAGTATATTTAAACATTTGGCTGTGTTATGCTTCCTCACTATGTTTCAGCACCATTACTGTTCTGGGACACGAAGGCTAAACTGGGAGAGTTTCGTCAGCTCAGAGTTTTAGAAAATGGAGAACAGCCCATTTTTGAAGCAACTAGTTAAATCCCACATCGTTTAATTTTTGTTTAATTGTGGTAGCTGGGATTCTGGTTTCTTTGCTCTGTTTTACACTAGAAAGACCTGGGAGCTCCATCTATGGTCCTAAATTGCAATTTCACCTCTCTTTGTATGTGAAGTCTGGCTAATTCTGATTCTGTTTGGAAGGATCTGGACTGCATTTACTTTTGCATTGTCTGGAAAGCAGAAAATACAATTGCAAAGAGAAAGAGCATGTTTTACACTGCTTACGAGACTGACTTGTTTCTAAGGTCTTGCACAGATTTCTGGTGGTGGAGAAACCAGGCAGGTAATCATTTGAGAATTTGGTCCTGCCTCTCTTTTCACACTTGAAGAACAGAGGTTACAAGAAGGGCAGTGACTTGCCCAGGATCATGTAACTAACTAGTGACCAATGTAGTGGGGGTGCAGGAAGGCCCTGGACTCCACAGCCAGAGCTCTTTTTAATGAGGCTTGTCTGTCAGCTAAAGTGGCCCCTCTAATGCCACCTGTATTTGGAAGCATTTACAGTCAGTTTGCTCATGTGACTTGATGTCTCCGAGAATGAGAAGCACTCTTCATTTTTTGTTGGTGTTCAGTCACGCAGTCGTGTCCAACTCTTTGCAACCCCATGGACTGCAGCACGTCAGGCCTCTCTCCATCACCATGTCCTGAAGGTTATCCCAGTTCATGTCCATTGCGTTGGTGATGCCATCCGGCCATCACATGCTCTGATGCCCTCTTCTTCTTCTGCCCTCAGTCTTTTCCAGCATCAGGGACTTTATCTTAACTAGTACTCAAAAAATTAAATTCTATATTGCTTATTTTCCTAATGAACTCTAATGTGCATTTTCTTGAGGTTTGAAGAGACTCCATTCAGTTGGATAGCAGTCATAAAAATAGAGGCATCAGTGCACTAAGACTTGGGTATTTTTGACAGTGAACTCCAATAATTTTGAGCAGTCTCTAGATATTAATGATTACAAGATTTTAGGTGGTTTGCTTTGATGTCATTTTATTATTTTTAACATCTTTTATTCTCCAAGTCCAAGCATATTTTTAGCTTCCAAAGTTAGGTAAAAAGAGAAGTGAATCAGAAGTTAGAAAACTTGAGTTCTAGTTCTTTAGACTGGACAAATCTTAAAAATTGTTATACCTATGTATTTTTTTCAATGCTAGTTGAGAAGTACAATCACCATATCCACTTCATGCCTACATAGATGAAACTGTTTAGGGCAAAACTAAACAAAATTGTGTAAAAAATGTAAGATGCTTAACAAAAATTAAGTAATAGCATACAAAAAAGGCAAAACCATGAAGCCTGTCTTGAGAGAAGCGAAACACAGGATTAGATCATCTCTGAAGCCCTTCCAGTTGAAAAATTCTGTTACTGTACTAACTTAAGCCTGGTATTTATTTATTCATTGTTTTGCTAGAGGGTTTTGCATATCTTTATCAAACAGTCAATTGGAAAGGGGACTGAATTCTTATGTCTAGGGTGGATGGTGTAACATCGCAAACCTAACTTTAACTCTCACATCAGCTGAATTTTCAGGGTAAAAATGAAAGCTTTACTATCACATTTGAAAACTTGTTAAAGTCACTGGGGTGCATAAGTACAGCATCATGGTTTTCAAGTGGAATGGGAGATGATAAATACATTGGAATCCTGTTAAAATGCTTTGTAAGAGTTTTAGTCTTGTTTGACAGTGAATTATAATCTAAATGTGTACATAAGGCTTTTACTTCTCATTTGGCCTAAAGAAGAAATTCCTGTCATAACAAACCACATATTTACAGCTCTTCTGAAGACCTGTCAATAGGGCTTGCAACAGTGTATACATTTGCTATTGAAAAAATAACAGATATGACCAATAGAGCTTTCCAGAGTGGAAGCAATAATATTATCATATTAGTGTTTTATGGTAAAAAAAAAAAATCAAAAAAACTAATGGGTCAGAAAGGAGTGAATGAGAATGGTTTATTTGTTTGAGTAGGCAATGGGATATATAAACATTTGACAGTCAAGCTTCAAGAACAAGATTTGAGGCTTGGCACAAAACCTGGAGACTTAATTGGAAAGCTCAAGATGATAGCTCAGGCTTCCCCTAGGAAAATCCTCCAGGGTGTCCAGCTTTGGTGGTTCTCCAGCGCCTGTACTAGCGTTTATGTCTTGGATAAACAGCTCATGGGCCCATGAATCCATATGTGCTTGTGTTAGTTGCTCAGTTGTGTCCAACTTTTTGTGAGGCCATGGACTGTAGCCCGCCAGGCTCCTCTGTCCATGGGATTCTCCAAGCAAGAATACTGGGGTGGATAGCCATTCCCTTCTCCTGGGGATCTTTCCGACCCAGGGATTGAACCTGGGTCTCTTGCATTGAAGGTGGTGTCTGAGCCATCAAGTAACCCCCCTGTGAATCCATATGGCCCATGAGTTCTGACATTATGGATAGATGCTTTCTATTCAATTGGATTGTATCCAGGAGATCATCAGGATGCCGAGGGCACTGGACATCCTATCCCAAAAGAAAAAGTTGTGGACAGCGTGGCCAGTCAAGTAGGTTAGAGATGATTTTAGGGGATTATAATGCATGTCCTCAGATATTTGAAGAACTTTCCAATGGAAAAGGGACTGAATTCTTCTTCTCTGCTGTTTGCAGAACTAGGATTAAGAAAGAAGTGACAGGAAGGAAATGCATGGTTTTAATTTTAAAAAAGTATTTTTATTTTCATCTGCATCGGATCTTAGTTACAGCATGCAGGATCTTTGTTGAGGCATGTGGACTCACGGGCTTCTCTCTAGTTGCAGCACGAGAGAGTAGGCTCAGTGATTCTGGCATGTGGGTTTAGTAGTTGTGTGGCGTGTGGGACCTTAGCTGACCTGACCAGGGATGGAACCCTGGTGTGTCCCTTGCCTTGGAAGATGGAATCTTAACCACTGGATCACCAGGGAAGTCCTAAGAAACGAATGCTTTTATTGACTGTGGATTATGTACCAGTGCTGTGCTGGCCGTTGTGTGTGTGATCAGCTTTCATTGAATAAAGCTGTGTGCTAGCTGTTATTATCTCCTTGTAATGGAAGGAGACATGGAGGTCAGAAACACTTAACTACTGCTACTACTAGTAGTAAAAATATTACTACTGAGTTAAAACAAAACCTAACATTGATAGTCTGCTGTGTGTCAGGCACTGTTCTAAGTGCTTTGAGTACATTATTCTTTGTCATCCTCATGGCAATCTTATGAGTTAGGAACTATTTTTATATTCATTTTATTGGTAAGGAAACCAAGACACAGGAATCAAGCACGTTGCTTGGTGTCACACTGTTAATAAAAGTGAAGTGAGATTCATAGCCAGATAGTCTGGCTTTATAGCCAAACATGACGCTCCTCCCACCGCACCTTACATCATTCAGTATCTTCAATTTCAGAGCATGTGCTGCATGTCAGATCCAGTACTTGACAGTTTATTTCCTTATAGTGATAGAGTAGATTAGGCAGTGAAAAAGCTGGCGTAAAACTTAACATTCAAAAAACAAGATCATGGCATCTGATCCCATCACTTCAAGGCAAATAGATGGAGACACAGTGGAAACAGTGACAGACTTTATTTTCTTGGGCTCCAAAATCACTGCATATGGTGACTACAGCCATGAAATTAAAAGACGCTTGCTCCTTGGAAGAAAAGCTATGACAAACCTAGACAGTGTATTAAAAAGCAGAGATATTACTTTGCCAGCAAAGGTCCATATAGTCAAAGCCATGGTTTTTGCAGTAGTCATGTATGGATGTGAGAACTGGATCATAAAGAAGGCTGAGTGCTGAAGAATGGATGCCTTGGAACTATTGGTGTTGGGAAAGACTTGAGAGTCCGTTGGACAGCAAGGAGATCAAACTAGTCAATCCTAAAGGAAGTCAACCCTGAATGTTCATTGGAAAGACTGATGCTGAAGCTGAAGTTCCAATCCTTTGGCCACCTGACGTGAAAAGCCAACTCACTGGAAAAGACCCTAATGCTGGGAAGGATAGAAGGCAAGAGGAGAAGGGGACGACAGAGGATGAGATGGTTGGATGGCATCACTGACTCAATGGACATGAGTTTGAGCAAACTCTGGGAGATGGTGATGGATAGGGAAGTCTGGTGTGATGCTGTCCACGGGGTTGCAAAGAGTCAGACGTGACTGAGTGACTAAACAAAAACAGCAGAGATTAGGCAGTGTTATTCCCATTTTATAGATGAGAAAATCGAGATGAAAAGAAAGGAATATCTTGCCCAAAATGAGTAACTCAGCCAAGCTGTTACTCAGTCTTCAGGCTCCTGGCCAAGTCACTTTGGACTATGCTCAGCTTTCTTAGAGTTTCTGGATCGGAAACTTTCTAGCAAGTAGAGCAAGTAACCAGAATTGTCTGGTGGAGAGAAGGGGGATGCAGGGGCAGGGCTTTCCTTCTCTGGAAAACTTGGAGAGAAAATTTATGTCAGCTAGCCAGGAAAGGGATAGAGGAGGTTCAAGCTTCATATAAAGCACTGAACCCAATGCCCCCTAAGGTTTTGTCCAGCTCTGGGATTTTATGATGCAGTGTTTTCTTCTCATCTTCCCATGTCATCTTATTTTCCCCTGGGTGTACTCAGATGTACGTGCAAATCTCACTCTGCTATTTGAATCTGGCTCTGGGGGGTTAGATTGCCTTGGTAAGAGACTCACTTGCTAGGATATTTGACATGATGCCTTAGGGGAAATGTTAGGTCATGTGAGAAGTCAGCAGCATAAACAGTAAGCAGTAAGGTTGTTAACTAAGGGGGAACGGGCAGCGGGAGGGTCTTCCCACAGTGTGAACAGGTAGATCTTCTGATAGCTGTCACGGTCTCCCTTAAACACGCTTCTACAGGAAAATGTTTGGCTGTCTTGCCTTTTCAAAGTGTTTACCACATGCTCAATTTGGAAATGGTCGTTTCCCTAGGGTTGTCTCAACTTTAATTATATCTGCTGCAACTTGCCTACTCTACTAGGCATCTTATTTTCAACTCTGAATGTCTTTGGGTGGAGATGCCTTCTTTCCTGTGACCCCTAGGTGATACTTGTCCTGTTATCCTGCAGTGTGGCTCTGACAGGCTATGCTGTCTTATTTCCTTGTCCTCTGATGGATAGCAAAGGACATCAGTGCCTCTGGGTCAGGGGATGTATGTAAATTATGTTTTTGCATGTTTATAACCCACCCCCACCCCTGGCTTTGGACTTCCACAGTCCTCTTCCTGGAATCAGTCCTCCATATCTTTTCCAGTGTCTGCTAATTGTTTTCCTTGGATGACATCAAGTTGGTGATGGTGATGGATACACCTTCTCAGTCGTCCTGTGTCCCTCTGATTCATCATTTTATTTCAGCTCAAAGCTGAGAGGACTCATTTTTCTCTCTTCTTCCTATCTCTTCTATTTTCTTTTATTTCTTGGCCTTTATTTCACCGTTAATTCTGTTGGACCTTTGAGTGTTTCTCTGGAGGAGGAGTGAGGGTGGGGAAGACTTGAAACTACTCAGAAATTGACTGGTGTTTTAATAGTCATAGACAATGATTTTCCAGCACAGAGCTAAGAAACACAACATGTACTGAGTGGTGATTCACTTCTCTAAACTGAGTAGGTTCATAGCACAGGGGACTGTTCACAGGGAAGGATTTATGTCTGTGCTCCTTTCTGTTTTATACATTGAAAATGATGACTCTGATGTCCCTCTGATAAATTTGTGTAGACTCTTAAAGCTGGGGTCTCCAGCCTCTGGAATCGAATGCCTGATGATCTGAGGTGGAGCTGCTGAAATAATAATAGAAATACAGTGGACACTAAATTAATGTGCTTGAATCATCCCCACACCATCCCTACTCCCCCTCTGCCAATCGATGGAAAAATTGTCTTCCACGCACCTTGTCCCTAGTGCCAAAGAGGTTGGGGACTGCCTTCTTAAAGGATTTTGATGCACTGGTTGTGCCCATAGCTTAACTGAGTTACAGAAAGGAAGCAATGGGGCTGTGTCTGTACTTGACCATTAGGATGAGAACAGAACTGGAAAATAAAGATATATAAATGATGAATTTATGTGTACATTTAAAGTCCAGTGGTTGATGAATTTCCTTTCAGACATTGGTGGTTTGAGCATAGATGTGCACAGCCCCTTTCAAGCAAGCATCTTAACTTTGGGTGTAGGAATAGAACATGAAGTGTCACTTCCCGAGGGTGACACAGTCTGCTATGGCAGGAAACAGTCCTTCATTGTCCGGGAAAACTACTTTTAGAAAACAGGCAATGTCAACTGATACAATTTAGAACCACTGAGACAGTAGAATAGAGTCTCAGTAAGGGAAAGAAAGACAAACATTTTAATATGTATTTAAAAAATCAACATTGGATACTATCAGAAGGGTTTCTAGGTTGCTCATGAGATCTCAGTGGATTAGTGAATTTTATTCATGATGACACCATTATTAATTTCTAACCTTTACAGGAAAAATCAGGTGTATGTGTGTATATATATATGTATATATATATATTTTGCAGAAGTTAAACTTTCTTTTTGGGTTTTCAGTGAGCCCCACTATATTTACCAGTTCACAGTCCCTGCATCCTTTTTGTCTTCTTCCAGTTCTCCTTTCTTCTTCCTTACTTCTTCTCTGACAAAGGTAAAATAAAATTAAAAGACTAACCATTAAGGAAATGTAGGACTCCGCAGGTTGTATACTGACTGCCTTTGTTTCCCTCACAAATATTGCCACTGTGAAAACAGATTGTTTCTTTTTACAAAAGTGGGGAAAAGAAAAAAAATTAAACAAAGCCTTGGAGGCAACTGGTACAGAGAATCTTGTGTTGAGCTTTCCCTGTGTTCTCTGCTGCATGTTAATAACCCAGGGTGGGGCGGTGATATGAAATATTGTTCCTTATTTAACATTTTACGCTCTCATCTCCACATTGCATATTTGCTTCTCTTGTGACCTTCTCTTTGCTTTGATAGCTGCTTCTTTTCACCCATAATCCAAAGTAAGTGTACATTCCTACAGAGAAATTACAGGAAGCTGTCAGTGTAGAGTTAATATAGTTAAAGCATCCTTAACTCTGCTATAAACCCTTTAAATAATTAAAACTGTATGCTTGAAGAGTCAGATTTGAATTGCTTTACCAAGTTTATTTAGCACACTTTGTTACACTCAATTAAATGAGAATGTTCTGTTTCATTTTCTTTGCTTCGGGTGCATCATTTTGCCTTTTGATTCTTATGCCCGAGTGTAATTTCACAGTGCTTAGGTCTCTAAAACTGTACATATATTAATGCATATGTAGATCTGTACACACCCATTAAAAGGCTTACTATATTTGTACTGAATAGACTCTTTGCCCAAGGCATGTGAGCATTCCAGGTAACCTAAGGTGTAACTGGGGCCTCAGGAGGTGGTAGAGAAGCAGCTGGACAAAGTTCTTGGAAAATCCAGTGTTTTATTTAAAAGTCCTTTTACTTTGGCATCACCTCCCCTCCCCACAATTTGATTTGTGAATCTCTGCTTGAAAACGTGATAGAGGTATTGAATGGTTCTAGAAAGGAAATTGCCTAGAAGCACTTACCATCTACTATGTCTCTTAACATTTTAGTTGGCAGAGCATGTGTAGAATGTTCTCCATAAATTAGTTCTTTGCTAAAGTTATGCATGTTTAAGGAGGAATAAATTAGTTATCCATTTCCTAATGAGTAGTGGGATCAATTGGAGCATGAAGAGAGAGAAAATAGTATCATTTTGCTTCCCCAGTTGGGGTTCAATATCCCTAAACTTCACCATTAATCACTCTCTCAGTTGCCTGGGTTACTTCTGACTCTACGTGTAAGATAGTCTGGCCTTTTAATTTTCCTACCAGGTAAGTAAGACTTTTTGAATTTGCCCAGTGGATATGCTGTCTCTTTTGCACCCCCAAAGGGTTCCTTGTTATAATGGGCCCTCCTGTCTTTTGCATCGGTTTGTCTGGGTGCGTTCACGGGTAACAGTCAATATGTATGTGCGATGACAATTACGAGGGTTCTAACATATTTAACTGTTATGGGATCTGTTATGTCTACTTCAGGGTCGACCCCATCCCATATGACACTCCAAAACCAGCGGGCCACACGCGGTTTGTCTGCATCTCAGACACACACTCCAGAACAGATGGTATCCAGATGCCTTATGGGGACATCCTTCTCCACACAGGCGATTTCACCGAGCTGGGACTGCCCTCAGAGGTTAAGAAGTTTAATGACTGGTTAGGTAAGGAATGATTGCGTTCCGGCGCCCCCAATTAACCTTTCCCGCCCGAGTGTCACTCACTGTGCCCTAATTGAATTAGAGCACTTGGAAGCCAGCTCAGCCATTCTCGTATGATATGCAGTGGTGTCTAGCTTTAATCCAGTTGTGTTAATTAAAGATGAATTTTTAGATATTTAATTTTACTGTGCATCCTTTCAGCGCCTGGCCTCGGCAGCTCTGGGGCAAAGGGATGTAAAGCTTTGAAACCGATCTCATCTCACTCATTCTGCTTTAACGAGGGCACTCGTTGGCACATGTGAGACCTAGAATCGTATTTTTAATTCATTGGCTCTGCAATCTTTGCCAGATAGTAAGAGAACATTTCTAAAGAATGAGGAGGGTGTCAGAGCCCTTATTTAAAGGGAAGGTCTTAGCACAGGAATGCTTGGGTGGCAGCTTTCCCAAGTGAACCAGAAGGGTGTCCTAAGACCCCTGAAAAAGGTAAGATATCCTACTGTAAAGCTCCAAAACTCTGGACTATGAAATCACCCTACACACTACTGTGAAAAAGGTAATGGCAACTTTGGTTACTGTAGGGGCACCCAACTGGTCGGGGTTACTGGAAAAATGCTGACTCCTGGGTTAGGCAGTTGCCAAATATTAGCATTACAAGGGAATCATGGGGTTATTCACAGCAAGATTAGATGACATATCTTTGTAAGAATCCTCTTAGGTGAGGGAAAGAAGTGCCAGGGTTCTGAGATTTTAGAATCTCTAAAGACACTAAGGAATTACAATGAGATTTTAGAATCTCTAAAGACACTGAAGAATTACAGAAAAGGCAGAAATCACTCCTCAAGAATAATGTCATGAATAATGTGTCAGCCAACCAAAATTACTTAGGAGATTTAGACAGAAACTTGAAAATTCATTTTCCATCGAACTGAAGCAGGGCTTGAGAAATTTTTAAGTAATTGATTAAATGATAAGGTGTATGTGTTGGTGGAAAACAGTATTCATTAAAAATGGTTAAAATATTTAGAAAATAAATAAACTAATAATAGCTATTTTGAGTTTTCTTGTGATTTGCACTTTATCCATCTTTTATAGAGTTGACATCAGAATACATATTTGCTCTTTTACTATTGTTTATTTTCATTTGATAGTATTGATATTACATGATTTTGCATAATTTTCATATTTATCCTTTTTGATAGCAATGTGACATTTGTATTGTTCTGTATTTTTATTTAATAGGACAGCCCTCTAAAAATGAACTTTCAAATTGATAACAGTTTTTCCTCTGAAGCTAGCACTGAAATGTGCATTTTAATTTGTATATGTCTTTTTGTTTCCATTGATTTATTTCTTAGGGCAAACTACAGTATGAGTGAAATTACTGAGTCAAAGGATATGGAATTATTTATGGTTCTTATTGTATATTGACATATTGCTTCCCAAGGGGATTGTAGCTGTGCCCTGAATACACCAATTTTACCACGATCTTGGATATTGGAGCTTTATATTTTGTACTGTTTCAGTAGGTACTCAGTCATCTCACTTAAAATAGCAAGATATCTTAAACATCATTCAGCATAATCCCATTTTTACAAGTGACTCTGATGCAGAGAAGTAAAGTGACTCGTGGCAGACTATCCTATGGTACAACTGGGCCTGTAATCCCATTCTTTTCACTCCGCTTTCGCATCTGTCCAGTTTGCTTTCGAGTACTATTACCTCTTTCTTTTAGCAACGTGTATTTACGAACTCTTCACAGACAGAATTATTTGGGGTTGAATTTGACAGTTTCAAGCTGTTCTGTGACAACTGAATCAACACAGAAGGGATCTTGCTGCATTGACAATGCTGATTTGTAAGGAAAGAGAAAGCCTGTGGGAAGAAATACAAGACAGGATGGATCCTGGTTATAATCTTGTTTAGCCACTGACCTTGGGCAACTGAGTTAACCTCGCTTTTCCCCTTGGTTTCCCTCTGCAGAACGAAGGATTAATACTACCTGTCTTTCTGGTTTGTTGTGCAGATTAATCAGTAAATGATTGCAGCTTGGAAGTTTTGTGGGCCATTAATAATTGAATGGGGAATGTGGTGAATGAACCATCAACAGATATTTAAAGGGTAAAAATGAGAAGAGGTCAGAGAAATTATTTAGTGGAATGGAAGTAAACACAGGGAGATTTTATAAAGGAATGTACTTCTTAGATGGAAAAGTGCCACAACCGAGGAAATAAAATAAGTAAAGAAATAAATGCTGAGGTCCAACTGCAAGATCAGTTCCTTCTCACCCATTTCCCTTCTGATGGCCTGACACAAGAGAAAGGGGTCTCAGAAGGGGATGCAGAATGTGAGGCTGAAGGAATACCCCCACTGAAGTATAAGGGAAGAGAAGTTGGGAATCCCATAGGGGCAGCCCAGAATAGTTCAGTTACCCTGGCAAACTCAGGGTGCTCCAAAGGTGAGAGTTAGTATATGATTACATGCTACCACTTGGCTCAGTTGGAAACCTCTTACCTGAAAAAAGTGTTTCCAGCAACAGCTGCCAGGTGGCCTAACAGAGTGGAGTCAGTGGTCAGATCAGTCTAGGGCCTTAGCTATAATAGGTCATCCAGCCCTCACTGGCAGGAGTCCATACAGACTTGGCTGGCACGTTGAGTCCAGGGAACCTCTCGCTGATTTCCATCTTTCTACTTGGGTCTAGACTACCTTGATTCTTGGCAGCAACTGACCATCCCCTAGGCTCCTTTAGTTTCCCAAAAGGCTATTTCTGCTTCAGACCAGGCACGCCTTCTATTTGTCCCAACCTTCGAAAGTTGCTAATGTTATCCCCATTTTACAGATGAAGAATCTGGAGTTCAGCTGGGCTAACTTGCCCAGGATCCTCTAGCAGAAAAGAAACTCAGAGAGTCTAAGACATGCACCCAAGTTCACCCAGTCAGTAAACCTGGTGTTGTCTGAGCCCTTTTCTTTCCGTCCTGTGATTTACCAGTGGGCTTATGGCACCTAGAAAGCTTGCAGACTTGAGCTTGAACTAAAATGTTCCAGCATCTTCATGGAGACTTGAGTTATGCTGTTACTTGAAAAATGTATTTAAGCTGTGCCTAGGCAATGGCACCCCACTCCGGTACTCTTGCCTGGAAAATCCCATGGACAGAGGAGCCTGGTAGGCTGCAGTCCATGGGGTCGCTAAGAGTCGGACACGACTGAGCAACTTCACTTTCACTTTTCACTTTCATGCATTGGAGAAGGAAATGGCAACCCACTCCAGTGTTCTTGCCTGGAGAATCCCAGGGATGGCGGAGCCTGGTGGGCTGCTGTCTATGGGGTCACACACAGAGTCAGACACGGCTGAAGCGACTTAGTAGCAGCAGCAGCAGCAGCATCTTGAATCTCACCCTGACCTAGCAGTTGCAGGGGCTGAGAATCCCATCACGAGTTCTCTGTTGGTTCAGAGATGATGGGTCCCTGGTTAATATGTATGTACGCCACCTGGCAGGAGGAATACACAAAGTTATTAATACAAAGTAATTTATGAGATAAGCAGGCACAGCACAGGGTCATAAGACGATAGGACCCAAACTAGGTACAGCCAAACGTTGGAAAGGTAGTATAGCCTGTAATGAGAAGAGCCTGTGTTGAATTCCCTGCCTTTGTTGCTTAAATTCCTGAACCTTGATTTTTTCATTTGTAAAATGGGTGTGATAACAATACACCCCGTGGTTGCTATGAGAATATATTCTGTGATAAAGCTTGTGCCATTCTTAACATGGCTTCTGTGATGGCTCAGCGGTAAAGAATCTGCCTGCAATGCAGGAGACAGTGTGTTTGATCTCGGTGTCGGGAAGATCCCCTGGAGAAGGAAATGGTAACCCACTTCAGTACTTTTGCCTGGAAAATCCCATGGACTGGAGAGCCTGGCAGGCTACAGTCCATGAGGTAGCAAAGAGTTGGACATGGCTTAGTGACTAAAACAACAAACAGCAACCTTCTTAACACAGCTCCTGGCCTATTAAACAGATAATGTAGAGGGAGACAGCAGAGCCAGAGGCATAGAATCCATTAGGCAGAAACTAGAAAGGACTGAATCCACCTGCCAGTTTAGGAGACACAGGTCACACGGGTTTGATCCCTGGGCTGGGAAGATCCGGAGGAGGAAATGGCAACCTGCTCCCATAGTCTTGCCTGGGAAATCCAGGACAGAAGAGCCTTGCAGGCTACAGTCCAAAGGGTTGCAAAGGGTCAGACACGAATGAGCAACTTAAGCATGCAGAAAGGACTGCACCTTACTTTTTTTAAAACTAGAAACTGAATTTATTAACTTGCATAATGTTCCATAGGTTTAAGAGGAATTTAGAGTGAAGAGGGAGCCTGAAGAAGCATAAGAATAAAGGCTGAGGACAGGCCCCCCTCTTAACAGTGACACTAGTGGGACGAAACGTTGAAACTTTAAGAGGACTTGGAGGTCCCGCCTCCTCATTTGATGGAAGGGGAAACTGAGGCCAGAGAGATTATATGAACTCAAGGTCACTCAGATAATTAATGGTCTCATTGAAACTGGGACTTGGACCGGGAGAGGGTTGAAGTAGTGATACATTGTTTGTGGGTGGCATGGGCTAGACACTGTACCTTTTTCCCCACCCCCCATTAACATGTATCATTTTATGCAGTCCTCAAAATAACTTGTGAGATAGCTTCTGTGACTTATGAGGAAGATATTATTAGCTAGTTTATTACCTGGGAGGATAACTGAGCCTTGGAGAAGTTAACTTACCTAAGATCACGCAACTAGGAGGTGACCTGAGAGTTTGATTTTTAGTCTCTCAGACTCCACTTGCCACCTGTGTTCTGTCTTTCTCTATTCCCAACCTTGGACTTGGGATCCCTGCTGGGAGGGACCATATTCTGGATAAAATTGTTTTTTTTAAAAAATTAACTACCTGTCTAAGCATAGGGCTTCCCAGGTGGCTCAGTGATAAAGAATCCACCTGCCAGAGCAGGAGCCACAGGAGACGCTGGTTCCCTCCCTGAGTTGGGAAGATCCCCTGAAGGAGGAAATAGCAACCCCCTCCAGTACTCTTGCCTGGGAAATCCCATGGATAGAGGAGCCTGGCAGGCTACAGTCCAGGGGGTCTCTAAACATACACGCTCACGCATATGTAGACTCAGACCCCAAGATGGCTCTCCGGCATTACTCATATGTCAGAGTTGTGGGGACAAGGTGCAGATAGGTACTTCCTAAAGAAAGAATTTTTATAGCCCCATTCATGTGATAGCTCAGATATGCTCCAGGGATGTTATGAATGAATAGGCATTGGTGTGCTGAACTGGGGTCCTAGCCACTCAACCATGATGGCATTTTCTTTTTTATCTTGGCAAAAATGCATCTCATTTACAGACAGGGTTTAAAAATAAACTTGCCAACTATAGATTAACTGCCAGTTAAAATGTTATTGTTTTTATTGCTAGTAAATTCTGAACCACTGAAATGCCTAAAGACACCTTTTGTGAGGCAGTGGGTTGTGTATGGTCTTCCTTCACTTTGCCCCTATGGTGTTCTGACCTGTGCCGCTTTGATGTTCTTTACAGATGGCTCAATTTCATTCCTTGTGTCCTCTCATCTTTGGAATATTTGTGACAGCCTTCTTCTTGAATATGCATCTTTGCCCTTGGGGGCTATACAAATGGAGATCTCATAATTTGGTTGCACACCCACCTTTGTATTTCCACCTTCCAGTTGCACCCACACTGACTTTCTTCCTATACCCCACATGTCCTTCCACATGGCTTTCCTGTTGCAAGCCCTGTTTCCGTTGCCTGGAATGACCAGGAGACCTCCTTCCTCCTTGACGAGGGGTTCTCTTTCCCTTAACACTAGGTCAGGCCTCTGTGCAGCCCTTCCCATGGCTGTTATGTCATTGTTTCCTTGCTTGTTCCCCAGCAAGACAACAGAGCAAGCCCAATGAGCGCTCCTTCTGCACCAGTTCTGAGTAGAGCCTGGAACAGTCAGTGCACACAGCCGATTCACACTGAGTGATTTTTGAATGAACGTAAAGGACAGGCTTTGTGTGTGTGTGTGTTTGCACTTTTGGCTGAGACTTTAAAATTACATTGTACTGCATGTAAAATGCCGTGGCCTTCCTTTTCCTTTTTGTCCTCAAGGTATGTGCCCAGTCGGCTGCTGTTAGTGATTCAACGAGACTTTGAGCAGAAATATTTGAAAGGGGTTTATGGTAGTTGTTCTGTTTCCTCAATTAAAATTAGAAAGACAGGGTTCTTGGGTGGTCTGTTCTTCTAGCTAAAAGTTTATATACAACAATCTGCTGCCGCTGTTGCTTCAGTCGTGTCCAACTCTGTGCGACCCCATAGACGGCAGCCCACCAGGCTCTGCCATCCCTGGGATTCTCCAGGCAAGAACACTGGAGTGGGTTGCCATTTCCTTCTCCAATGCATGAAAGTGAAAAGTGAAAGGGATGTCTCTCAGTCGTGTTGGACTCTTCGCGACCCCGTGGACCGCAGCCTTCCAGGCTCCTCCGTCCATGGGATTTTCCAGGCAAAAGTACTGGAGTGGGGTGCCATTGCCTTCTCCGATACAACAACCTAGTCACTCCGAATCCCTTTTAACACAGCATTAGTACCATGAACTTATAATTTTTAATTTTCTCCTGCCTCAGTTGTCGTTTAATAGTTCAGAGTTTCCATTTCTCCAGGCCTAAAAGAAAAAATGAAGAGGCTCCTAAGAAGACTCTCAAGAAGAAGGTTCTTCGTATTTGTAGGAGCACTGTATCAGGCACAATTATAACTGAGTGTGACTGTGGCAAACATCCCAGATCCTAGACACTAAAATTGATTTTGCCTCTTTCGGAATAGTTGTACTGAGAGACTGTGTCCCTCTTCCAGTGATCTTGCTATTGGCCCGAAGTTTTGGAGCTGGTCTTTGGGAAAAGCTTTCACAGTCTGGGCTATTTATTTTATTATTATAATACATGTAGTACATGTTCATTTCTGATAACTTAGAAAATAGAGATAGTGAAACAAGATAAAAAAATTACCCGTAGCCAGAGATAACCACTGTTAACATTTTTATAGAATGGTCTCTATTGAATAGAATAGGGTAATTCTATTTAGAACGTTTTCTATTGATAGATATGAGCACATACACATGTGAGCACTTTTTACCAAATTAGAGATCTTAGAGTAAGACTGTTGTAAGCTGGTTTTCATCTTAACAATGTTTCATGAACGACTTTCCACATCAATAAATACGGCTAAAATACTTTTTCCCAAAAAAGAATACTTTCAGTATAAGTAAGATACACATACATTACAGAAATGAAAGGTTTTGACATGTGCGAAATAGAAAATACACATTTCTCCATGTAATCCTGTCTCTGGAGTAATTACTGTTTGATGTGTAGCATTTGAGATTTTTTTTTTTTTCTATTTTGAATGTCCTCAATAGCAGCAAGTCTTTACTCTTTAAGGGTTTTTATTTAAGAAATATTTTGGTTCTTTTTCCTTTTTGCACTTTGTTGATTTTATTTTAACCATTCTCATCCATATGCTCTGCTGCTATAACAGTCAGTCTGTACACACCCAGTAACCATCTCTCAGCAGCCCATTTCTGAAGGTACGCAGCTCATGGTGCTGAGATACCTGCCCCTTGCTCTGTAGTTAGTGGCTACACCACTGATTTCCTAAAGTGGGTTTCTAGGGTTCTGGGTCCTGCTAGAACTATTTTCATTTAGTTTCTTATTCGTCCTGTGATACTGGCTGAAAACTGTTCTTCTTGTCCCTTTAAACTTTCATGAAAGGATGATGGTTATTGGAGGGTTCCCCCCCCACAGCAAACTCCCTCTAGGGCCCCTGTTTAATTTCATGTTGTCTTAACCAAGAAGGGCAACAGAGTAAATCCAGAAGGACATGGGCTTAGGGGAAGAGGTTAGGGACAGGATGGAAAGCCAGGCTTCATAAGAAGGAGTACCAGGTGAGAATGGTGTTGGTATCACCACAGACGAGCAGGAACCTTGGAGGGAAGAGAGTCAATGGGAAAGAAGAAGAGGAGCACGGCAGGGTCATTCGACCTTGCCACCATCTCTGTTTAAGGAATATTTTGAAAAGTTAATAAAGCGATGTATATTGTCCTGTAACTTAAAAAAAAATTACAGCACAGTATTTATAGCTGTATGGGTACTGTTACTAGTGTTAGTCGCTGAGTTTGACTCTTTTGTGACCCTGTGCACAGTAGCCCACTAGGCTCCTCTGTTCATGGGATTCTTCAGGCAAGAATACTGGAGTAAGTTGCTGTTTCCTCTTCCAGGGGATCTTCCCAACCCAGAGATTGAATTCGAGTCTTCTGCATTCCGGGCTGATTCTTTACTGCTGAGCCACCCGGGAAGCTCAAGTGTATGGGTGCACTCTGGCTCATTTATCCAGATCTTTACTGCTGGACTTTTGAGCAAACTCCGAGACATAGTGAAGGACAGAGTGCGACAGTCCCTGAGGTCGCAAACAGTCGAACAGGACCTAGCAACTGAAGGACAACAAGAATTAGTACTGGCCACCTACAGTGTTTTCATTTTTTATTATCACCTGCACTGGTGTGATAGACATCTTTCCTGCTCTCTCTTTGCAAACATCCTTAATTTAGAAGCTAGCTTCCTATAAGTAGAATTGTTGTTTCAAATGATGTGTTTTTTAAAAGGGTTTAGTACATATTGTCAAATTTCCCTCTGTAAAGATTGTAATTTCTTTCTAATGCTTTCAGTAGTATTGAAGAGTTTGTGTCACGTATTTTTGAATATCCTCAGTGGGAGAAAATTCTAACCCTTTATGGGCTTTTTAAAAACGACTATCAACTCTTTTTTTAATTGGGAAAGCTTACATAT
The DNA here is from genome assembly GCF_014754425.2 of Oryx dammah. Classification (NCBI taxonomy): domain Eukaryota; kingdom Metazoa; phylum Chordata; class Mammalia; order Artiodactyla; family Bovidae; genus Oryx; species Oryx dammah. Next base: position 59,035,974 of record NW_024070201.1, on the reverse strand, counting down.
TCATTGTGAGAAGATACAAATAATTGTACAGAAAAAAAATCAAGATAACTACTATTAACAGCTGGTGTGCATCCTGTCGTGTGGTGTGTAAATGCACATGTGTGTACTGATGTGTGAAAAGATAGTATGCTGTCAGGCTAAGAGCATGAGTGCCAGATCTAGTCTGCCTGTGTTTAAATCTGCCTGGTTTTAATATTGTTAATTTTGTGATCTTCAGTTTATTCATCTGTAAAAGGAGATTTATGAATGCTTAGTGTATCTTACTTAAAAGGGCTGCAGAGAGTTTAAATAGGGTACCTGATAACAGGTGCCCAATGTGTACAGGTGGTGAATGGTCAGTAAATATTACCTACTACCCAAGCTGCCATGACTCCACCTTTCTGTCCTGTTGGTGAATTTCTTTTGTTCCTCAGGATGCCAAAACTTCAAGGAGAGTAGCCTTACATTCTCTTGTGCCACGGGGACCTCTGGCAGGTGGCCCATTCTGCTGGTGGAGTATAGAGAAGGAAGAGCAGCATGGCCTGTCTGGACCCCAGGAACCTGGCCCTCTCTCCTTTCCAAGCACACATAGATATCTCCCTGGACTCTGATTAGCCTTTGAACCACTCCCTGGGGGGGCCAGGCCTCCCCGTCCCCTGTCCCGCTCTCCAGTCTCCCGTCATCTCCCCCTCGTCTGCCTCCTGGAATCTGATCCACTGGCCCCCCACCCCCACCCCCCGGTGTCACCATCTCTTTTTCTGAAAGTCATTTCTGCCCACTAGCTCTTGTCTTAGGAATTCCAGCACACTAAGCTTTAACCAGGTTATTGATGGCAGGTTTTAATTTATTTTTTAAACTCTAACACATAATGCTTTCCAGGCATGGTTTGCACACTTTAAGGCTTCTGTTTTTTTTTTTTTTCAACAGTACAAAATTATTAGGAACTTGAGTTTGTGAAGTGGGCAAGTTGAAATGTGCCCTTTTGAATAAAAAGCAATGATATGACATAATGGCAACGAAATAAAAAAGTTGTGGGTTTGTAACGAACAGCATGGTGACTATAGTTAATGAAAAATATGCTATTAGTATAAGTGTAGTAGTATATATTATAGTCATATCCTACTATAGTATTACATATTTGAAAGTTGCTATAAGAGTAGTTCTTAAAAATTCTCATCACATGGAAAAAATGTGTAATTATGTATAGTTAAGATATTAACTCCAATACTTTGGCCACCTCATGTGAAGAGTTGACTCATTGGAAAAGACCCTGATGCTGGGAGGGATTGGGGGCAGGAGGAGAAGGGGACGACAGAGAAGGAGATGGCTGGATTGCATCACCGACTCGATGCACATGAGTTTGAGTGAACTCCGGGAGTTGGTGATGGACAGGGAGGCCTGGCGTGCTGCGATTCATGGGGTTGCAAAGAGTCAGACGCGACTGAGTGACTGAACTGAACTGAACTGACTGAAGATATTAACTAGACTTACTGAGGTGATCGTTTTGCAATGTATACAAATATTGAATATATTATGTTGTACAGCGGAAACTGATATATATCAATTACACTTTATAAAAAGTAAGAACAAAACAATGGTGTGACATAATGGCGATTGCTTTCTAGTAAAGTACCTAGGAGTTCCCAGAAGAAAATTTCAGGAATACCTTGAGCAGGGGAGCCTCACTGAAATGTTTATAGTGATACAACTTTATGACCACTTAATAGTCATTTCTAATAATGAGGTCAAGGTAAGAGGCTTTAAGAGAGGGCAAACAAGATGACTTTTCCCATGATTTATAGAAGAGAGTGTGTGAGAGAGTTCCTTAGAGCCTAGAATCCATGATTCTTACTGTTTAGAGTTAACATCAAAGAAGGTTCTTAATCTTTAGTTTGTTCACAAAAACAGTATCTCACATGGTGATACTCTTCAACTTTCGAGTCATAGTTTGGTTTTCCCACTTATCATGTTCGAGTCATAGTGTATTTGATAGTTTCTCTTTCTATTTAAATTTATTCATAGCTTTTCTTTCTAAGTAATTTATCTAAGGTTTTTCCCTTAGTATGAGATTCTAGAATAAAAGTGTCTGCACGTTATCTATATATTTTATCAGGTGGGTATAGACATCCTGTTTTCCTGTCTGTCATAGCATAGAATGAGTATCTACTTAATCCAAATAACAGTTGATTCATGCTTACTATTTACTTCTCCTGCTTTCTATTGAAGAATCTTTTATCCTAAAGTTAATTACTTCATGATTTAACTCATATGTAAATATGTAAATACATTTTCCCAATAAAGACAAAATTAACATTCAAGTATAGTTCAGTTTGATATAGAATTAAATAAAGTACTTTAAAAAGAAACACCAAACAGTTGCAAAGACTGGGTCGTTTGTGATCCGTGTGAACCTAATCCTCTCTGTTATGGCCAGCTATTTTCTTAAATTATATTAATTATACTGTCTCTAATTTATATGACACCTTTCCTCCAGAGGACTCAAAGTACCTTTGAGTATATTAGATCATTAATTCTTAGAATGGTTCAGGGAAGTTGGTATGGGCAGACAGTATTTTCCCTGTCTTGCTGATGGATGGATGGAGATCAAGAAAGTAGAAGGACAGATTGGGGTCATACCGTGAGCCAATCCAGGAGCTGAGACAAGAACTAAAGTCCCTGGACGTTGTCCCCACTCTTTCAACCTTCAATTCTAAAGCTTTTGCTTCCTCCTTTGCTGAAATGTCCCCATCACCTCAAGAGAAATATACATGGCCAAGACGTATATAATCATTACTTTAACAGCCAGGTAGACACTTTACTGAAAAGGGGGAATCTTTTCACATTTTTCTGTCTGAAAATTGTACCACTATTAAAAATAAATGAATTAAAAATGAGCTCTTTGGAAGTAAAAATGTCCTCCACTTTTCCAAACCATCTGGCCCAAGAGGGAAGATTGGAGTCCCTAAATGTTACAGTGCTAAATCCTGGAGCCAGGATCCTTATATCCCAGAGTGTGATGGGATTTCCTCCTCAAAAGATTATTTACCTGTGAGCTAAGCATTACTCTGGACTAGGTCCTGCTTTGCGAAAGACACCGAGAATGCAAAAGGGAACGAGAGCAATGTTGCTGCATTCAGCATCCAGCCTTTGAGCGTCAGTATTATTTCCCTGATTTTATAAATTAGGCAGCTAGAACTCAGGGAGTTTAAACATCTTACCTGATTTTTCACAGGACTAGGGGCTTTGTCTTCTGCCTGCATAGGATGCCATTTCTCATAGCACACTATTTCTACATATCAGAACCTGGGGGATTATTCTTATTCTTTGAGGTTTTATTTGTGGATTGGAGTCATGATTCTCTCTTAATGTCTCTCCCGATACTTGCATCTAACTGGAGACTAGGCACTTTGCCACAGAAGGTAAAAAGTACATAAGATTCCTCAAAACCAGTACATCTCAAACTGAATTTCTGTCTTCTCCAAATACTGCTCATTCTCCTGAATTCTCCTTCTGATTCTCATGACCATTTATCCAGGTACCTAAACCCCCTCTATCTAAATATGACTATGTTTTGTCAGTTTACTTTATTGAGTATCTATTGTATCTAAAGAAACTGCCTAGGCTCAGCCTACCATTCGTTTTCCTGGAATAGTTTAATAACACTTTCTGAGTACTCATATTTGCTTGGCCCTCTATAAAAATTAACCCATTTAATCCTCACAACATCCTGGTGGGTCCATGCTGTTATCACCATTTTTATAGATACAGTGGAGGCACAGGACCCTTTTCCCATGAATTATCCCATCAGACTAATATTTTCTGGAATGCATTTTAGGAACCATTAACTGATGGAATAAAGTTTGTCATGACATTCAAGACTCTTCGTGAGCTGGTCCAGTCTATCTGCCCAGCTTCCCTCTCCAACGTATGTCTCTCCACTCTCTCTTTAGCCCTTTGGGCATACGTCATATCTTTTCTCCTTTGCTTGTCCTCCAGCCACAGCAAACATTCTGGTCCTTAGGCGTTCCCGCCTTATCCATTTCCTGGATCTGTCAGTCTCTGTTCAAATGCCACCTCCTTGGTGAGATCTTATTTTTTCTTATTCTGTGTCTTCTTGTTTATCATCAGTCTTCCTCCACTGAATGAGAGCTCCGTGAGCGTATGGGCTTGTCCCATTTACCACTATTGTATCTTCTATATGCATAAGAGTGCCTAACACACAGGAGCTGCTGAGCACAGGTGCGCTTCGTGGGTGGGTGGTGGAAGGAGAGCAGGCGCCGTGAGAGCAAGAGTGTGCCTGTCTGCTCCTCGCCAGTGATGAGGACGCAAGCCCGGGGCCGTGTGCATAGTAAGCATTCAGCACAGTTTTGCTAAATAACTCAATATTTGCTCCTGTGGGTCCCGCTGCCTGCCTGCCAATCTTGTGGCCTTTCTTCTGTGAATTCTTTATTCATTCTTTAAGGCCCAATTCAAAGGTTACCTCTGTTATGAAATTGGCCCTACCTTTCCAATTTGTTGTCACCCTTGCCTTGGCTCTGTATGGTGTTCATTCTGTTAGCACACTTTACTCTAGGGCAGCTGCTTTCCTCTTTAAAATATATGTGTGTATATATATATATAATTTCTTTATTTATTTGACTGTGTTGTGTCTTAGTTGAGGCATGCAGGATCTTTTGTTGCAGTGCACACTCTCTGGTTGTGGCGTGCAGGCTCAGTAGTTGCAGCAGGTGGGCTCTCTAGCTATGGTGGATGCTTAATTGCTCCAGGGCATGTGGGATCTCAGTCCCCCTGACCAGGGATCGAACCTGAATCACAAGGTGGATTGTTAACCGCTGGACCACCAGGGAAATCCCTTATCTCCTCTTTTGATTGTGAATCTCCTAAGAGCATATTTCCAGAGGCGTCTTCAGTAAAAGGTTTGGTTTCTTCACTTCCTGGTTGGACTTCCATGGACAAAATGCTTTGCTTCCCTGGTGTCCAGCCACCACTTTTCTCCAACAAGAAGAAATTGAGATGTGAGGGTGATGTTTGAGGAACATCCTCAGAAGATGTCAAGTGCCCTGTAAATGTTAGAGATGATCATTTTATTTTTAACATCACATATATCACATTCTTACATCGGAAAGCTCCGGATGCCTCATTTTTAGACCCCACCACAGGTCTCTGGGTGAAGATAATCACCGTTGTCCCAGAGTAACCCTGGGTTTGAACTTACTGAGACTGCATGGATCATTTCCATTTCAGCTCTCTCTCCTCCTCCCAGCCCGTCTGCATATTGTTCCCTGGAATCTTTTCTCCAGTTGTCCCCTGGGTTTTTGACTGTCATTTTCGTGGCCCTAAAGCTGCAGGGAGAGTCAGTTCTGCTTTTAGTCTATGACTCGACTCACTAATTCCTGACATCCTCCGTCTCCCCCTTTGACTGATAAATTTTCATTATTGGTTTTGTGTGAGAGTCTTCAGGGTTTCACTCGGCCTGACCCCTGTGGTCACTTAGTGATTACATGTGCCAGCTGAGGTAATTTATTCACTTTGTTTTGGTGTGAACATGTCCCATGGGTCTTGTAACTGCTGTAATCACTTGACCCTAGTGACTGTTAAATGCTTTAAACACAGTTATTTTAAATTTATAATTGTTTTCATTAAAAATCCCTTATAGTAACTTAGCTGACCTTGCTGTCAGTGTGGCATTCTGTGCAGGAGGAAGAAATGAAAATATTATGATGCAAATAATATAGTACTCATCAGAGATAACACAGCAAATCATTAGCTCACCCTACACATGCTCACTTTGAGTCGTGCAAGAGAGATGAGAAGAGGACATAATTATAGCATTGTCCACATAACTCAGTTAAGTTACTGCTTCACATGGGGCAGGCCGATAGCCTAGGGAGTGGAAGGTGGAGTGGAGTCCAAGGTGAAGCACCAGAAGGGCCATTACTGTATAGACAGCATTTCTCACACCAGTGGGTGGCCCCAGTTGCTTAATCATTTTTTCAGTAAATATTTATATACTTCTTATTTTGAATGAAATTTCAGAAAAGTTGCTTCCCTGATGGCTCAGCTGGTAAAGAATCCGCCTACAATGCTGGAGACCTGGGTTCGATTCCTGGGTTGGGAAGATGCCCTGGAGAAGGGAACAGCTACCCACTCCAGTATTCTGGCCTGGAGAATTCCATGGGCTGTATGTATAGTCCATGGGGATTTAAAGAGTTGGACACAACTGAGAAAGTTTCACTTTCTTTCAGAAAAGTTGCAAGAGTAATACAATGAATTCCCATATACCTTCCACCCAGATTACCCAATTGTTAGTGTTTTGCCTCATCTGCTTTATCATTCTTTCTATATCTGCCTTTTTCTGAAGCATTTGAGAGTGTGCTACAGACATCAGGCCCCTTAAATATATTTCAGTGACTTTCCTGAAAACATGGCTATTCATTTATAATAAGCCAGTGCAGTTTTCAAAATCATATGTAAATTGATACAACTCTATTATTTACTCTCAGACTTTTTTTTTTTTTTTTTTCAGATTTTGTCAATTGTCCTAGCAATGTCCTTTATAGCATTTTTTTTTTTCCATTCGCGGATCCAATCCAGAATCATGCCTTGCAGTTAGTAAAAACCAAGCCAAATCAGACTAAATCAAAATACTGTTTCTCATTTTCTTACCCTAAAGGAGTAAGGAGGTTATAAAGGAAATTTGACCCTATAAAATTAGTCTGTCTATGCCTACATTTCTAACTAATATAATAAGAAGAGTTGTATATTAACTAACAAAATGCCATGCACTGCAGGTATTTTGCGAGCACGTTTATTTCATTTGATCCTCTGAGCAAATGTATAAAGAGGAGACTCTTTTTTTATGTTTTTAACTTTTTATTTTGTATTGGGGCATAGCTGATTAACAATATTGTGATAGTTTCAGGTGACTCAGCCAGACATATTCGTGTATCCTTCTCTGCCTAACTCCCCTCCCATCCAGTTTGCCTCATAACATTGAGCAGGGTTCCTAGTGCTATAGTAGGGCCTTGTTGTTTATCCATTTTAAGTATAGCAGAGTGTACATGTCCATTCCAATCTCCCTAACTATCCATTCCCTCTATCCTTCCCCCGGCCCCCCCCCCCCCCGAACCGGGAGGGGGGTGGGGGAAGTGTGTGAGCCTGTTTCTGTTTTGTATAAGTTCATTTGCATGATTTCTTTTTAGAGTCCACATTTAAGGGATATCATATGTTATTTCTTTTTTTTCTGTCTGACTTACTTCACTCAGTATGACAGTCTCTAGGTCTGTCCCTGTAGCTGCAAATGACAAAGAAATTCTTGATCTCAAGCTACAGATGCTGCACCTACCATAACACAGATCTCCAAATTCTAAGAGGCAGCATCCGTGCTGAGTGCCGCTTTCTTCCATGCATTGGGTAAGGGTGGGCCTCCAGGATCCTAGAGGCTCATGGCCTTGGGGAGCTGAGTGATTTTACCTTTCTTTCAATTCTGGTTTTTACACTATACTATCAAAGACTGGAAAATATATTTACCTTAGAGAGTTATCTAACAGTTTTTGGTTTTTTGTTTTTGTTTTTTTGCTCCAAGAGATGCTACGTGGTATCTTAATTTTAAAAATTAGTGAGATCCTTAATAAATGTCCAATCAATTAGATTTGTTTGATGGAAGGCTCTTGGGCTGCTGGCTAGAATGTGACAGAGTGAGCTCAAAAGAGCTTTGATAACCTGGCCGATGGTACTGGAAGTTTGCGCACTCAGGTTCTCTGTGTGTTTCTGGCATGACTAAGTTAGTCCTGGTAGAAACTGGAAGGCGCAATTCAGAGCCGTCAGTAGAAAGGTTCCTACAAAGATGGTTGATGAGTAATATTCATTATTTAGCCTAAAAGGGGGTAGGATTCATTTTGAAACTTAGATCCGAACAACTGGTTTTGTTTTTATTTATTCTTCTGGTTGTTTTTCTACTTTATTACTTGGAGAAGGAAGTGGAGTAGTTTGCATTTTCATTTAAAACTTTTTTCAAATTTTCTAACATGTTATTCCTGATTAGGACTACTGCTTGCCATAAAGTGTTTTTGCATAAAGTGTGAAGAAGTAACTCCTGAGCCCAGTAGGTACATGCTTGTTGAAGAGCATACAGCTCCCACTCACGCCCGTGGCTGCTGCTTTTTTTGCAGTCAACAACCTTGGCAGCCACATACAGCAGCTTTCAGTTAGTCTTCTATTTTGACTTGCTCCCTGATGAAGGTTTTCCTTGTTTGCTTTTTTCACCTTTATTACCTATCTTTGGTTAATGTTTTTAGACTCGAATTTACTTCTGTTTGTCACTTTGTGACTTTTTATAACGTAATATATGCATTTTTATGGACAGTATTTTGAAATGGAGGATTTAAGGCATTTGACTTTAGCATTTGTAGTGGTTCATAAAACACATGTAACTGTAAAAAATATAAAGTTCTTAATAAAAATATCTCTTGCTAATTTTGAAAACTAGGGGAGACTTTTATGATCCTTCAGATAAGAATTACATTGGGGAGAAACTTTTCTTTTTGATTGCACTACCTGTCCTTTCTAGCACTTTCCACATTTGTTTTAAAACCTATTTGGTTACATCCAAAATGAATAATTAAGCAGCTAACTGTAACATGCATTATTGATCTGCCAGATTTAGATGTTATTGCAGCAAGTGTTGTGTGTATTATGAAACTGAAATAAACTTTTTTTTTCCTGGTGTTTTTAAAATTCTATTGAAATTTCAAGAGCAGGAAAGAAACACATTTTTTTCTTCTCATTTCAGGATAAAGTGCATTAAACTGTATTGTCTCCCTTCTTTCTGCCATTGATGTGAATCTCACTTATTCCCTACTTTGTATTTTTCCTTTGTTTGAAAATAAGATTGTAAGGTAAACTTTTTATTTTGAGGAGACTAGACTTGCCTGTGAAGACAGACATCTGGTATAAAGTATGCAACTTCCAAGCTTTGATTTCTCTGAAAATATTGAGAATGAGACTGTTAGTTCTTTCCTTATAGACTGAATTATTTCACATTACACAGTCCTTTGTGATTCAGTGCCCACCTGTATCAAAGCCCTATGCATTTATTTTCCTTTATCATTTACTTTCGAAATTGTAAAGTCTGTATAACAGTCTTAGTGATGATGATGGTGGTGGTAGTCCTAGTGATTGGACTCGTGTGTGTTGTTATTTAGTCACTAAGTCATGTCCGACTCTTTGAGGCCCCATGAACTGCAGCACGCCAGGCTTCCTTGTCCTTCACTATCTGTCTTCTGGAGTTTGCTCAAACTTATGTCCATTGAGTCAGTGATGCTACCCAACCGTTCTCATCCTCTGTAGGCTCCTTCTCCTCTTGCCCTCAATCTTTCCCAGCATCAGGATCTTTTCCAGTGAGTCAGCTCTTTACATCAGGTAGCACAAGCATTGATCTTCAGCTTCAGCATCAGTTCTTCCAATAAATATTCAGAGTTGATTTCCTTTAAGATTGACTAGTTTGATCTCCTTGTAGTCCAAGGGACTCTCAAGAGTTTTCTCCAGCAATACAATTCGAAAGAATCAGTTCTTTGGCACTCAGCCTTCTTTATAGTCCAACTCTCACATCCATGAGGAATAATACTAGGTGAATAGGGTATACTTGGCAAGTTGCTTGGGGATTTAGGAAACCAAGCTGATATTTGCATAGATTCATATGCTTCATTTTATGAATCCTTCCTTTGCAGAAGACCTGGATTTACAAATTAGTGTAACACAAAGCCTAAAAATGATTTATATTTGAGTGGACAAATGGATCTTTAAACTTGAATATGTAGAGCTGTGAAAATGAGGAAGGTTATGATTCTCCTATAAAAATAAATAGAAACCAAAATACATGTATTCCTTCTGTAGTGCAGATATAGATCTGGATGTTTTGTTCCTTGCAGAGGCCACGTGAGGGTTACCGGTGGGGAAGGGTGTCATTCCCACCTTCACAGCTGTTTGCAAGTACAGTTTCTACTCTAGCTAAAGCCCTGTTGTCTAGTGTGATGGAGACTAGAAAGTGTGCGATTAATCAAAATGTCAGCTAAAGCAGGAAACTATAGTGGTGATAAACATGGAGGTAAATACTTTCATTTTAACTTAAACATACAGATGTTCACATTTTGTCCAGTCTTCTGATCTCTAATCACCGTGTCCAAAATCTTTTCTTTGAATACAAATATGGAGATTCAAGATCAGCATCGTCTTCCTTGGGTAAATCACACATACAGTTTATCACCTTTATCTAAAATGTGTCATATTTATTATGTTTCCATTTTATTTATTGGTGAGTAAGAATGAAAACTTGCTGGCAAGATAGTCTGGGTGCAGACTACTTCTAGATTATTAGGATTCTTTTTGTCTCACTTAATTTTTTTTTTTTTTTACTTTATTTGTATATTTTTTTGGCTGCCCTGTGTGGCATGCAGGATCTCTGTTCCCCAAGCAGGGATCAAACCCACACCCCCTGCAGTGGAAGCCTGGAATCTTTACCACTGGACTGCCAGGGAAGCCCCTCCCTCACTTTTTAGACTGGTGTCACTTGCTCTTTATGCGATGACAAATTGTGCAGTCTTTTAAAGTTCATATTTAGTCATTTTAAAGAATATACAATGGCATTAGGTAATTATGGTAAAAAGTACATAAACTAATTTAGGGATAAAAGCATGTGGCTGTGAGATGCTGTTTGGGGGAGCAGAAGTGACAGGGATCACCAGGAATAATTGTGACTGTCGTCAGTCAATGCGCTGTGGGCAGCAGCCAGTGTAGGTCTTTCAGGGACCAGGAAGTGTCAGTTAGAAGAGTCTAGGATTTCTAGAAAGATCTAAAACAAACTACGTGTGGTTTCTTTTAGTTGTTCATGGGCTCATAATTTGCTGTATGCTTTTTCAGTAGCTCTCAGTTACACGTTTTTATTATGTATGGTCTCTTTGCCTGCCTTGCAAGTGTTGTAAAAAAAAAAAAGTCACAGATACAGCTCAGTGATAAGGAGCATACATATGTTCACATGTCATTGTATCTGGGTGTGTCTTTCATTTTATTATGCATAAATCAGACGCATGCCAGAGTAAGATTGCATATTCCGGGGTGTCTGGAAAGAGCTAGAGTTTTAATAAGAGTCAGGTATCCTAGAAAGTCCCATGGACAGAGTGGGCTACAGTCCATGGGGTCGAAAAGAGTCAGACACGACTGAGCATGCAAGAATGCGTGCACGTCTCTTAGAGGTACTTTATGTGTGGTTTTAATAAGGTCAGTTTGGAAACTCGTTTCCCATGACAGGAAGAAGGAGGATCAAGAAACTTGTTAAGGCAATTCTTGTCGCCCTGTCTTAGTTTCCTTTGTTGTCATTAGAGCAGGTGACTTCTGAAGTTGTCCATGATTATAGAACATGCTCTTTCTCCTCACCTAAGTACTCTGCTCCATCACCTACAGAGAGAGAAGCATAGCAAATGATCAGTAACTCAGGGTTAGTTCTACTTCTAGACTTGGATAGGTCAGAGTTTCTGAAGTGTGCTTGCTTTATCAAATATGCAGTATGCAGGGTTCTGCGTGTCCTTTTTAAAAATTTAACAAAGCTTCTCAATAGTGTTGGTTTTAAAAATCTCTTCCACCACCTGTGTACATTGGAATCCATCTTTTTTTTTTTTTTTAATGTGTGCTTGTGGTATTAGGAAAATAGGCCTGGTGTTCGTAATATTGTTTGTATATATTCTGGTGTGAAATATAGATGTATACCAACTAACAATAGCTATAAAAATGAAATCTTGCACAAGCCATGCCCTGTCTTTGCAGTCAGCAGGAACAATGCTTTTGGGGTTGAAGAGACGCCTTATCATTGAGGAGGTATGTGTGGGGGGCCCTTAGCTCAAGCAGTGGGGAGGGGGGAAATGCCACAAATTTTAGTATAATGCATAATGTTGAAAGAAATTTTATCCCATCATAAAGATTAGCAGGCTGTGTAATTCAATTTAAAATTGGTTGGCGTGTCCTGACTATTATACAGCCTTTCTCTCTCTCTTTTTTTTTTTTTTTGTTTTATCGCTATTCCATTATTTTAGTTCGTACACCAATGTATTGTAGAGTGGAACATAAGCCGAACCATACAGAGTCTCTTACTGTGGTTCCACCCGTTGGAGAAATTGTTGGTGAGTGCAAGAGATTATCTTAAAATGAGTTAAGAAAATGCTTGCTCCATTGAATGCCTCCTTGTTTTCTTTCCTGCTCTTTTTTAAACATAAAATGAGTTTCTTCTGGGCAAGCAAACATTGAGGGTGAAATTCTTTTAAAAACATTTGCTGGACGCAGCGCTTGGTTCTCAAAACTCCAGCGTTAGCACTTAATCTGCAGTATCATAGGCATTACTGTGCCATTGAAAACCAAGATGCAGTAGCTTATGTTAATGCAAGACTGACAGACCCACATCTGATGGCAATTACCCATACTGAGGGGTTAATAAATGTTCTTAGAATTACTGTCTTTATTTTCTTTATTACAAGAAAAATGGGCAGCTTCCTAAGCCATGCCTCCTGCTTCTTGCTCCAGTCTTGGTGACTCGCTAATTAACTGCTTTGGTTCCAGTGCTTCATGGGCTCTGCTGAGTTTAATATTTGTGTTAGAGAAATGCTAAATCTCTTGGCTGAAGAAGTAGGAAAAAGCTAAATTAAATTCAGCAAACATTTATCCAACAAGAAACGAGGAGCTATAATAATAATGAGACTTGGATGCACCAGAAGAGTATATGGGAAATGAACATGTAATATTTTCACATCTTGTTTTCTTCTAGCTATAAAAGATCTTAATTTGTATCCATGTTCTTAGGGAGTTTCCGCTCTAAGCATTTTGTTGAGAAGGATCTTCATGCCACATTCAGACTCAGACGTGGTGATCAATTAGCAATGTCTGTTCTGTTTCATAGGATGGGAAGATGGTTACCCACATAGCATGTGTTTTCAGATCCTGGCTTAGTGTCATTCATCTTTCATCAAATTCATGCTCTCTGATCGTGGTAGACAGAAAATTGCCACAGTGAAAATATATGCCTGCTTAATTTTAACTCTGACCAATCCAAACTTTCAAGTATGTCTATTAGAAAGTCCCTGAAATGATTGTGACTTGGCTTGATGGGATTTTTTTAACTTTCTTTCACATTGTGGGCAGTTCCATGACTGTTGCAAGAGGTTCTTGGCATATTTGGGGGCGAGCTGGGGCTAGTATGTGAATCAGGCAATCAGGAAGACAAAACACAGAAGACTGTTTGTATCCTATAGGATTTAGGAAGTAAATTAACTTTGGCTTATGATTTTAATCTATAAAGAATCAAGGTTATCTAATCACTAATGGAAGTTAATTTTTTAGCTTTTTGCATACTTATCTGTAAAGGAGTTAGATTAACTCAGTATTATGTCTCCCACATCTTGGGCAGCTCACTTTTCTCTGGTTCCCTGTCTCCTAAAACTGCTTATCAGAATGTCCCAGGTAGGTAGATAAAAATTTAGATTCCTGGAATCTAGTTCAGACCTATGGAATCAGATTCTCTACTGGTGAGTCTGAATGAGTGCAGTCTTTTTTTGGCCACGCCTTTCGGCAAGTGAGATCTTAGTTCCCTGACTAGGGATCAAACCTGTGCCCCCTGCATTGAGAATGTGGAGTCTTAAACGCTGGACCACCAGGGAAGTCCCGTGAATAACCTGAGTCTTAATGAACTCTTCTGTGGCTCTTCAGCCACTCCAGTGCCGCCATTCTTGCTTATGATAGTGTTTCATGGTCAAGTTCAGGGCTGTATTCCGCAGGCTCTCATCACCCTTAACAATAGGCCATTCTTTTGCATTGTGATCTCTGTTCCATACAGTTACCTCATCTGTAAAAGGGGATAATAGTTCTCATTTCATATGGTTGTTGTAAGTATTAATTAGGATAATGTATAAAGTTTTTTAGAACAGTACCCAATAGAGGTTATGTGCTTTGTTCTAAGCCTCATAATGGTCATCATCATTTGATTTTGTTTATAGGGGTTCTGAGTAACCTTGCCAGAGGCAGTAAATCATGAATCAGGATCTCTTACTAGACTGTTCTTAGAAGGGATAGAAGGTATATAAATAGTATTGTTTGTGAAAAACATTATTCACAATGAGTTGAATTGGGAGGCTTTTGGCTGCAAGAAACAAAATAGCTTAAACAACAGGGGTTTGTTAATCTCATATAGCAAGAAGGCTGGGAGTAAAGTATTTTCGGGATCTGATAATTCATGAATTCTTTTAATCCTCCTTTCTCTACTTGTCTTATGTTATCAGTCTTGCTACTAAGTTTGGTCAGTGTTGAAGTTGCAAGCATAGTATGAATGCATAACGTCATGACAATGTTCAGAGGAAAAAGAAGGCCATTCCTTTTTTGTATTGTCTCTTTGTACAGGTGGTGACCATTTCCCAGCAGTTCATCAGCAGATTACCCCTCTTGTCTCATTGACTAGGACTGGGGGACATGCACCGGTTTCAACCAATCACTGGCAAGGAAAATAGAATTAATGATTAATCAAGGTCCACTTGCCTGGGTCTTCTGAGAATAGGCCTGCCTTTCTTGAGCATGTGGCTTTGGAGAAGGGTAGTTGAGGGGAATGAATATCTGAACGAAATTGGATGCTCTGCTATTGTGGAAAGCTAGGGTGAAGATCACACAGTCGGACACGACTGAAGTGACTTAGCAGCAGTAGCAGGGTGAAGATTTGAATAGATCATCAAAAGTGTCTGCTTTATGAGTCAAATAAAGAGGGATCTTTGGATGGCACTTTGAGAGGTCACCTTCTGTTTTCCTCGAATAGAGTTTATTTTGTCTGTGTGACTTTATAATTCAGGAGGTAGCCATTGTGGATGGTTTGGCTGATGACTGAGACAGCCTTGCATAACACTTAAAATATCATGCCTATCACCTGTTTCCTATTTTTATTGTGAAGTGTTTTACTTTTCTCTTTTCCTTTGATTTTTTTTCTCTTTTCTGTCGTCTGTTTCATCTCTTGCCCTTCCCAGCAGCTACCAGGCCCCATATGATAAACAGGATGATTGACTTCTAGTCGTCTGTGCCCCTTTCCAGTAGAAATGATGTTCAGAAGGAAGATTCCTGTTATATAGTCAGATTCCAAAATTTGTGAGGCTCCACTCATAATTGTGTACTATGTTTGATGGCTGGCTTTTCAGAGTAACTTAATCTTCTTTCTCTCTCTAAATTTGGCATGTCAAGATTCCTAACAATAACATAGGAAGCATCCTTTTAATAATCCAAATGAGTAAGTTGTTGCCATTGATTGGTCATCAAGAGATGAAAAGACATTTGGTTAGAACCTGAACCCACTAATATAGGGTGACAAGGATGCCTGTTAAATCCTCAGTAAAAGAGACCTGCATAGCAGCAGGGCCTGGCAGAGGCACCAACAAAAGAACAAGCAAGAACAAAAAAAGAAACAAATAAATGATATTATTGTTCAATTCTGGTGGTTTTGAGCCCAACCCCTTTAGTGGGCTTGGTCATGTCCACTCTTTGAGATCCTATGGACTGTAGTTCCCCCAGGATCCTCTGTCCATGGGATTTTTCAGGTAAGAATACTGGAGTGGGTTGCCATTTCCTTCTCCAGGGTATCTTTCTGACTCAGAGATTGAACCGGCGTCTCTTTCATCTATCTCCTGTATTGGCAGGTGAATTCTTTACCAGTAGTGCCACCTGGGAAGCCTGTCAATTCCTTTTATAGGTGAATTAGCCTGAGCCATGGGTAGACTAAGGACTCCTTCTGCCTCTGGACGAGAACGAAATTAGGACAAGAAGCCTCCATTACCTCTTAGGTTGTCCACTGAGATCTTACCTATTTGCTGGAAGATGCAGAGAAGAAGTGAATGTGAGAAAAAAAGAATATTTTTCCTTAAGAACATTGCCCACTCAGACCTAGAGAATCAGACTCTCCCAGGAGGAAACCTGCAATCTGATTTTTTGAAAAACTCCCTACATAATTCAGGACATCAGACAGGTTTGGGAGCCACTGGCCTAGAGTGACTATCTCAGACCTTGTAATAATTAAAGGATTTGCACACTCTGACTTCTAGGGCAGTGAAGGGCTAGCAGTGGATGCCCAGGGTGGTGCAGAACTCTCACTCTCACCCCACCTTCAAGCTTTCTTCAACCACAGCAGATGCATTTTGACTCTTTTTCTTTAATCACACTTCTTTATAAACTTTTTTTTTTTAAGACTTATTTATTTTTGGCCATGCTGGGCCATTGCCAGGAGGGCTTTTCTATAGTTGTGCTGAGTGGGAGCTCTCCTCGAATTGTGATGCGTGCACTTCTCATTGCAGTGACTTCTCTTGTTGCAGAGCATGGGCTCTTAGCACGTGGGCAGCAGTAGTTGCAGTTCCCAGGCTCTAAAGCACAGGCTCAGTAGTTGTGGCTCATGGGCTTAGTTGCCCTGAGGGATGTGAGATCTTCCCAGATCAGGGAGAGAACCCGTGTCTCCTGTATTGGCAGACGGATTCTTAACCACTAGACCACCAAAGAAGTCCCTTATAAACTTCTTTGAACAAAGTTTTCCCTTCACTCCCCTTGCCCCACCACACAAACAAACAGGAGCAATCTGCTTCTGGCCCAGGACACAGGCTGGTACAACTTGCTGTAAATCCTTGTGCACGGCATCTTTGGGGGCCTGAGAGAAATCCTGTTAAGGCCTGGCAGGTCTGAGGTTGCACGAACAGATCATGAAAAGTCAGTGGTGGCCAAGTAGAACGACCACGGCAGCGGGGGGAAACAGAGGCAGCCCTAGTTGTCCCCTCCCGCAGGTCAGCACAGTCCTCGGGACGGTCTCTCACCACCTGTTTTGACAGCCCCTCAGTTAAGCCATCATGCTTACCTTCAACTACCCAGAACCCAATTCCCTGTGATAGTAAGGATTCTGAAGAGACAAAGATAAAGCCTAAGAAAATAAGCAGAAACATCAGCTTAGTTGAACTGCTCCCGACCATGCCAAGACAGCAGCATTACTTCAGGGTGTGTACACTTTCAGCTCGATCTCCTGCGTGGCTTCTTCAGCATCAGGCCCTTAGTGGACTTGTCTTCCCAGGGCAGGAGGTTGAAACACATTTTGGAAATATTTTTGATCACAAGAGTAGGTTTAAAAATATTCTTTAGTTAATTTTCAGCTAATTGACCAAAGGAGATGGGTGTTTGCATGAAAATTGAGAACCTGAAGGAATGATGTGCTTGATATGCTGTTCTAAGCACCTCTGATACGTGCGTGTGTGTGTGTGTGCACTCTCGCATAAATGTGCTTCCTGCTTCCTTACCTTCTGGTAGACAGGATCAGGCAAGTCTATTTCTTTTTTTCTTTTTAATATCTGTTTATTCATTTGACTGTGCTGGGTCTTAGTCGTGGCACGAGGGATCTTCAGTCTTCATTGCAACATATGGGACCTTTAGTCGCAGCATGGGAACTCTTTGTTGGGGTATGTGGGATCCAGTTCCCTGATCAGGGGTTGAACCTGGGCCCCCTACGATTGGGAGCTTAGAGTCTTAGCCATGGGACCCTCTGGGAAGTCCCAGGAAAGTCTATTTCTTATGTATCTTATTATTGATAAAGGGTGGGGCAGACTGAAAATGTCCACTATCTGCCTCAAAGTCACCATCCTTGAAAATTGCCATACCTCAGTAGATTTCCTCTGTTACTCTCTTTCATAGAACTTACTAACTCCCTTTCTGGCACTTACCATAATCTTAGTTATGTTAGTGAGTACTTACTGCTTAATTGTCTGTTGCTCCCAGCTGAGTATAAGCTCTATAAGGATGGAGGTGTTTTCTGTTTTGTGTATCACTACATGAAGCACAGTGCCTGTCATATCCTAGGACCCCAGGGCACAGTTGTTGAAAGTTGTGGAAAGACTGATCACTCATGGGCATTCGGGACCCTATTTCATTATCTGATCTCATCCTCACTTTGAGAGGATCAGGTATCTAATGAGATTTAATGGGATCTAATAGGGTTTCTTTCCCCAGGGGCTGCTGGATTAGGAAATTAGGCTGTGACCCGACTTCGCAAGAGCTTTGAAATGAGCCAAAAGAAAAAGGAAACCACAAAGTGGGTAAATGTGAGAATGTGGCATTTAAAGTGAAATGCCATGCTAGAGTTAAAAAGTGAAAGGAGATGAACCCAAAGAATTGAAATCTGGCCAGACCTTCCTAGTAAGGAATCAACTCTATAATCTTTGGATGGGCTTGAATAGAAGTAGCTGGAGTTCTCAGTTGTGGAGAATTATGTTGTTTTTCAGTTGCTAAGTTGTGTCTGACTCTTTGTGACCCCATGGACTGCAGCATGCCAGGCTTCCCTGGCCTTCACCATCTCCCGGAGTTTGTTCAATTTCATGTCTATTGAGTTGGTGATGCCATCCAACCATCCCATCCTCTGTTGGCCCCTTCTCTTCCTGCCCTCAATCTTTCCCAGCATCGGGGTTTTTTCCAATGAATCAGCTCTTTGCATCAGATGTCCAAAGTATTGGAGCTTCATCTTTAGCATCTGTCCTTCCAGTGAATATTCAGGGTTGATTTCCTTTAGAGTTGACTGGTTTGATCTCCAGTCCACTGGAGGGGGGAATGGCAAACTACTCTAGTATTCTTGTCGTGAGAACTGCATAAACAGTACAAAAAGGGGAATTATGTTAGACCCTGCAAAAATGTCTTTTCCTGATAGTGTATCTCATCTCCAGTTTCTGGCGCAAACATTCCAAAAGAATTCATTTTTTTAAAAGTAGGCTTTTTTCAAAAAAAATTTGACTGCCATCTTCAATATTTAAGATCAGTGATATTGCTTTTACCTCTTACTTTGAAGAGAGTAATCCTGATGGAAAATGTTAGTATTTCAGAGATAGGCAGACATGAAATACCATGGTTGAGATGAGCTTATGTGTTATAAAAATATCAATCTAGAAAATCTTTTGTTCGGAGCCTTGAGAAACCACTTTGGTATTTGATCTGAAAAAAGGGTGCTGAATTGACTGAGAGTCAACAAATATACCTCCTTAACTATTGAAGGGAAAAAAAATAAAAATGATGATGTTGCCCTCTTGGAAGATTTTTTAAAATTTTGTTTTATTTAAAAAATTTTGCAATGTTGTGTTGGTTTCTCCCATACAACCACACGAATCAGCCATAATTATATATACATCCCTTCCCTCCCTAGCCTCCTTCCCCTCCCCGTATCCCATCTCTCTAGGTCATCACCAAGTGCCAGACTGGGGTCCCCGTGCTGCACAGCAACTTCCCACCAGCTGTCCATCTTATATGTATGTATGTAGCACATCTTTATCCATTCGTCTGTTGATGGACATCTAGGTTGCTCCCACATACTAGCTATTGTTATTAGTGCTGCGATGAATATTTGGGTACATGTGTCTTTTTCAGTTATGGTTGTCTCATGGTATATGCTGATCTTCCATGGAAGATCTTTACTGTTGGGCTTCACTAAAGATGCTTCAGGAATAGTGTCAGAGACTGAAGGAAAGTTTGGAAGGATTGTGGTTGGAGTCAGAGCTGTCATTTCTATTTAGTTGCTCTCGGATGTAAGCTCACAGTTAAGGTGGCTAAACAGACTCCTTCCATGGGTCGAATGAAACCAAATGATCTTAAACTATAACAGCAGAAGTTTAGAAAAGAGCAGAAAAGAATATCCCAACAATTAACTGAGCAGTCCTGAGTGTCCGTGAGATACGAAGAACTTAGTAACCATGTGCCCAGGAGGGTTACCGGTTGGTACCTGCAG
The DNA here is from genome assembly GCF_014754425.2 of Oryx dammah. Lineage (NCBI taxonomy): Eukaryota > Metazoa > Chordata > Mammalia > Artiodactyla > Bovidae > Oryx > Oryx dammah. Next base: position 59,016,191 of record NW_024070201.1, on the reverse strand, counting down.
AAGTGGCAGATTGATTTAATCAGGATTCATGATTGAAGACACAGCCTTCAGAGAAGTCTCTCCATTTTTTGAACCTTAATTTCCTAATTTAAGTGATCTCTCTGAGTCAAAAACTCTTGACTCGGTCACTGTATGATGTGGTGGAGGAAGAGAGGCTTGGTCTGCAAAATCAGGAGTTTCACCTTGCAGGATACTCACTGGGTGACCTGAGTCATTTAGCCTTGCTGGGTCTTAGTTACTTGTCCGATGGAAGGAATGACTGATCTGAAAAGACTTGCCTAGGTTGGAATCTCAGTGGGATAAAAGGTCAGGATCACCCTGCTGCCTCTTGATGTTCTGTTGGAAGCAAAAGGAAAAAGCTGGCCCTGCAAGTATGTTAGCCTGGATTCTTTCATCTGACCCTGTGACTTGGGGGCCTGAGAAGATGCACACACATGTCCTGTTTGGCTTGGTCAGTAGACTCATTCGTAAAGAGTGGCCTTTGCAAAGCCAGCTGTCAAAACAGCAGTGATTCGCCTACAAAGCCTAGGAGTGAAGAGGTTCACATGAAGGGATACAGGGAGGAAGAAATACAGGCACCCTCAAGTAATAAATGGCTATTGCTTAGACTTCTCTATTATCCCCTCTGAGCACCCTAGACCTGGGAACAAAGGCTGGAAAACCTTTAAATGTATAGTGTTAATTGTGCAACAGCAGTAATTCCTTTCTCTTTTAAATTGAAACATTATTTGTGTGAAGTATATAGTGCATTCATTCATTCATTTATCCTCTTATTTGCTTACTCATTCAACAAATTTGAATCTTTACTGTGTGCGGATCAGTCTGTTTCCATCTACCTCCCCAACAAAAAGTTCCCTTATAATGAATTTTTAAGCCTAGATTTGGTTTCTCAGTGACAAATGAATAATATATCTTGTGATGGATATAACTGGTAGTATCTTAGGGATAAAATAAAAACAGAATTTGTTACACTTTAAAGTCATCTGGAATCCAAAACTGAGATATTAGCTACTCATATCCACGTTATTCTTAACCAGGATAAAATTATTTCTTCACTCATTCATTCAGTTGATTAATAATTACTGAAGCTTGCTGGAAATGCAAAGAGGAATAGAAATAGTCTGACCTTGCTGAAGTCTAGTCAAGTAGGAAAGAGAGCCCTGTAGACAGACTCTTCATTCTGTGAACTGCAAGTACTTGGCAAGCTCAGAGCCCAAAATATGAGTTGGAAAGGTGGCCAGTGGGTGCCAGATCATGAAGAGTTGTCCACATCACATAAGAAGTTTAGCTTTTTCGTCTGCAGGGAATAGTTGGGAGTCTAGGGGAATTTTAAGGTGGATGAGTTTCTAAATGTATATGAGGAGGAATGTATATGATCAGTTTCGTATTCTAATAAGATCACCTTAGCTTTTAAATGTATAGGATGGATTAAGCCTTCTAAGAAGACATGTAAGTTTGTTAGGGCTGTCAATAAAATACCACCGACTGAGTGGCTTAAGCAACAGAAATTTATTATCTCATTTTCAAAAGCCTAGATGTCTGAGATCAAGGTGTCTGTGGGTTTAAATTCTCCTGAGACTTCTCTCCTTGACTTTCAGATAGCTGTCTTCCTCCGTGCACACACATTCCTGGTGCCTGTCTGTGTGTCCATGTTTTTTTCTTATAAAGACATCAGTCAGATTGGGCTAGGGCCCATCCTATGGTCTCGTTTTTTGTTTTTTAGTTTAGTTTAGTTTAATTGCAGAATAATATTCAGTAGTATGGAGATATCAGTGTGTTTATGTATCTCCCAATAATAGACATTTGAAGTGTGCCCATTTGGGGCTGTTATGGTTTTGTTTGTCTTTTGGCTGCACTCTACAGCACGTGGGATCTTAGTTCCCTGACCAGGAATCAAACCTGTGCTCCCTGTAGTGGAAGTGCAGATGCTTAACCACTGGACCGCCAGGGCAGTCCGATATGGTCTTGCTTTAATTACCTCTTTAAAGGCTCTATCTTCAGTCACATACTTAAGGTGGGAGAGGGCTGTGCATGAATTTTAGGGGAACACAAGTCACCTATAAAAGAAGCAAACCAAAAGCTGGTGGAAATCCACACCTTGTCAGAAGGCATGGATGTGTGTGATAAGGAACAAAAATGGACATGTATTTTATATTAACAATTTAAGGCTAAATAAGTATGTATTCACTTGACTTCAAATGTTCAGTAATAGGGACTCTCATAGAACAAGACCACCTGTGCCTTTTTACCCCCATTTCACTGTCTTGCTTCTAACAGTGTTCAACAGAGTATGCTCTCCAACTGTGGTCTGATTGTCTGGATTCCTTGAAATATTTAATTGAATTACTTAAAGGAGTGCTTTAAGAATACCTTCATGTCAATCTATGCCAAAACCAATACAGAATTGTAAAGTAAAAATTAAAAATAAATAAATTAATTAAAAATAAATAAATAAAAAAAATTAAGTATACTCCTATGAGAAAACAGATTTAGGAAGACACAATGCAAACTTGTCTCTTGACCTGTATTTTTAAGATGCTGAGGGCTAGATCTCTTGTTGTTGTTCAGTTGTTCAGCCACTCAGTCATGTCCGACTCTTTGCAACCCCAGGGACTGCAGCACGCCAGGCTTCCCTGTCCTTCACTATCTCCTGGAGTTTGCTTAAACTCATGTCCATTGAGTCGGTGATGCCATCCAAACATCTCATCCTCTGTCACTGTCCCCTTCTCCTCCTGCCATCAGTCTTTCCCAGCATCAGGGTCTTTTCCAATGGATCTGCTCTTCACATCAGAGTATTGGAGCCAAAGTATTGGAGCTTCAGTTTCAGCATCAGTCCTTCCATTGAATATCGAGGCTTGATTTCTTTTAGGATTGACTGGTTTGATCTCCTTGCAGTTTAAAGGACTCTCAAGAGTCTTCTCCTGGAGAAGGCAATGGCATCCCACACCAGTACTCCTGCCTGGAAAATCCCATGGACGGAGGAGCCTGGTAGGCTGCAGTCTATGGAGTTGCTAAGAGTCAGACGTGACTGAGCAACTTTACTTTCACTTTTCACTTTCATGCATTGGAGAAGGAAATGGCAACCCACTCCAATGTTCTTGCTTGGAGAATCCCAGGGACGGGGGAGCCTGGTGGGCTACCGTCTATGGGGTCGCACAGAGTCAGACACGACTGAAGCGACTTAGCAGCAGCAGCAGCAGCAGCAGCAGCAGCAAGAGTCTTCTCCAGCACTGCAGTTTGAAGGCATCAATTATTTGGCACTCAGCCTTTTTTATTGTCTGGGTCTCATTTCATTTCCAGTACATCAGTACCGGAAAAACCATAGCTTTGACTATGCAGACCATTGTTGGCAAAGTAGTGTCTCTGCTTTTTAATATGCTGTCTAGGTTTGTCATGGCTTTTCGTCCAAGGAGCAAACGTCTTTCAATTTCATGGCTGCAGTCACCATCTGCAGTGATTTTGGAGCCCCTCAAAATAAAGTCTGTCCCTGTTTCCATTGGTCTCCCCATCTATTTGCCATGAAATGATGGGACCGGATGCCATGATCTTTGTTTTTTGAATGTTGAGCTTTAAGCCAACTTTTTCAGTCTCCTCTTCCACCTTCACAAGAGGCTCTTTTCTAGGTCTCTATAAACTAGTAAGCTATAATATCTCAGTCCCTTCAGTCTGCTGTAACAAAATACCACGGACTGAGGGGCTTATACACAACAGAAATCCTCTCCCCGTTCGGGAGGCTGGCCAGTCCAGAATCAAAGGCCCCACGTGGTTGAGTCCTGGCGAGGGCCCTCTTTGTGGCTCATGTACGATGCCCTCTTTCCGTGTTTTCACGTGATGAAAGCAGCAAGGGAGCTCTGCGGTTCTCTTTCATGAGGGTGCTAATCCCTTTAATGGGGTTCCACCCCCACTCTCATGATCATTAATCACTTTCCAAATATCATCACATTGGGGATTTCACTACATGAATTTTAGGGGTGAGGGACAGACTGTCACATATGGGTAAAGAATATAAGTGTAGAATGTGAAATAGACCTCCAACTCCACTCCTTGGAACCTTGGGCCCCAGGGGCCATGATGGACTTTCCAGAAATCTTTTCTTCCTGAGAATCCATACTACTTACTCCATAGTGCTTCATCCCAGTGGGGAAACTTGGCGAAATTAGTCCACAAGGCTGTTCCCACCAAGAGGTCAGAGACTGTTGGAACTAACGTTTCAGTGAAACCAAAACCTTATCATAGGAGACTTCATGATTTCACACTGCCCAGGAAGTCTTTTTTGTAGCTTGTGATTATCTGGGGTTTTTATTAGCAGAAAATTTTACCAGTTGAGGGGCAGGGAGGAAGCAAAAATGGAAGAGGAAATGAATGTGACCTCCATTCTTTCCATCTCGTCACTGTCACTATTGATCAAAATAACCTTCCCTGAGAGATTTCTTTTAAATTTTCACCCTTGGTAGGCTTCATTAAAATTTTGAATTATAAAATGGAAAAAGTCAATTTTATTGGATCTTAAATTTTGCTCTATGCGGCTTCCTGTCCAGAGTGCAAATTGTTAAAATTGACATAGGATGTATGTGCAAGGTAATATCTTTTTTTGTAGACTCTTCTAAATTTCACGATATTCCATTGAGTGGATTAGATTGTATAGCAAGTGGGCACTCTGAAAAGAAAATAGAATTGTGTATTGATGCCTTTAGAAATATTATTTGATGGCAATAAAATATTCTCTGAAATTCCCTTCAGAGGGGAGAAAATGGAGTTTGTTTGCAGTAATTGCATTTTCTAGCATTTGCTCTCACACTTTCCAATATAAGCCGATTGGAACCTGTGATTTGGTTTTGCTTATTGGCAAAAGTACCATGTAAATTGATCTGTGATGCATTTAAAGAAGAGGCTTTTGAAAGTTTGGAAATTGAGATGGTTCTTTCTTATTAGATTTCAAGAGTATTAAGGTTTATTTCTATATTTTAGTCTAATGTAATATTAGCCAAATATGTTCTTTTTCAATTTGGTTTTAATCAAGTTCTAGACCATTTTCATCTAGCCCCAGTGGCGCTGTTAAGGCAGAGATTTTATTTCCACTGTCAACCCTCTGTTCTGGCTTCTGTGGACCAGCCGCTTGGAATCACTGCCCACTGAAATTCTGCATTTCATCTTGCCCAAGCATTGTTTCAGCATGCGAAAATAATAATAGTTATTTCAGAAAGATTTTTTTATTACTGTTTGTGGGGTAGTGCAGAGGGAATCTAAAAAGCTCTAAAATAGTTATCTTTTAAAGAAGATGGCCTTTATGCTAGCATTATTTTTATTTAATTTGATTTTTCATCATACTTAATGGTTTAAAAGGCAGGCACATAGGATTTGTATTTGGTCCTTTAATTATTCAGGAGATTAATTACCACTTATTTTATAATCACTGCAGGATGGAGCACCTTTTTCTTAGTTGGTTTTCTTAACAGTTTTATGGGAATCAAACCCCAATATACTGTTTTTCAGCTCACCATAGACTTTGTCAGTCAGCACTGCTAATTTATTACAGATTAGTTTATAAAAGATATCCATTGAATACACTTTCAAGGTGGTAAGAGTAAGAGATTAACCCCTTATCCCAGTGAAGTTACAGTGCAGAACAAAGACAGGATAAAAATAATGATAATCATAGCTGTTCTTTATGTGTCAGTTTTATACTAGGTTCTTTATCAGTCTCACTCAGTCTCCAGGTCCACTCCATACTGTAGGTTGCGCAGCTACCATTATTTTTTCTGATGAGTAGTATAAACATTAAATTGCATGCTTTGAGTCTCACAGATAATAAGTGACAGAAACTTAGTCTCAAATCTGTCTGACTCCAAAGCCCATCAAGCCATTATTTCTACATACCAGTATGCTCCCGTGATATAAATATATGCACAGCTGGTGGAGATGAGACTTGAGAACACCATCACCAATTCTTCTTGCGACTGTCCAGTGAAATTCTGATTTGGATCCAGTTTTCTGAAACTTGAGGAAGTTGTTTGAACAGCCTTTAGGAGATTTGTTTCAAATCAAATTTGTTGTATGGCATATCAGTCTATCTCAACAAGCTAAGCCTGTCATTTGTAAGATAGAGGTTGGACAAAATAAAGAGACTACCCATGGTTCCAGTGATCCAGTCAGATGGATAGTCAAGTATAATTGGAGCCATGCTTCCCTGGACAGTTCCCACCACGACTTCACATGTAGAATGTGCTGTGTTGATCTGGGTGGCAACTTAGAGATACTCAGTTGGGAAGCAAGGAGGATGTTCTCATCCATTTTTACTACCTGTGATAATGAAATGTATGTGTGTCTGTGTGTGTGTGTACGTCACAGAAAGCTATGTTAAAGTAAAGTTATGGTTGAGACAAGAATGCATGGAAACAACTTGCTGCTGTGAAAAGGTCAAATCTCTGAGATGTTTTCAGGTGCCTAATAATTATGAGTACTAATGGTCTGTTCCTTGTGCTTTACACTTCTTACTAGTTATGTTACCTGCCATCAGTGCTATATACTGGCAACCACTTGGGTCCAGAGCGGGATCTTCTTTCCTGGATGAGGGATGGACTTTTGTCTTCTTTGTGTAGATTAAGGCTTATAACGTCTCCTGTTGCTTCGTGATTCTTTTTACGGAGGAGGCTGAAGGAGAGGAGGGAGTGTTTCAACTGTGGCTTCTTAGGCTAGCCCTAATTCCTGCAGCCAACCACTGAGCATTCCCTCAGCATTCCTTACTTTCTCCTGGGTTTCCGGCTCAGCCCTGACATTATTGTAATATAGTTTTCTGTGTTTAATATTTCTTAGACTTGGTTTCCTATTGCAAGCATGGAAGAAACCCTAATGCATGAGTTTCAGAGGAGAAGGTAGCAGTCTGAACCTGCTGTGTGGCTCCATCAGCAAGTGTGAGTATTAACGTTAGAGCTGTCAGGACTTGTGAAAATTAATGGAGCCTGACGGGGGACAGACTGAGGTCAGAGACGGAGCTTGCCCTGATTGAATGTTTCTGGTGGCTTTGCAACCCAGGCAAGTGAGTACAAACCGTGGAGCCGAGAGGGAGTGCTGGAGGCCTGTTCATTTGTTTAAGGAATAGACAGTGGGCACTGACTAAGTGCCAAGCATTTTTCTAGGTGCTGGGAACACAGCAGGAAAAGATGGGTTGTGCCCACTTCTAGCTTCAGAGCCCTATTCCTGTCTTCAGGCTAGACCCAGACTTGCTGTGCTATCAGTCCCTCCTGGTGGTCACCTAGGAAGGAATTTTAATTTACTGCAATATAGTTGATTTATAATGTTGTATTAATTTCTGCTGTACAGCATAATGATTCAGTTATTTACATATGTTATATATATTCAAACATATATATGTATATATACACACAGGTGGCTCAGATGGTAAAGAATCTGCCTGTAATGTGGAAGACCCAAGTTCAGTCCCTGGGTCGGGAAGATCCCCTGGTGAAGGGAATGGCTAACTGCTCCAGTATTCTTGCCTGGAGAATTCCATGGACAGAGGAGCCTGGCGGGCTGTAGTCCATAAGGCCACACAGAGTCAGACATAACTGAAGGGACTGAGCACACCATCTGTATATATACATACACACACACACACACGGGGTTTCCCAGGTGGTGGTAGTGGTAAAGAGCCCACCTGCCAATGCAGGAGACATAAGAAATGCAGGTTCCATCCCTGGGTTGGGAAGATCCCCTGGAGGAGGGCCTGGAAATCCATTCCAGTATTCTTGCCTGGAGAATCCCATGGACAGAGGAGCCTAGTGGGCTATGGTCCATAGGATCACAAAGAATTGGACACAATTGAAGCAATTTAGCATGCATGGCCAGAGAAGGCAATGGCACCCCAACTCCAGTACTCTTGCTTGGAAAATCCCACGGACAGAGGAGCCTGGTAGGCTGCAGTCCGTGGGGTTGCTAAGAAGCAGACATGACTGAGCGACTTCACTTTCCCTTTTCACTTTCATGCACTGGAGAAGGAAATGGCAACCCACTCCAGTGTTCTTGCCTGGAGAATCCCAGGGATGGGGGAGCCTGGTGGGCTGCCATCTATGGGGTCGCAGAGTCGGACATGACTGAAGCGACTTAGCAGCAGCAGCAGCAGGATGCATGGCATGCTTCCCTGGTGGCTCAGACAGTAAAGAATCTGCCTGCAACCTTAGGAGACCCAGATTCCATTCCTGGGTCAGAAGTGAAGTGAAGTGAAATGAAAGTTGCTCAATCATGTCCTACTCTTTGCGATCCCGTGGATAGTCCATGGGATTCTCCAGCCCAGAATACTGGAGTGGGTAACCGTTCTCTTCTCCAGGGATCAAACCCGGGTTTCCCACATTGCAGGTGGAATCTTTACCAACTGAGCCATCAGGGAAGCTTGGAAAGAGAATAGCAATCTATTCCAGTATTCTTTCTTGCCTGGTAAATCCCGTGGACAGAGGAGCCTCCCAGGCTACAGTCCATGGATTCACGAAGAGCCAGACATGACTGAGAGACTAACACTTTCACTTTCATATAAATATAAATATATATTCTTTTTCCTATCTTTTCCATTAGAGTTTATCATAAGATATTGAATACAGTCACCCATGCTGAATAGTAGGACTTTGTTGTTTATCTATTTGCTGTATAATAGTTTGCATCTGCTAAGCCCAAACTCCCAAACAAGGAAGGGATTTAAATGACGCATCACCTTAGTCCTTCTCACAGCCTCATAGTTCTTCCATCCTCATAGCCATTGGTATTATTATTTTTTTTCCTCCCATCTTCCTGCAAAATTTTCTGCTTGACCAGTTTTTAAGCCAAAGTTATTCTTATTTAGTCCTCAGTGGAATAAAGAACCTTCAAGAGTTTGAACATTTCCCTTTCTGCTGGAGTCATGATATTAAAAATATAATAATAATTTTAAATGGAAAAAAATGCCTTTTTTTATCCACCTTGGGGATATAACAAGGTCCCTTTATAGCATTGGCATTAGGGACCATCTGCAGTGCCCCTCGCAGACCAGAAGTTTCAGCAATGTGTTTGAATTGCAAGATACCTCTTTTGTGTGGAAACACTCCCATGATAATAGGACTGTAGTAGTGATAACGTGACTACATATCTGTCTTATTCTTTTTAATCTCAGAAAGTTCGTTTTCTTTTCTTCCTGGCACATTGTCAAAGGAAAGTAAGCCTGAAGGTTGTGCCTTGTGAGTTGTATTTTCCTGGGCATCTGGGAGCCATTATAGGTTCTTCTGACTTGCCATCTCAGTCTTGATTGCTTCTTGTAATGTAGAGAGCTTTATTCAATGTGAGTGTTAGGCCAGAAACATTTTTGGTTTCCTCATATATTTTAATTGTGGTTTCCTCATATATTTTCAAAGTCTAGAATTTAGGAGTACTGAGGAAAGTGGGCATAGAGATTGGAGATTTTGAAATTATTTGTCACCTTTATATAAGTAGGTTTTCTTTTAGCCAGGGGTGCTTTTGGGTGCTCTCCTTCACAAAGAATTACCATTGTACTTCGGGGTTTATTTCCCCCCTGGGTTTTTAGCAGAAATAAATAGGCGATCCCTGATAAAAATGGGGCATGAGGAAAGTGGTATTTGGTGTAAGTCACAACCTGATGGCCGTATTGATTGTCTCTCTTCCCCATACTTCCCATTGATGAAGAATGAAGTGTTTGAGGCAGGGGCCAACTCCTAGTAGGTGGAGGCAGATTCTCAAGAAAACAAAATATTCTTGAATTAACTTTGCATTTTGATCTGACCGGAACTTGAGTTTTCAAGAGGAACACATTTTATAATGATTTTTAAAAAAAGTTGCAGTTGTGTGTTTGAGGGACATTAATTTTTTTATTGGTTGGAGTGCAAGCTAGCAAGGAACCTTGTTTGGCCAGAGCAGTGCTTATTTGTATTTATTTTATTTTTTTAACTTTTAAAATATTTATTTTTGGCTGCGTTGGATCTTAGTTGCGGCACAAGGGATCTCTGTGTAGCGTGCCGGCTTCTCAGTAGTTGCCGCGCGCAGTTTCGGCGTGCGTGGGCTCTGTAGCTGGGGCTTTGGGGCTTAGTTGTTCCAAAGCATGTGGGATCTTAGTTCCTGGACCAGGGATCGATTCCACATCCCTTGCATTGGAAGGCAGATTTTTAACCACTGGACCACTAGGGAAGTCCTTGTATATGTTTATTTTAAAATACTGATGCACAGCTGCCCTGGTCTTCACCATTCTCCATAACTTCTAACCCATTCAGCTCACATTTGTGTTTTACTTCTCTGGTCCCTGTAGACATTTTATTTCATTACTTTGAACTTCTGTTCTCCTGTCAGAGTCTCCTCTTATTTCTCCTGATATAGCCTACAAGTTTTTTTAATTCTGGGACCCTGCATGAAGATGGGCCAGAGGAATTTCTTTCCCCTTCTCAAGTCTGTGACCTTCCTTTCCTTGGGTAGCCTCCCAAATTTTTCAGGGGGCTAGTAGATAAGAAAATACACCCACAGCTACAGTACATTTGGGAAACGCCTGAATCGAGCCAGTGTGTGTGTTGTCATAGTGTGAGGCTGACATGGCTTCATGTCCCCTGGAGGAGAAATCCATGACATAGGCAGAGTCATGTAGAATGGAGAGTTCTATTTCATGATACAAACATAAGGATCATAGCTGCCCAGATCTAGAGAAAAGATCACTGTAGATGAAGGAGTGGGATGAAGAGGAGTCATATAAGAAATAGGTCTTGAGCCAAACCCCAAGAAGCGGTTAAAAATTTGGTCTCACTTGATAGAATACTAGCAGGAGAACCAAAGAGCTTTTTTGTCCCACTTTTGAACCAGCTTGACCTGTGAACTTGGCTTAGGAAGTGACACCACCTCTCTGGTACTTACTTTCTTCATTAGTAAAATGGAAGTGGATAGATCTATGATTTTTCTTTTTAATGTTTTTAAGCCAGGGATGTTGTTGTTTAGTTGCTAAGTCATGTCTGACTCTTTTGTGACCCTGTAGACTGTAGCCTGCCAGACTCCTCTGTCCGTAGGATTCTCCAGGCAAGAATACTGGAGTGGGTTGCCATTTCCTTTTCCGGGGGATCTTCCCAGCCCAGGGATTGAACCCACGTCTCTTAGATCTCCTGCTTGGCAGGATAATTCTTTACCACTGAGCCACCTGGGAAGCCAAGCCAGAGATAACTTCCTTCAAATCAAATCTTTTACTAAATCATAAAGTAAAGGAAAGTAGCAGTGCGTGGCGGACACAACAGCAGTCCCCTTCCTCCCGCCCTTGTCTGTTTCCTCAAGTTGCCCTGCTCCACCTGGAGGATGCTTCTAGGCTCTTGTGCTGTGATTCATGGGAGCCGCTTTCAGTGACACATTAAATATCCAGAGTTTGGGAAGGAAGGGAGGCTGACCTTGACACAGTCTACTGTGTGTCTGCTTTAAAGTTGTTACAGCTTTGCCAGACATATGTATGGCTGAAGATCTTAATTTTTCTGTTCCTCTCCATACACTCATAGAAGAGTACCCTGTCTGATTCAATGAAAGGTGTTAGGCATTATTTTGTTCTTTTTAAGGCTGAGTAAAATTCCATTGTATATATGAACCATATCTTCTGTATCCATTCCTTTGTCAATGGACATTCATGTTTTTTTGTTGTTTCTGTTTTATCATTTTTTAAAATTAATTTTTATTGGAGTATAGTTGCTTTACAATGTTGTATTAGTTTCTACTGTAGAGCAAAATGAATATATATATATATAGCTTCTTTTTTTTGGATTTTCTTCCCATTTAGGTCACCACAGAGTATTGAGTAGAGTTCATAGTAGGTACTCATTAGTTATCTGTTTTATACATAGTATCAATAGTGTATATATGTCAATCCCAGTCTCCCAATTCATCCCACCCCCTCTTCCCTCTTGGTGTCTGTATGTTTAATCTCTATGTCTGTGTCTCTATTTCTGCTTTGCAAATAGATCATATGTACCCCTTTTCTAGATTCCACATGTATTTGTTAACAGATTCATAGATTTTGAAAACAAACTTGTGGTTACCAAAGAGGAAACATTACGAGAGGGATAAATTAGGAGGCTGGGATTAACATACCCACACTGCTACATATAAAATAGGTAACCTACCAGGACCTATTGCATTGCACAGCGATCTCTACTCACTATTCTATAATAACCTATATGTGTAAAGAATCTGAAAAAGAATGAATATATGTGAAACACTGAATCTCTTTGCTATACACCTGAAACTAACACAAAATTGTAAATCAACTATACTCCAATAAAATTTTTGTTAAAAAATATATTAAAGATATTCCAAATGAGTAGTCACTCTTGACAGAAATAGAATCTAAGCTGTTACCTCTCACAGGTTGTACTATTCATTTGTTAATGAGGGACTGATCCTGGCCCATTTTGGGGCAGTCAGTAAATGTTAGAAGAGATGGGTAACCGGATCATTGAAGGAAAAAATAAGTGATGTGTTAAGGGCACACATTTTCAGGGTTAGAAACATCTCGACAGAGGCAGCTAGGTTCGCAGTGTGTACAAGTTGAAAGTCTCCTGTGTCCACCCACCATCACCTCCAGATCCAGACATCTTAATGACCCCAGTGATACTTTTGTTAACTTGGAGGACACATTGCACCATGTCAGTTTCAGCCTTTGGAAAGTCAGAGTTTTCCTTTTCATCCTCAGTTGCTTATCTTTGAAAATAGTGACATTGTGCAATGTGACCAGAGGGTGATCCAATTTGTGGACAAACTAGTATTTTCTTGATTGGCAACTAGGAAGGGCAATCATTATAATAATTATTTGAGCACAGCTAATGATGTGATCACTAATCTAGAGCCAGACATCTTGAATGTGAAGTCAAATGGGCCTTAGAAAGCATCACTATGAACAAAGCTAGTGGAGGTGATGGAATTCCAGTTGAGCTATTTCAAATGCTGAAAGATGATGCTGTGAAAGTGCTGCACTCAATATGCCAGCACATTTGGAAAACTCAGCAGTGGCCATAGGACTGGAAAAGGTCAGTTTTCATTTCAATTCCAAAGAAAGGCAATGCAAAAGAATGCTCAAACTACCACACAATTGCACTCATCTCACATGCTAGTAAAGTAATGCTGAAAATTCTCCAAGCCAGGCTTCAGCAATACATGAACCAGGAACTTCCAGATGTTCAAGTTGGTTTTAGAAAAGGCAGAGGAACCAGAGATCAAATTGCCAACATCCACTGGATCATGGAAAAAGCAAGAGAGTTCCAGAAAAACATCTATTTCTGCTTTATTGATTATACCAAAGCCTTTGAGTGTGTGGCTCACAATAAACTGTGGAAAATTCTGAAAGAGATGGGAATACCAGACCACCTAACCTGCCTCTTGAGAAATCTGTATGCAGGTCAGGAAGCAACAGTTAGAACTGGACATGGAACAACAGACTGGTTCCAAATAGGAAAAGGAGTACGTCAAGGCTGTATATTGTCACCCTGCTTATTTAACTTCTGTGCAGAGTACATCATGAGAAACGCTGGGTTGGAAGAAACACAAGCTGGAATCAAAATTGCCGGGAGAAATATCAATAACCTCAGATATGCAGATGACACCACCCTTCTGGCAGAAAGTGAAGAGGAACTAAAAAGCCTCTTGATGAAAGTGAAAGAGGAGAGTGAAAAAGTTGGCTTAAAGCTCAACATTCAGAAAACGAAGATCATGGCATCTGGTCCCATCACTTCATGGGAAATAGATGGGGAAACAGTAGAAACAGTGTCAGACTTTATTTTGTGGGGGCTCCCAAATCACTGCAGATGGTGACTGCAGCCATGAAATTAAAAGACGCTTACTCCTGGGAAGAAAAGTTATGACCAATCTAGATAGTATATTCAAAAGCAGAGATGTTACTTTGCCGACTAAGGTCTGTCTAGTCAAGGCTATGGCTTTTCCTGTGGTCATGTATGGATGTGAGAGTTGGACTGTGAAGAAGGCTGAGCACTGAAGAATTGATGCTTTTGAAGTGTGGTGTTGGAGAAGACTCTTGAGAGTCCCTTGGACTGCAAGGAGATCCAACCAGTCCATTCTGAAGGAGATCAGCCCTGGGATTTCTTTGGAAGGAATGATGCTAAAGCTGAAGCTCCAGTACTTTGGCCACCTCATGCGAAGAGTTGACTCATTGGAAAAGATTCTGATGCTGGGAGGGATTGGGGGCAGGAGGAGAAGGGGACGACAGAGGATGAAATGGCTGGATGGCATCACGGACTTGATGGACATGAGTTTGAGTGAACTCTGGGAGTTGGTGATGGACAGGGAGGCCTGGCGTGCTGCTATTCATGGGGTCGAAAAGAGTCAGACATGACTGAGCGACTGAACTGAACTGAACTGAATACCTGTTTAGTGGAGAAGGCAATGGCACCCCACTCCAGTACTCTTGCCTGGAAAATCCCATGGACGGAGCAGCCTGGTAGGCTGCAGTCCATGGGGTCGCTAAGAGTCAGACACGACTGAGCGACTTCACTTTGACTTTTCACTTTCATGCATTGGAGAAGGAAATGGCAACCCACTCCAGTGTTCTTGCCTAGAGAATCCCAGGGACAGGGGAGCCTGGTGGGCTGCCGTCTATGGGGTTGCACAGAGTTGGACACGACTGAAGCGACTTAGCAGCAGCAGCAGCAATACCTGTTTAGAGACAATGAAGTGTTAGAAACTGCACATCCATACGTGTAGTAGATTATGTAATGTGCATCAAACTTTAAGGGTAGTGTGATTATTATCCCCCCTCCCTATTTATATTTGAATAAACTGCAGTTTAAAAACAATGTGTTGGAGATTATTTGGCCAGACTGGATTGGAGATGCTTCTTCATTTCACTTCTAAAATTCTGGAAAGAGGATTCTAGAAGCTTGCATCTGGTAGGCCAAATTCAGCTCACAGATGTATTAGGGTTGGCCCCCAACTGTGTGTGTTTGTTTTTAATTGAGCTTGCAATTCAGGAGGGCTTAAACTTGGAGGACAATCTGATACTGGCTTAAACCTTGTCATGACTCAAGACGACAAGCCCATTCCTGGAATTCTTTTTAGGAAGCTCCTGGTGAGTCTTGAAGGGATTCAGTCATTCCTTCACTTGGTGAATGGATGCTTATTATGTGCCTGCCGTTTGGAAAGTACTGAACTGTTTGTGTGCTCAGTCGCTCAGTCATGTCCAACTCTTTGTGACCCCATGGACTGTTGCCCACTGGGCTCCTTTGTCCATGGGATTTTTCAGGCAAGAATACTGGAGTGGGTTGCCATTTCCTCCTCCAGGGAATCTTCCCGACCCAGGCATCGAAGCCTCCTGCATCTCCAGCATTGACAGGCAAATTCTTTACCATTGAGTCACCTCGGAAGCCCAAGGTATCGAACTAGTTTGGGTCAAACAGGGACCCACAAGCCACAATCCATGCCTTCAAGGATCGTCTAGGAGGAGATAAGTCACATGCAAAGGAAAAAACTAAACAAATGGAATAAAATAATAATTAATGTGCACTGATTATTTACTCCATACCATGCATGTGCTTTAGAAGCTCTATCTCATTTTATCTTGAATGCAACCTATGAGGTGGGTGCAATTATTGTCCTTGTTTTTCTAAGACACCTTAGAGGACGTAAGAGCTCTGTCCAAGGTCATACAGTTAACAGGTGGTGAAGCCTGCAAAGCCTCTACTCTTACCCATGTTGCCACCACAGTTTAATTTGTAATAAGACTTAAAAATTTAATCATAAAGAGTAGAAATGTGACACATGCAATAAAAAAATACTAAATAATATTCATAGAAGTAACGATAAAGAGCGGAAGAGCAGCAAGTCAGCTGAGAATGAGATGAGAGGCACAGGGAACTGAGAAAGAAGACAGGAAGGGATTCCTTGGAGAGGGAGGAAGAGAAGACAGAGGCCAGCATCACTAATCTAGGGCAAAGATACTTTATCGGACAGAGACGTTACTGCCGTGTGATCTTTGGAGATGAGGATGGAAGAAAAACCTCGGCTTTTGTTTTTAGGAGGTAATTATTGACATTCAGGGAAGCTTTTGGTTGAGTACAGAAACAAAGGGAGGTTGAGTTGGTTAAATCATTGGTTTTTTAAGTTGTATTCATTTATTTTTGGCTGCTCTGGGTCTCTGTTGCTGCGTGCAGACTTTCTCCATTGCGGTGAGTGGTGGCTTCTCTTCGTTGTGGTGCACGGGCTGTAGGTGCAGGGGCTTCAGTAGTTTGGCACGTGGGCTTAGTTGCTCCTCAGCTCGTGGGATCTTCCCAGACCAGGGATCAAACCCATGTCTCCTGCATTGGCAGGTGGATTCTTAACCCTTGGGCCAGCAGGGAAGTCCAACATCGGGTAAATTCTGAATAGCCATTTAAGTCTTACGTTGCTGATTCTAATAGTAGGTTAGCCCATGAGGGTACACTAGCATGATAAGTAGGCCAGGAGTGAGAAGTAACAGACAGGAGGTTTGCAATAGACTGGAGGTCAGAATTGCCTGATTTTTGATCTTCCAAAAGAAGCCAGAAACCCTGAATTTTTAGTGTGATACCTCCAGATTTCTAAATGTTAGTTCAACTAAGAAAATGAAACAGTTGAGGACCAACTGTAATATATCTCTCAGCTGAATGTGGCCTACCAGCTGCAAACTTCTGGAAGCCTCTTTCCAGAAGTTTAGAAATAAAATGAAGATGCATCTCAAAGAAGAAATAATTCCAGGGATGGTTTAGGATTGCATTTGAGATGTGTGTGTGGGGTGGGTGTGTGAAGAGCTTCTTGTTTTTATCTTCTTGGGGTGAGTAAACATCAACTTACTAAAGCGGGAGAAATATAATAAAGACATCCAAAATAGTATAAAGAGATGTCTGAAAAATTAAAGGTCCAGTAACAAGAAAAGCATTGAGGCCAGTTATTAAAAAGGTGAGAAGATGTAAAGGAGCAATTGGGAAATAAAGAGAGCCTATCTTGAGGCTGCTGCTGCTGCTGCTGCTAAGTCGCTTCAGTCGTGTCCGACTCTGTACGACCCCATAGTCGGCAGCCCACCAGGCTTCCCCGTCCCTGGGATTCTCCAGGCAAGAACACTGGAGTGGGTTGCCATTGCCTTCTCCAATGCATGAAAGTGAAAAGTGAAAGTGAAGTCGCTCAGTCGTGTCCGACTCTTAGCGACCCCATGGACTGCAGCCCACCAGGCTCCTCCACCCATGAGATTTTCCAGGCAAGAGTACTGGAGTAGGTTGCCATTGCCTTCTCCATCTTGGGGCTAGAGGATAGGATTTTCCAGGCAAGAGTACTGGAGTGGGGTGCCATTGCCTTCTCCAAGAGGATGTGTATTGTAAGCTAAGTGGGGAGTCAAATGGAGCCTGGAGCCTGGAACCTGGAAAAGTTTTGTGACGGCTGCTTAGGGAATAGACAGTGGCAAGCGTGTAGGATGATTAGAATCGTGGAGTAGCAGTGAAGACCCAGCTTACTTCAGCTATCCTTTAGTTTTTAAGTGAGCATCTATTTATATGATATAGTGAGGTAATACAGATACAGTAGGAGACACAGTTTTGAATAAGACTTAATTGCTGCTTCCAGGAGCTTGTCTTACTTATTATCTGTAGCTCTTAACTGAACTGATAGATGGGCTAATTTGCCAAATTTCATTCATTCACTTGGTAGTCATCGCTTTGCCAAATCTTTGAATTATCTATATGATTATTTGCTCAGTAGTTTTCTTTAAACCATCTCCTGTTTTATATACAAAAATAGAAAAATGAAAATAGAAAAGATAGTAGAAAAATGAAGCCATATATCATTACTCGTATTGGCGTATTTTTTTCAAATGTGCATTTTTAGAACATACAAAGCTACTTTACATTGTCAGAAATTCATCTCTATCTCACCTAAAATCATCTCATATCTTACCGGTAAAACATATACCATGTCTTGGGAGGATAGAACTGGTTAGTTGGTAGAATTCTTTAGGTCATTCAAAGCAAGGCTTTTCCCACATTAGAATATCTGCATATGGCCTTGGTTTTTTATTCAGGCAGGTCAACTTCGATGACCTGATCTGAATAAAATGGATAAAGGCAGGCACCTCTTTGTCTGACAATTTTAAAATCATGCTATTTGAATACCAAGAAGGTTGGAGCTTGACTGCAGAGCCTTCCAAATTAATCTAGTCTGGAAAAAAAGAAAAACAACGAAAATGCCATCAAGTAACAGGAGATTTGTCAGCTGCCCTGCTTACACTTTTCATATAAAACATAAAGGTTGGCAGATTACAGATGAAAGGTCAGTTCAGCAAAAAAGAAAGCATGTCAGACAATCTCATAACATAGGTAACAGAGGATGGACGTTGGAAACTACTATTGGATTCTCAGAAAGAGATGAGTTTGTTGGCAGTGTGTAAATATCATGACGATTTCCACGGCTGTTCATTTTGGTGGCTACTTCTTTATGCTGAGTCTCCAAAATGTGATTTAAAAGATACTGAAGAGGCCTGTCTTCCTGAGAAAGATTTACTTTGCAGCAGTTTTGTTTTTTTTCTTTCACTGATCTGAAGGGGAGAAATGTACTTCCTTTAGGTCGCCTTGTTTCCCAGTCTCACCCATCCCATCCCCGAAGCAATGCTCTAAAATGGAAAAAGCAAGAAGCCAAGGCCTCTTGCAAGAGCAGTGGTGCATAAAGACAGAGTTTGCAGGGAGTCCATCATCATGAATCATTAAAGGAAAACTGGCAGCTAAAGCATGACTCGTACAAATAGAGTTGCTCAAAGATTCAATCAGGTAGGACCTGCCTTGGAGCAGATTACTGTCCAGGAAAACATTTCAGACTGTTCTAGCCTTGAGAGGAGGGTGGGTCCGGGGAGGCAGTATTGGGCCAGCGGGATCACAGAGCCATGATGTTGAAGTAGTGCAGTGTCTCAAAAATTTCTATCGTGTACAGTGCTGGGAATTTTCAGACTCCTGAATACATCTTGTATCTGTATTTTAAGTGTAGGGAATTGTGCAAAATATCATCATTTTATCCAGGTAACTTGCA
This sequence comes from Oryx dammah, assembly GCF_014754425.2. Lineage (NCBI taxonomy): Eukaryota > Metazoa > Chordata > Mammalia > Artiodactyla > Bovidae > Oryx > Oryx dammah. Next base: position 58,997,171 of record NW_024070201.1, on the reverse strand, counting down.
ACATACATCACAATCTTATTGCCTCATGCTAGTGCAGATTATAAGCTCTGCATGTGTTTAAGAGAAGTTTCTTCTTTTTTTAATCTGTTTATTTACGTATTGGCTCTGCTGGGTTTTCGTTGCTCTTCGTGGGCTTCCTCTAGTTGGAGTGAGTGGAATCTACTCTCCAGCTTGTAGTGGGTGGTGACTTCTCTTACTGTGGCACACAAGCTCTAGGGCGTTCGGATTTCAGTGGTTGTGGCACATAGGCTTAGTTGCCCCACTGCATGTGTAATCCTCACGGACCAGGGATCGAACCCAAGTCTCCTGCATTGGCAAGCAGATTCGTAACCACCGGGCCATCAGGGATGTCCTTGAGAGAGGCTTCCTATTTTTTTGGAGCTCTTCACCGCAACCTTTTGAATAACTGAGGCCAAAGGCATGTCACGCAGTTCTGTGGGCCAGTAGTCAAGGATATCCGTTGATACTTAGCCACCATGTTTTCAGTTTTATCTTCCTGCAGTATTATTTTCTGCCTGTTTTCATCTCTCTCATAAGTCTCCCCATTAGCTCACATTCTGTGTATCCAATTTTAATACTGTTTACAATTTGCATTGGTGAAATCCAACTGGACCTATGACAAAAACTTGCCCTCCCCCCAAACATAATTCTGTCTCAGACTGTAAGCTTCATTAATTGATTCACTGACTCTGGCTTGCTGGTAAGGATGAATTCTTACAACAAAAATATCCAATTCCTGCTAGTGGTAACTTTCGTTCTTCCTGGAATAGCAGGAAACGTTAATTTTGCATTGGACCCGGGAGTCTCAGGAAGCTGGAATTATAGGCACCGTCTTCCCACCCTTTTCCTCCTCAAAATAAAAATGAAATAAAATAAAACGAGCAGCTGCCCAGTGGTGAGGCTTGAGGGATGCGTAATGACAAAGAAGAGAAAAGGGCATTAATTTCAGGATGGGGACAGCTGCCGGGCACTATCTCCCTTTGGATTTTGGTTCTTATAGCATCACGATGAGTTATTAATATGTATGATCTGTACTTTATTCAAACATTATAAATCTATGCAGAAGTCTGGTGTTTGGGTTTTCCTTTATAGCTTTCATTCTTCTTCCCAGAATTATCTCATTTTGATCGGGAAACTTTTGCATAAAAAGCACACACTGGCGAACTCACATTTCCATACCATAAATATTAAAAGGGGGTTAAGCTTTACAGTTTCTTCTCCCATCCCAATGGGAGGAAAGTTAGCCTTCTAATCAGGGGTCATTATTAATCTTTTTATTCACAAGCCAAAAGGTAAACTTTAACTTGCCATACAGAATTGTACTGTGTGCTTCCTTTGATTTATGCAAATTGTGAAATGTGTGTGCCGTGTCTTTTGTACTAAGGTGATACTAAAAATCTAGCAGGGAACGGAGTTGTTACAAACAGTTGGGTCAGCTTATTTTTTAAGGATTAAAACCAAATCTAGACCTTTTTTAAGGCTTATGACTAAAGTAATTTTTGCTGGATGATTCTAAACTATGGATCACAGTATGGATTTATCACAGTGACACTGTAGCAAACAGAAAAGGGAAATGGAACTAGAAAACTTAATGTCTCCTTAGTAGCTTTTAAGCTTCTGAGCGGCTTCCTGTCTCCCGTTTATTGTCATTTTTGTTAGCATAAAGGAGTAGTCATAAATTTTGGTTCCCATGGAAATATAAAGGAATGTGTGATCTATTTCATTTGGGGATACTGTCTGATAATCACACAGTCATGGCTGTTGTACTTCGTGATGGGAAATGAACGTGCTAATTGGTGCTCTTTTTTTTTTTTTTTTTTCGTATTTCAGGAAACCTGCCATATGAATATAAAATAGTGATTGCTGGGAATCATGAACTGACATTTGATAAGGAATTCATGGCAGACCTTGTTAAACAGGACTACTACCGTTTCCCCTCTGTGTCCAAATTGAAACCAGAGGACTTTGACAACGTTCAGTCCCTCCTGACGAACAGTATTTACTTACAAGACTCGGAGGTAACAGTGAAGGGATTCAGGATATATGGTGCACCTTGGTAAGTGTTCCTTCCAACAATCTTCCCCTCTTTTTTTTTTAGCTCAATGCTGAGAAAGCATGGTGCCAGCTTAAGTGTCTTAAACCCAAAAAATAAAGGTGAAATGAAACCTTTATGCTGTATTTCCAACAGAACATGAATTTTGGCACTGCTGCCCATTGTTCGTTGTGATGCAGATTTCTTTAGGCGAGATCAATGGGGGCAGAGCTTTGGTACAGTAGATTTGCATCTGTTTGTGTGACTGGGGCTGCACATGTGTCGATGGGACACAGAAAAATTTGGGGGAAGGTCACCGTGTTACCCTTTACGCAGATTCAGCCACTCTAAACATTCCATCAGCCTTAGGTGATTCATTTCCTCCTTATGTTTTACACTGGAAACACTCATGAAATATCTTGCTTAGAATTTCTCAAATCTTGCTACACATGAGAATCACCTGATCAACTCTGAAGAAATACAGATTTTGAAGCCATAACCACCCCTGCAAGATGCTGATTCTCCTTCTTAAGGTGGAGCCCAGAGACCTGTATTTTTAAAGCTCCCCAGGCAAGACTGATTAGAGAAAGGAATGGCAACCGACTCCAGTATCCTTGCCTGGAGAATCCCAGGGACAGAGGAGCCTGGCGAGATACAGTCTGTGAGGTCACAGAGTCGGACAGGACTGAGCAACTAATAAACACACACACACGCAAGACTAATCCCCAGACAGTTTGCAAGTTACAGGTTAAGAGCTCAGTTCTAGAATTCTTGGTACTGCAATTCTCAGCTCTAGAAAAGTTGAAGCTGGTGTATATTCTTTGGACCAGATAAGGAAGCGTGTTGATTTTGGCTTCATCAACTGGCAGTTGTCTGGTTTTGGAGAGGTTAACTCATAGAGGTTGAACCTCAGTTTCTGCATCTCTAAGACGGTGAAAATAATACCTACTTTAGAGGGTTATGGAGAGGATTAAATTGGCTGATGTTTGCACTGAATTGAGAAGAGTGTCTGATGGTTTTCTTAGGGCAATATTAATAATTACCACTTTTCAGGCCTTAGCTCTGCTGCTAAGTGTTTATGTGAATTTAAGCAAGTCACTTAGGTTCTAGAGCCAGTTTTTGCATCTTTAAAATGGGAGTGTGAGACCAGAAAATCAATAGTATAGTAGAGGAGTCTTGGGTTTTTATTCATTTGCCTTCTTACTTTTTGAGAGCCCTATGTATATATAGAGCAGAAAAACTGACCTTTACTTACGCAACCTGGAAGAGTATCGTGGTCATGCCCTAGGAGTTGTGAATAAGGCTGGAAAAGGACAGAGTGAATTCAGATTCCCAGGGTTTCCCAGGTGGCGCAGTTGTAAAGAGTCTGCCTGCCAATGCAGGAGACATAAGAGATGCAAGTTCTATCCCTGAGTGGGAAAGAACCCCTGGAGGAGGAAATGGCACGCCACTCCAGTATTCTTGCCTGGAAAATTCCATGGACAGAGGGCCCTGGTGGGCTGCAGTCCATGGGGTCACAAAGAGTCAGACAGGACTGAGCATACACACACCCCTACTCAACAGTTTGGATTGTCCTCTGTAGGATAGAAAGTTGAGACATTTCTGTAATTTTCTTTTCTAGCTTTACTAGTTAGTATCCAGAAGGACTGATTAGTGGATACAGGAAGACTGTTAGTCGTTCAGTCATGTCCAACTCAGTTTGGATCTTGCTGAAGATTTTTTTGGTTGAAATTAATATTCCTAGAACTGCTGTAATCTGAACGTTGATTTAGGAATGCTTACATCAGTGTTTCTGTACAGTGACAACAGATTTCCCGTTTCCACCGCTTATTCAGCTTTTGTACTTGAACTTTTCCATGAATACCTCCATGCCTCTGTTTTCTCATCTCTAAAGTGGGAAGTAGCAATTTTACTTTTCTCTCATGGTTGTCGTAAGTGAGTTAATGCATCCGCAGCATGCAGAAGGCTTTCTGACATAAGAATAAGCACTTGATAAGAGCTAGCTGTTACTGGCCTAGTGGGGTTGGTATTTCCAGTCTCCTTTGTACCCTTGTCCACCTTTGTGCAAAGACTGTTGCACTGGGAGTCAGATGCGCTGGGGTCTAGCCTTAGTTCAGTCTCTGGTGACTGCGTGACAGATCCATCAGCTTCTCTGTAAAACAGGGGCAATGAGGTCTGCCCCACTTTCTCTCTGATGCCACCCACTTCAGTAGTCACCCAAATTAGAATATTCAAAGAGCATGTATTTGTGGACATGCTTGATTATTTTAATATTTTGTACAATTTTTAGCCTTTTTCATTATTAAGAATTTGATTGGAAGCAAGTTTGGGGGGATTTACACCAGAGCTGCTACTTTTATCCTGTCAGCAAAAAGGATTTTTCCATCCCTGGGATTCACAAGTAGGTGGATGCCTGCTTAGTAACCCATCAGATATTCCAACCCCAAAATAATGTGAACTGATGTAAGAATTTTTTTAACTTTTTATTTTATGTTAGAATATAGCCAATTAGCAATATTGTGATAGTTTTACTTGGACAGCAAAGGGATTCAACTATACATATTTCTCCCCCAAACTACCCCCCTGTCCATTTTGGCATGTGACACTGAGCAGAGTTCCATCTGCTATATACTAAGACCTTGTTGGTTATCCATTTTAAATATAGCAGTGTGTATGTGTCCATCCCAAACTCTCTAACTCTCCCTTTCCCCTGGTAACCGTAGGTTCATTCTCTAAGTCTGTGAGTCTGTTTCTGTTTTGTAGGTTAGAACTGATTTAAGTTTGATTTCCATGCTTTCCCAATGACTTTTCCAGAGGAAATACTAAGTTCTGATTTGCTGATATTGTTATTGGTTTTAATTTAAAAACAGAAATCAAAATGAGAACCTTGATACTAAGGGTTTCCATCATGTCACAGATTTCTCAAAAGTAATTGCCATCTGACCAGGGAGAGAGCTATTAACTCATTTACAAAATGTGAATTGTGACTCAGTTTTGCTCGAAACAATGTATATTAGCTCACATTCATTCCCTGTTTATAACTTGTAGCACCGCTGAAAGCTTCCTAAAGACCAGACAGAATTAACGCAGTGTCTCCTGACTTAAAATTTAGGAGGAATTTGTATGTGGAAAATAGCTTAAAACAATCCTGAGCCCTCGTGGGTGTTTGCAATTGGAGTGCACTGTGGTGCTTATTACATCTGCAAGGAAGAGGGCTTGGCTGTGGTTTGATGGGTCTGGGAAAATCCAGTGACCTACACTGAAGAAGTAAACGGGGTGCCTTGTCCTGGAAGAAAGATGTTTCCTTGGAAGGAAGGCAAGAGTTGACTGTTCCTGAGAGGAGGTGGGAGGGTGGGCAGTGGGAACCTAGCTCAGGAGGCCTTCTGCCGGATTCTGTGGCTTCTGTATATACTCCCTCACCTCATCATTTTTCTAGGAGTCTTAAAGGACTCAGGTGTGATGTATTGTCACAGGGCTAACAGTACAGTTAAAGCTATTCTTAATTTCTCCTGTTACCTTTTTCTCTCCCTCTCTGGGCGACAGAAGGAGAGGGTATTGTGGGGCCTGGTGGTTAGATCTGCCCAGGACTCTGCTCTTGTTCAGCAAAGCTCGTGGATTTCTTGTATCCCTCATGTTGTTCTTTGCCACCGAGATGGTTCCTAATCTCTTATGATCACTTTCAGCTCTCGTATGTCTTTTGCAAATGCTGATCAGAGGAGAGAAAATTCTAATCTGTCAGGTATCGGCCACTGTGCTAACTCACTCACTGCTTGTCTGGCCAGGATGGAGGAGAGGTGGCATTTTGAAATCATCTTTGTATTTTTGGATACTGGATCTGTAGCCAGCATTTTAGTACTAGCAGATTTCAATAAATTCACTCATGGCACTTGGTATTTAAAAATTGACTAGCCTCTTCTTTTTTTTTTAATTTCAGTTGTTCTTTTGCTACCAAGATGCTTATATATTAAAAAAAAAGAAAAGAAAAAAATCTGGGTACAAACGGATCAGTAGCCAAGCTGCAAAGAGTAAAAAGTCCATCTTGCTCTGACCTGAGCATGGCAGTTGTATTGTTCGGCAGTGTAACTTGTTCCCCTCCTGAACAGAAATGCAGAGCTAGTCTCCCGTGGCTTTTAATGAAAATGAGTGGGGCTTTCCAATGTCCAGGAATTTGATCTCTATGCTGCCCAAGGGTCAGGAACAAAGAGCACACTTTTTCATGTTAGAGTAGACCCAGGTGTAATTTGTCAGATTTAGTAACTGTGGAGGAAGTGCCTTAACTTCTGCAGCCAGAAAATTAGATGGAGTCCCAGGCAGCGTAATTCTAAAATGGTTGAAATAGCAAGAGAAAGCCCATCAAGCTGCGTTTTCAAAGGAAATGCGAGCAGGATGTATTTTTTCCCTTCTTCTCTCCCCCTCATTTTGGATCATCAATATGTTGAGTTCGTCCATGCCTTTAAATGTAATTTTCTCAGTGTTTTTCAGAGTGGGAGTTAAGTGTTGATTCAACTCTCTGCTGCATTTATACATAATTGTGTTTGCACACAAACAGCTACAAGGTTGCTCACATTTCCTTGTTCTGATCAGCACCATGGTTCTTTACTCTGTCAGAAGAGCTTCAGATGTTTTTATTTCCAATTATAAGTTTTGTGATGCATCATGGATTTTGCTGACAGTCTTGAAGTTCTGGCAATAGCGAACAAATTAAGAGCAGATATTGAGTGAGAGGATTAGAAAACCAATGGGCAACTCATATGACAGAATTCAGATACGGGGATGAGTGGAATGGGCTCATTTATTTTATTTTCATAGTCATACTTTATAATTAACTTGGGCCAAAAAAAAAAAAAAGAAGAAGAAAAGAAACATCTCTACATTCAAGAGGAAAGTCCATGGATGCTAAAGAACAGCAATGTAGGAACAATATTGTTTCTGTACCACCGTCTCAAGGATTCCAGCTTTTATTCAGGAGGGTTCAGGAAGGTCTTGGCACAGAAGAAGGTCTGTGTATGTGTGTTAAGCAAATATGCACTCTGCTTCTACACGATTCTGTTTAAAGACCCAGGCTAACATTTCATTTTTTTTGGCCCCGGGCCCGTGGACTCTCCCATTCTGAAACCTATGGTGGGTCTGCCCTGCTCTAGAGTTTCAGGCTCTGTTTACATTTTCGCCTGCTTCAGAATGCAGCTGACTTGCTCTTAAAGCTGCACGGGATCAGATTCACTTCTGGTTTAACAACTGCCTTGTTTATTTGGAAAAGGAGAAAGCAACACCAGTCCCCTGGCTTCCTACCTCCCATCAGTGGCCATGTCAGTAAATACCATGGCAGAAGCTGGTGTGTGTGGAGTTTGGGATGTTGTATCCAACTCGTACTTCTCTGCCCGCTGGGTGCAAACCTTTAAAACCTGTCATGTGCTTTTATGGGTTGTATAAGCGAATGTGGAAGGACATATATATGTGTTCTTGGGCAATCATTTATGCTTAATATCGGCATTGGGCATGATTTAAATTTTTACCTGCAAATTCTGAGAGACCAACTCAATTAGCCAACAATGATAAACATATTTGGATGGTATATTTCACTTAGGGAACTTTCATATGTGTTCATTTGGGCTTCAAAACAATTCTAAATAGTTAAAATTTTTTTAAATTTTAAACAATTAAATTGCAAAGGGTGTATATTAATAATTATTAACAATAGCCAGCTTTTGCAAGTGCTAGTATGTCATGAGAAACACTGGGCTGGAAGAAGCACAAGCTGGAATCAAGATTGCTGAGAGAAATACCAATAACTTCAGATATGCAGATGACACCACCCTTATGGCAGAAAGTGAAGAGGAACTAAAAAGCCTCTTGATGAAAGTGAAAGTGGAGAGTGAAAATGTTGGCTTTAAGCTCAACATTCAGAAAACTAAGATCATGGCATCTGGTCCCATCACTTCATGGGAAATAGATGGGGAAACAGTGGAAACAGTGTCAGACCTTATTTTTTTGGGCTCCAAAATCACTGCAGATGGTGACTGCAGCCATGAAATTAAAAGACTCTTACTCCTTGGAAGAAAAGTTATGACCAACCTAGATAGCATATTGAAAAGCAGAGATATTACTTTGCCAACAAAGGTCCGTCTAGTCAAGGCTATGCTTTTTCCAGTGGTCATGTATGGATGTGAGAGTTGGACTGTGAAGAAAGCTGAGCACCAAAGAATTGATGCTTTTGAACTGTGGTGTTGGAGAAGACTCTTGAGAGTCCCTTGGTCTGCAAGGAGAACCAACCAGTCCATTCTGAAGGAGATCAGCCCTGGGATTTCTTTGGAAGGAATGATGCTAAAGCTGAAACTCCAGTACTTTGGCCACCTCATGCGAAGAGTTGCCTCATTAGAAAAGACTCTGATACTGGGAGGGATTGGTGGCAGGAGGAGAAGGGGACGACAGAGGAAGAGATGGCTGGATGGCATCACGGACTCGATGGACGTAAGTCTGAGTGAAGTCCAGGAGTTGGTGATGGACAGGGAGGCCTGGTGTGCTGTGATTCATGGGGTAGCAAAGAGTCAGACATGACTAAGCGACTGAATGGAACTGAACTGAGTATGTCATGATGGTGTTGCCTTCATTTGCCAAAGGAGACCAAGACTGAGTTTTTGGCAGAGAAGGTGACGGGCCCAAAGTTAGTCTGGGAAGAGACAGGACTAGAATCAGGGCTTGCCTGGTGGCTTTGGCAGTAAAGAATCTGCCTGCAATACAGAGCGAACCCAGAGACTCGGGTTCGATCCCTGGGTCAAGGAGATCCCCTGGAGAAGGGAATGGCAACTCACTGTAGTGTTCTTGCCTGGAGAATCCCATGGATAGAGGCGCCTGGGGCCTACAGTGCATGGGCTGCAAAAAGTTGGACATGACTGAGTGACTAACACACACACACACACGCACACACACGCACACAGCGCTAGAATCCAGTGTTACTTTGAGGAGCTCTCGAGGCTGAGGGAGAGTATCCTAGTAACTGCAGATGTCACTCTACTCCTTGACCTGAGGCAACTCAGGAAGTGGCCACGTGGAAGTCTTGACTGTTCTGTCTGGTTGTAGAAAACGACACACAGAAATCCAGGCCAGTCCTTCCAGGAGCTCTCAGGCTTCAGTGGGGAGGTGTTTGAGGGGGGACAATGGGAATATTGAGAGAACAGAAGAAAAGAATGATCCAGCCTCTTTTGCATGATATGCTGCAGAATCTAGGGTTTAAAAAATAGGAACCTATACGGCAGTCCATCCCAAAGGAAATCAGTCCTGAATATTCATTGGAAGGACTGATGTTGAAGCTGAAATTCCAATACTTTGGCCACCTGATGCGAAGAGCTGACTCATTAGAAAAGACCCTGATGCTGGGAAAGATTGAAGGCAGAAGGAGAAGGGGATGACCGAGGATGAGATAGTTGGATGGCCTCACTGACTCAATGGACATGAGTTTGAGTAAACTCCGGGAGTTGGTGATCGACAGGGAGGCCTAGTGTGCTGCAGTCCATGGGATCGCAAAGAGTCGGACACGACTGAGCAAGTGAACTGAACTGAACTGAATACCTCAGTGTATCGTAAGATGTGGGCCAGTTCCTCTGGTCCTTCTGCTTCATGGGGACAACTTCCATGTCCTTCGCCAAAGAGCTGCTGAGAGAGGCGGTAGCCCTGGGCACATGCACCAAGAAGGAAGTGCTGGCCAAGTGTCCCCACTGAAGTCGGGGTCGCGTGGACCCGTGCACTCTGCTCCAGGCAGACGTGGACTTCCACATTGAGACCCCGGCGCTGGCTACTGGGCATTCTTTCATTTTTTCACGTCACACTGACAGGCTCGTTTTTAACCCAGAGTTGTTGGGGTGGATAGAAGGAGATGATACAGCGGCTGTAAGTGCCATGAGGGCAGGGGCCTCCATGCCTACCCTGGAACCTGGCACACAGTAGATGCTCAGTCTGTTTCTGGTAAATGAATGAATGAGTGTGGCGGTGGTAGAGATGTGTTCGTGGCTCTTGGACTGTAGGTCTGCACTTAGGAGACACTCAGTTGCAAAAGAAAATATTTCTAAGACAAGATCGAGCATTGCCATGAACCTGCAAGGACCACTAGAGCTGGTAGAACAAAGTGGAGCCACAGAAGGGGCTAACCTATGCCCATGAGCTCTTCATGGACACATCCAGATCCTTCCCGAATGTTCAAAAAGTAGAGTGCATAAAATCTCTCCAGGTGAGCATGGTCTCATGAAGGTGAGGAAGGGGAGTGGTGAGACAGACCTTGAAGGCAGCGAGAACTTTCAAAGACAGGCTCCAACAGTATCTTTAAACTCTCAATTGTCAGTTCTTTACCTCATTTGCCTTATCGCCATGCTCTGGGTAGCTACAGAAGTTTCTTTTAGCTTTGGAGACTATTTCTTTAAGCTGTAGTAAAAAGCAACCAGCGTAAAGTGTGAGTTTGGCCAGAAGCTGAACCAAGTGGGCCTTTAGAATGTCCTTTGGACATTAGAAACCAGTTATTGAACATATGACATTTCTTGATGGTTGCGTTCTCAATGGCTGAATTCTTAGAGGTGAATTAAAGCCATATAGATTTTGTACCATTTACTTTCAAGCTATGTTACAAACATGTATTTCTTATTTAATCCTTTGAGTTGTAAGTGTAACATAAATTTCTCCAGATATTACCAGACACTGAGCCCACGGGGGTCCCTTTGGCAGTTGCGACACACATTTGCCTGGTTCCATGCTCTGCCTTCCTACACTTCCTGCGTACCTTTCCCCATTCAGGTGTGCCCATGAGTAAGCCCAAGTAACTGTGCGGGCTCCTTTAGTCCTCCTGATGATGAGAGTGAATGGGCTTTGGAGTCCAGCTAGGAAGCTGCCCCTTCTACCCAGTTCTTCCTTTTTGCCAGGCACAGGGGCCTCCCAGGTGGCGCTAGTGGTAAATAACCCGCCTGCCAATGTAGGTTAGACGTAGGGACTCGGATTCGATCTCTGGGTCAGGAAGATCCCATAGAGGAGGGCATGGCAACCTACTCCAATATTCTTGCCTAAAGAATCCCATGGACAGAGGAGCCTGGCGGGCTAGAGTCCATGGGGTCACAAAGAATCCGACGTGACTTAATGACTAAGCATTGCTCAGGTGGCCCACTTGCCCTTTCTAATGCGTCTGCCCCATTGCCAGAGTTGTTTCACAACAGAATCATGGTAATCAAAGCCATGCTGTGTTCTGGGAGAGGCCCTCTGCCTTTTGCATAACTTTTGCGTATCCCATTTCACAGATGAAACTGTGGTTCAGAGATGAAGCAACTTACTTAAGGAGACAACTGAGATCTACATGATAAAACGGAGACACGAGTTGTTAGGCTGTGTCTGTAAGAAGGCCATCCAGGCATGTCACGTGGCCTCCCAAGGAGTCACCTGTAAGCCTGTGGGAGCTTGTTGCGGGACAGGCAAAAAGATGCTGTGTTCAGGGACATCCCTCTGACAGTGAAGGGTTTGTTGAACCTGGGCTGAGTTCCTCTTGTTGATCCCCTCTTCCCTTAAACCATTAGTTCTTCAGGTTAGCAAACTGCCAGCTGGACCTCCCCATCAGAGAGATACACCCCGAAAGTTCTGATTCCCAGATTGGACATAGCTCAAACAGCTGCAGCTGTGTTCTCCCTACTGATGGGATAAGCGGGGAGTATGTAGAAGCCGCAGCCTTTAGAAGCAGCTGTCTGCAGCAAGCTTGTGTCTCAGTTTTACCACTGTAGAACTCACCTCAGTAAGCCAATTGTTTCATCTCTGAGCCACAGTGTCATCTGTAAAATGGGTACGCAGAGAACAGTAACTACTGTTTCTTGAGCATCACTCACGTATAGGTATTTTACATAAAATAGTTTTTAAGCCTCAACTGTCATCCTATAAAGGAAGTAATATTACTCCCCATTTAGGAGTTGATAAAAATTGAAGTTTTATGATGAAAATAGACAAGCTAAATACTACAGAAAGATATTCATTTCCTTAACAATAGAACTGGAAGTCTAACCCCAAAGCCTTTATTTTTTTCACTACTCCATGTATGTTTCATGGCATTAAAATTCGATTATTTATGTTACGTTCCTGGCACTCAGTAAATCCACAATAAATACGATTTTCTTCCCTGGGAGGTAATATCGATAGTTGTGTGGTTTTGTGATGGCTACTTTTGTTTGTTTGTCAGCTTTCTTTTCTATTATGATCTACCAGAGTAGAAGGGAAGAAGCAAAAAGGAGACAGAGATGAAGTGAATAGGAAACTTAGTCTAGGAAAAGAGTCACCCTGTCTGTGTATGTGTGTAGGGCAGGGGAGAGAATTTTTAAAAGCAAACATTGTACAGTATTTTTTGCACAAGTTGCTAATTATCTGGATAAGTGGAAACTGTTTAGGAAAGGAACCCCATACGTTGGCAGCATGTGGTCAAAGGATGTGGAAGAGTAAATAGATGTCTGTTAAATGAAGACGTATGGGGTGTTTTAAGGTCACTTACATGGAGCGTCATTTTAAATGTATGAGTAACATTGGGTACTGCGTTTTCACCCAGAAAAAATAAAGGTGATCCTGGATGGGAACTATAAATTGAACATGGAATGTTCCGTGAGGGTTCCTGAAACAGGAAGTTAGTGGCACACTTTGAAAGCCTCTGGGTTAGCAGAATGTGTCTGCATTCCATAAAGAGCAGAAAAAATGAGTTGCAAACCTGCTTTAATTCAGGAGGAGATACAGGAAGACTGTTTTGCACGAATATTAGAAAAGATCCGCTTGGTTAAAGTGTAAATATAATCACTGTGACTAAAGTGTCTAAGTATGAAATTTGCAACAAAAAAAATGAAAAATAAATGAAGAGAAGCACCTGGTTTATAAAAGCCTAATGTCTGGCATGGTGGATTTTGGATGGATCTCTCTTTTTTTTTTTTAAGTGGTGCTAAAATTTCATAGAACCTACAGTAAATCGGCGTTGAAGATTAAGTAAAACCAATGCTAAGTGTGTAAAGGGGGAAAAAAAATCAGAGCTGACAGACTGATTTTCCGTTTTCTCCCCTAATTTGTTACTAGCTTCTTTTACATATGATGTACAAAATGATGGCACATAAAAAGAAATATCTCTGATGCCTGTCTGGCTTCATAAACTTAGATGACTATTTCTCTCACTACATTTCAAGCTGCTGTATGTATTGAAATGATGGGACAAATCAGTCCTAACTCTGAATCCAGTAAGGAGTGCTGACTTTCAATGCCAAACAAGGCTTTATAAGCAATGAGAGGTAGCTTGGAGCACCGTGATTCCAGAAACAGGGTTATCAAAGACAGAAACTAGGGGGAAAAAGTTTTTATTGTCTTAATGCTTTAGAAGTCCAGCCCCTCCAGCGTGAATGGCAGGAGAGTTTGGAAGAAATGGATACATGTATATGTATGGCTGAGTCCTTTGCTACCCACTTGAAACTATCACATTATTAATCAGCTATACTCTGATATAAAGGACTTCCCAGGTGGCTCATTGGTAAAGAATCTGCCTGCAGTGCAGGAGACATGGATTTAGTCCCTGGGTCGGGAAGATCCCCTGGAGAAGAAAATGGCAACCCACTCCAGTATTCTTGCTTGGAGAATCCCATGAACAGAGGAGCCTGACAGTCCATAGGGTCACAAAGAATTGGACACGACTGAAGTGACTGAAGACGTGTGCATGCCAGTAGAAAATAAAAGGTTTTTGTAAAAAAAAAAATCAGTTGACCAAAAAAACACAAAAATGGCCAGCTTCTTAAATCATTAGTTGTAATTGGGGCCTCTATTCTGAATCAAGGATCAGTAGAAGAAAACCGTCTTGCTTTGATCTTTTCGAAACAAAGTAAAAGATGCTGGATTAAAACCTAAGCAGAAATTGTTGGAGGTAAAACTCTTAATAGTTGGAAATAAGTTGTTGGGCTATTATCAGCCAATCCCTACTTTTCTTTTTCTTTATGGGTATTATGATGAGAAAATTTGTGGAAAGGACATTTGTTTGAGAAATTCAATCTGTAAGTTTTGTTTTTACATTATTTAAATAAATTAATACATAGGAAGCTCTTGATATTGAGGATTTTAAGCTGTGTTTATGATGCCTTTGTTACTAAACATTTTTTAATGCTTACCGTTTTTCACAGCCAAACAGCTAAGACTTAAGTTTTTTTTTTAAGCTCAATTCTGTCTCTCCCTTAAAAAAAATGTCATAATTCTGTAAGAAGTACTTACCTGTAGCTCCAACAAAATGAATAAGAGAGACAGGAGACCTAAGTGTGTTTGTATAATGCTGGCCCTGACCTTTGTGCTTTTAAATAGCTTTTCCTGGAGGCAAATTCTGTGTGGTTTGCTGGCTTACAAAGCAGCTTCGGAGGCAGGCCCAGGAGAGGTGAGGGAATTTTCAGGGTATTGACTGTCTGCCTGCATTCAAACACACCATATGTGCAGTTCTGTACTACTCGTAAAGTGAAAACCTAATATTAAGGGGGGTATTGGTTTTTAAGGTTATTTGCTTGAACTATGTTCTGAAAAGTCTGAAAGGAACAGGATTATTTCTTTGGAAATTTTGGAAGTTTGTCTAGCTTGTAAACTCATAAGCCTTCTCTAAAGTCAGTTCTGAGGTTTTGTAACTGTTGATATTTATGATTTTCATTATAAGTGTGTTTTTACTTTGTGGATTGTCTCAATCAACCAAATCATTGGATTATTAATAGAATAAAATACGAATATGCCAGAGAAAATTCATTTTCTTTGTCCATTGATTCAAGTACTCTTCTTGTGAATGAGACCAAAAAACTGTTTTTTCTGGATTTCTACAAGTAAGAACAGAATCAAAAAAAAAAAGTTAAAGGAAAATACTGCAGAATATCAAGGTTAGGAATCATACAAAAAACAGACATCTCAATTCCTAAAGATTATGTTTCTCAAGCTGTGTAAACTGTCTTCAGTTAACCAGACACGCACATGGATGAAAGCTTTGCAATTGCAGTAAAAAAATTTACCCACTCACCTGGTTTTTCTCATTCAAGAATTGGCATCAGACATCAAGAGGTTCATGGTATGTGTTTCTTCTTAAATTTAGCAGTAAGCTTTTCAAAAGCCATGTGCCCGCCAAAAATACACAGAGGTGTATCAATAGCATCATGAAAATGTATATACAGAAAAGGAAGACTGAAAGGTAATAACCACAAGTATAACATTGGTTTTCTCTTATGAATATTTTTTCTTTCATTCTACTTGCCTGAGACTTTATATGTTCTTACAGTGGGTAGGTTTTATTTTTACAGTCAGGAGAAAAGGCCACATTCTCTAGTTGTAAAATGTATGCCAGGGTATTTTGGACATTGACTCCCTTATTTTTTTTTAACTTCATGCTGCTGGTGTGTATCTAGTTCTTGTGTGATTGTGGGCCTGCACGCACGTATGCATGCACTCCCAGGGTGACCTGTGTGACAGGCCATTGGCAAAGATGGGAAGGTGGGTGTGTCTATGCTCATCAGCAAAGGCTGTGTGTGCCTGGCTGAAGAGCGGGAGGAATCCCTGAAAGCATCAGAGCTGTACCTCATTCAGCTGAAAATTCTTCCTTCCTCTTTTAACTCAGACTAGCCCACAGAAAGTGGAGCCCAAACGCCTCATTTGGGGCTGGGGTGACTGATGGAGCCCCGCTCTCTTCGGTGCTGCGTTTTGCTTCATCCTCGAGTGTCATCTGGGTCTGTGGGTCTGGCTCTACAGGATACGACTTCCGTCAAGGAAAGCCTGGTGCCTACCTTTGCTTATTTGTATTCCAGTGCTGTACCCTCCCCTCCTCTCCTGTGTCTTTGTTCTATTAATCTGCAAAACAGGGCTCGACTTGTGATTAGTCCTTGGAGCTTGTTTCTATTAATCAGCCTGCAAAACAGGTCGACTTGGACGCTTTTGTTCCAGAGCTTAATGTGTTCTCCTTGTCAGGCTGTGGTTCAGGCTGCGCGGTTTGCCTTAAACGGGACCAGGCGGTGAAATTTGTTTTTTATATACCGATTGCATTGTCAAGAGAGAAAACACCTTTGGAAAAGACAACAGGAAAATTCTAATGTAGAATTATTGAGATGTGTTTTAGGAAGCAGAAAAGTTTATGGAAAATATAACTTGCAACGCCCGGGTGTGTTGTAGAAAGCACTGCAGAGTGCAATAGACTGGAAAAGAAAATAAAGCATTATTTATGTTATATAGCCGAGAAGTTTGATATCCAACAAAGGTTGCCTACAGACAATCATTTTATGTGTATTTGAAATGCAATTTTATTTTGATACTTAAGTGGAAATAGTGTCATTTTAGCTACAATATTGAATAATTATAAACAGACCCAGTACAATTGTGTGCGTTTCTTTGCTTTTTTTCTTTCCATTTTCCTTTGACTGAAAGACCTTGCCACAGATTAAAATTCCTCTACCTGTTAGGTAGGAGGAAACTCTGTGTCTCAATTTTGTTATCTTCATTATCAAGGGACAAGCATTGACCTGACTGTGTGAGATCGAGTATCAGTGAGCTGAGTGATGATTATAAATTGCTTCATAAAATAGTCATTATCACCATTTCAAAAATTCTGCTAACTCTAGTGTGCAAAGGCTAGGATTGCAGAAAAGAATTTTAGTGCGTAACTTTTCCCAGTGATAGCAACACTGTGGCACAAACACTGTTTTCTATGGGAAGTCATCTTTTTACATTTCTAAAAATTTCTTATGAAATAACACCCCCCCCCGCAAATAATAATAAAGAAATCTGTTGAAGTATATGCAAGGAGCAAAATTGTCAAGAGTCCCAAATTAAATTTGTCATCAGTGATAAATTTAGTGCTGTAAGATACTTTAATAAGTGCTTCAGCTTGATTTATTGGTTTTGTTAGTTAACAAGAGTATATTATGTCTTATACAGAACTTAGCAGAAGCAATTTCTGACTAGAGCTTCCCTGATTAAAAAAAAAATGATGTCTTATTTTAGTCGCTGTGGTAATTATTTTAGTGCCAAATTGGAAGGTAAGCACACTGCAGTTCTGTCATTAATATAAAAAAAAAAGAAAAAGAAAAATGTCAAAATGCAAAAGGGAAAACATTTGAGCGGCTCCAGTTCTTTATTTTGTGCATACTTTATTTCCTCCGTGTGTACACAGGTGTCTAGGCTGTTTCCCTGGTTGGGACTAAGGTGCAGCCTCTATATACAGAGTCCCTAATGAGTGTCAGGATTCAGCTGCTAATTTGAAAGGCCTTGTGGCTCTCTCACCCCAGACACTAGCAGCTTCATTAGACTCTGCTTTGTCCAAACTGACCTTTGCTGGCCTCTAGATCACAGCTAAATACCAGCGCTACACCAACACCCTCCCATTGAAGCAGTCCAGACGTGATTCCTTTGGTGCCTATCTTATCAGAATCTGCTACTGACATAAACTTGGGGTCTCATGCTGCATAGTTACGATCGCCTTCCCCTGAAGAGGCCCTGTGTCCTCACACCCATAGAGTGTTCACTTGATTGGAGCTTTGAATTTTAGAGCAATTAGCATATTTCTCTGTCCTTTTTTTTTTAATGGACTCTTTATAGGCATAACTTAAAATGTGTCTTTATATGAAAAGCAACAAAAAGGGTTCCCCCCCCTTGAATTGGGTAAGGAAAATACTATTTATTATTAATGGCATCAAATAAGAAAAAAAAAGAAAATCTAATGTTTTTTTTTTCTTTGGAGGTTTGTCCTTGGGAGTACACTCTTCTTCAACTTCAAATCAAACCAGTTAGCAAGCAGGTAGAGAAGAGCTTTCTGTTTGTTGTGAACTTTTAAATATACTGAGGCGTAAAACATTGATATGATTCGTCAAGCTTTAGGTTGTTGGGAAGGAGAGCCTTTATTTCTCAGCGTCATTTGTTTGTAGATTCTCCGCCTGCTGTTCCCAATTCCCAGAGAAATTATTCTGTGTAAGTTTAAAATTTACCCTATATTTGCTACAAAGCAGTAGTCAGGTGGAGTAGTCCTTTGGCATGGACTGTGATTATCAACCAGGAAAATAAATCCTTTTGAACTTCTGTCTCATCAGAACCAGTCTTCCAAGCCAGGTCTCCTCCAGTGATCTTATTTTGAAGTGGTTTGAATTCTCCTTCCTTTTTTAAGGAGAGTCATAAAACTAGAGATGGGCAGGAGCTCTCTGATTGCATCACTTTTTCCACCCCTTTGGCCAATGGCTCCCCTCCCTCCAGCATATTCCCTGGTGTTCCATTCAGCCTTGGTTAAGAACCAGAGAGGCTTCTTATTCAGGCCCCCTGGGAAAGTGTCCCACGGCCCTTGACATGTGGATATGCTTCCAGGCACGTGAACTGAAGTTTTCTCTTGTTTTAAAAATGTTCTTACCTTCAGTCACTCTTATTCCTTGACCCACAGGAACTTTTCCTGTCTCAGTCAAACAGCCTGTATGTATTGTGAACAGAGACACAATCCACACGTCTGGTTTTGTGTTTTTATCCTCCTCATTCAAAATGACAACATTATTTAGGGAGTTTCCTCTTTATTAACCATGTGTTTGGGGGGGAAGAAAAAGGGAAAGTGTTAGTCGTTCAGTGGTGCTTGACTCTTTGTGACCCCATGGACTGTAGCGGACCAGGCTCCTGTGTTCAAGGGATTCTCCAGCCAAGAATACTGGAGTGGGTTGCTGATTCTTCCTCCAGGGGATCTTCCTGACCCAGGGGTCGAACCTGCATCTCTTGAGTCACCTGTATTGGCAGGAAGATTCTTTACCGCTTGAGCCACCTGGGAAGCACATAGGATCTGGATGAAGACTCTGTAAAGGTTTGTTTCTAGATGGACAAAATTAAAGGTATCAAAGTCCTTGGTTCATGACATACTGTTATCATGAGTTTCTGCATATCCCTTATTATTGTTGTGTTATTTATCCATTTATGAATAACTTAGTGAACATCCATTGACACACACCACACAGAAAACTGCCTATGACAGTAATTCGTGTTTGTCTATGTGCTTTCACCTCTGTTACTGTTCCGTTATCCTTCTCACACATACATTAATTTGAATTTTGTCATTTCAAATATATACAGGAAAAGCTTTTGAATAATTTCAACATTCATTCATAAAAACTCAGCAGTTAGGAGTAGAAAGGAGCCTCATCATCTTATACATGGTCACAACCTACAGTTAGCATCAGAGTTTATGGTATAGCATTGAATGCTTTCAAACTAAGATCAGGAAAATGTAAGGGTTCCTGGACTCATAGTTCTAGTCACCAATTTTTGGAGGCCCTAAACAGCATAATAAAGCACAAAAAAGAAATAGAAAGAATGAAGATTGTAAGGGAAAAAGTAAAATTTTCTCTTTTTTACATGTGACATGATTGTTAATTTTGAAGAGAAAGTTGGAAGGAATCTCCAAAACAACAAAATTCTAAGCAATTTATAAGAATTAAGAAGTAATAAGTAAATTTAGCAAGGTTACAGAATAAAAGACTAGTATATAAAAAAGCAACTATTTATTTATGTACTCAACATAAAATTGAAAATGAATTTTTAAAATCTTAAAATACAGTAGTACCAGAGCTTCCCAGGTAACACGGTGAAAAAGAATTTGCCTGCTAGTTCAGGAGACACAGGAGACT
The DNA here is from genome assembly GCF_014754425.2 of Oryx dammah. NCBI lineage: Eukaryota > Metazoa > Chordata > Mammalia > Artiodactyla > Bovidae > Oryx > Oryx dammah. The sequence continues at coordinate 58,977,506 of NW_024070201.1, read as the reverse complement.
CAGGTTTGATCCCTGGGTCAGGATGATCCCCTGAAGGGAAATAGTAACCCACTCCAATGATCTTGCCTAGAGAATCCCATGCACAGAGGAGCCTGGCGGGCTATAGGCCATAAAGTCGCAAAGAGTCAGATGTAACTGAACACACACAATAGTATGAGAACCATAAAGTACAAAGGGTAAATATATTAATAATAGAAGATCTGAGTGTCTTTTCACTGATAGTTAAACAATATTTCTGAAAGGATTAAAGAAGACTTAAACAAGTGAAGATATACAATGTTTGTAGACTGTTCAGTTCTCCCTAGATTGATCTATAGGTGCAAACTTAGTCTACCAGCTGACATGATTTTTGGAAATAAACAAGTTTGATTCTAATATTTTTTTGAAAGTGAAAAAAGATCTAGAATAGCTGAAAGAAATTAAAAAATAAAAGTTGGTGGACTTACATTTTCTAATTTTCGGACTTACTATAAATCTTTTAATAACCAAACTGTGATAATGATGTTATGGTATGAAAGATAGACATGTAAATCAATGAAAGAGAGAGTCTGAAAACAGACTTACACGTATATGGTCAAATGAGGTTTGACACAGTGCCAAGGCAATTTAAAGGGGAAATAGTAGACTTCAGTCATTGGTACTTGGAAAAATAAATGTCATATGGAAAACCTTGACTGATACCTTACTCCATATACAAAAATAAATACAAAATAGATATTACACTGAAATAGGAAAACTAATTCTATAAAACTTCTAGAAGAAAACTTAAAATATAGTGATAAGCAAAGATTTCTTGGGACACATAAAAAGCATGAGCCTAAAAGGTGAAAAATGACAAATTGAACTGTATCAAAAGTAAAAACTTTGATTAAAAAACACCATTACAAATATAAAAAAGGCAGTCCACAATCTGGACATATTCTCAGTATATGAAGCTCATAATTATATAAATCTCTATTTAGAATATCTGAAGGATTCCTATAACTCAATAATAAAAAAAAACCCCAATAAATGGTTAAAAGTTTATTTTTTTTTTGAGCTCTAGTGTATAGATTTTTTTTCTTTATTTTTTATTTTACTTTACAATTCTGTATTGGTTTTGCCATACATTGACATGAATCCACCATGGGTGTACATGCATTTCCAAACATGAACCCCCCTCCCACCCACCTCCCCACAACATCTCTCTGGGTCATCCTCGTGTACCAGCCCCAAGCGTGCCGTATCCCACATCGGACATAGACTGGCAATTTGATTCTTACATGATATTATACATGTTTCAATGCCATTCTCACAAATCATCTCACCCTCTCCCTCTCCCTCTGAGTCCAAAAGTCCGCTATACACATCTGTGTCTTTTTTGCTGTCCTGCATACAGGGTCATCATTGCCATCTTTCTAAATTCCATATATATGTGTTAGTATACTGTATTGGTGTTTTTCTTTCTGGCTTACTTCATTCTGTATAATCGGCTCCAGTTTCATCCATCTCATCAGAACTGATTCAAATGTATTCTTTTTAACGGCTGAGTAATACTCCATTGTGTATATGTACCACAGCTTTCTTATCCATTCATCTGCTGATGGACATCTAGGTTGTTTCCATGTCCTGGCTATTATAAACAGTGCTGCAATGAACATTGGGGTACATGTGTCTCTTTCAATTCTGGTTTCCTCGGTGTGTATGCCCAGCAGTGGGATTGCTGGGTCATAAGGCAGTTCTATTTGCAATTTTTTAAGGAATCTCCACACTGTTCTCCATAGTGGCTGTACTAGTTTGCATTCCCACCATCAGTGTAGGAGGGTTCCCTTCTCTCCACACCCTCTCCAGCATTTATTGCTTGCAGATTTTTGGATCGCAGACATTCTGACTGGTGTGAAGTGGTACCTCATTGTGGTTTTGATTTGCATTTCTCTAATAATGAGTGATGTTGAGCATCTTTTTATGTGTTTGTTAGCCATCCGTATGTCTTCTTTGGAGAAATGTCTATTTAGTTCTTTGGCCCATTTTTTGATTGGGTCGTTTATTTTTCTGGAATTGAGCTTCAGGAGTTGCTTGTATATTTTTGAGATTAGTTGTTTGTCAGTTGCTTCATTTGCTATTATTTTCTCCCATTCGGAAGGCTGTCTTTTCACTTTGCTTATATTTTCCTTTGTTGTGCAGAAGCTTTTAATTTTAATTAGGTCCCATTTGTTTATTTTTGCTTTTATTTCCGGAATTCTGGGAGGTGGATCATAGAGGATCCTGCTGTGGTTTATGTCGGAGAGTGTTTTGCCTATGTTCTCCTCTAGGAGTTTTATAGTTTCTGGTCTTACATTTAGATCTTTAATCCATTTTGAGTTTATCTTTGTGTGCGGTGTTAGAAAGTGATCTAGTTTCATTCTTTTACAAGTGGTTGACCAGTTTTCCCAGCACCACTTGTTAAAGAGATTGTCTTTACTCCATTGTATATTCTTGCCTCCTTTGTCAAAGATAAGGTGTCCCTATGTGTGTGGATTTATCTCTGGGCTTTCTATTTTGTTCCACTGATCTATATTTCTGTCTTTGTGCCAATACCATACTGTCTTGATGACTGTGGCTTTGTAGTAGAGCCTGAAGTCAGGCAAGTTGATTCCTCCAGTTCCATTCTTCTTTCTCAAGATTGCTTTGGCTATTCGAGGTTTTTTGTATTTCCATACAAATCTTGAAATTATTTGTTATAGTTCTGCGAAAAATATCGCTGGTAGCTTGATAGGGATTGCGTTGAATTTGTAAATTGCTAAAAGTTTAAATTGACTGTTCATAAACAGATACATGCAAATGGCCATTCAGTTCAGTTCAGTTCAGTTCAGTCACTCAGTCGTGCCCGACTCTTTGCAACCCCGTGAACCGCAGCACGACAGGCCTCCCTGTCCATCACCAACTCCCAGAGTCCACCCAAACCCATGTCCATTAAATCGGTGATGCCATTCAACCATCTCATCCTCTGTCATCCCCTTCTCCTGCCCCCAATCCCTCCCAGCATCAGAGTCTTTTCAAATGAGTCAGCTCTTTGCATCAGGTGGCCAAAGTATTGGAATTTCAGCTTCAACATCAATCCTTCCAATGAACACCCAGGACTGATCTCCTTTAGGATGGACTGGTTGGATCTCCTTGCAGTCCAAGGGACTCTCAAGAGTCTTCTCCAACACCACAGTTCAAAAGCATCAATTCTTCGTTGCTCAGCCGCCTTCACAGTCCAACTCTCACATCCATACATGACCACTGGAAAAACCATAGCCTTGACTAGACGGACCTTTGTTGGCAAAGTAATGTCTCTGCTTTTGAATATGCTATCTAGGTTGGTCATAACTTTCCTTCCAAGGAGTAAGCGTCTTTTAATTTCATGGCTGCAGTCACCATCTGCAGTGATTTTGGAGCCCCCCCAAAATAAAGTCAGCCACTGTTTCCACTGTTTCCCCATCTATCTGCCATGAAATGATGGGACTGTATGCCATGATCTTCGTTTTCTGAATGTTGAGCTTTAAGCCAACTTTTTTGCTCTCCTCTTTCACTTTCATCAAGAGGCTCTTTAGTTCCTCTTCACTTTCTGCCATAAGGGTGGTGTCATCTGCATATCTGAGGTGATTGATATTTCTCCCGGCAATCTCCATTCCAGCTTGTGCTTCCTTCAGCCCAGCGTTTCTCAAGATGTACTCTGCGTATAAGTTAACTAAGCAGGGTGACAATATACAGCCTTGATGCACTCCTTTTCCTATTTGGAACCAGTCTGTTGTTGCATGTCCAGTTCTAACTGTTGCTTCCTGACCTGCATATAGGTTTCTCAGGAGGCAGGTCAAGTGGTCTGGTATTCCCATCTCTTTCAGAATTTTCCCACAGTTTATTGTGGTCCACATAGTCAAAGGCTTTGGCATAGTCAATAAAACAGAAATAGATATTTTTCTGGAACTCTCTTGCTTTTTCGATGATCCAGCAGATGTTGGCAATTTGATCTCTGGTTCCTCTGCCTTTTCTAAAACCAGCTTGAACATCTGGAAGTTCACTGTTCATGTACTTCTGAAGCCTGGCTTGCAGAATCTTGAGCATTACTTTAGTAGCATGTGAGATGAGTGCAATTGTGCGGTAGTTTGAGCATTCTTTGGCATTGCCTTTCTTTGGGATTGGAATGAAAACTGACCTTTTCCATACAGAAAGATATTCACCATCATTAACCATGATGAATGTATGGACTGAAACCACACAGAGATACAACAACACACTGTGTAGAGTGACTAAAATTTCTAATACTGAGAGTTTCAAGTATAGGGCAACAAATAGAGTTTTTTTACACTGCAGAATTAATATAAAATGGTACAGTCTCTTTGGAAAACTTTTGGCAGTTACTTAAGAAGCTAACCCACGATATAACCCAGGCTTCTGCTCCTACATATTTATGCAAACAAATGAAAATATGTGTTCAAATAAAGATTTGTACACAAGCATTTATAGAAGCTTTATTAACAATTACAAAACCCAGGAAGCCGCCCATACATCCAATGAATAAACAGTTTTGATATGGCCATGCATTGGAATACTACTGCTGCTGCTGCTGCTGTTAAGTCGCTTCAGTCGTGTCCGACTCATACTACTCAGCATCAAAAAAGGAATGAATCATGCAATAATACGGATAAATCTCAAAATGTTATACTGAATGAAAGAAGCCAGACCCCAAAGAGTATGTAAAGTTTGGTTCCATTTGTATAAAATTCTAGAAAACACAATCTAATTTGACAAAAAATCATCAGTTGTTTATCCTGGGCACAGAGGGAAGGGAAGACTTCAAAGGTATGAGGAATATTCAAGGGGGTGGGTTGTGATGGAGCTTTGGTGTTGTGACTGTGGCCAAGTTTCATCAACACAAATATGTATACATATCAAAAATTCCACAAAATTGTGCACTTTAAATGGATAAAACTTGTTTGTGAATTTTATCCAAATACAGTTGACTGTAAAAAGACGTTAGGTTAAATATAGCCTGCTGGGGCTTTCTTACTTCGTTCAACATTTATTGCTATGTTTAAACAAATATTTGAGGAATAAAGGAAGGAATTAATGAGGTATATTTATGTCATTTCTTTCATGGTAGAGAACAGAAATATGGGAAAAAGTTCAAGTCTTAAACAAAACTCAAATTCTAGATTCCATTATCTGTCCATCTTAAATATGAGAGAATGGCCTTTCTAGAATCAAGTTTACCAGTAACTTACAGCCCAGGGCTATTGCTGCTTTTAATAATCAGGAAAAGGTCAATTTGTTTCAACAACATTCTTGGTCAAATTATACAGTGTTTTTTTAATTTGTTTTTTCATGTTGGAGCAGCAAAGCAAGAGGAAGGTATTCATTAAAACTCTTTGGAGTACATGTAACAGAAATCTATTCAAAATAACTCAAGCAAAAATAGAAAACTGTTGACTCATGTAACTTAGAAGTCTGTGGGGATAATGACATCAGGCATGGTTTGATCTGGATGCCCAGGCATTATGATAGGAATCCATCTCTATTTCTTGGCTAGATCTTTAGGTGTTGACTTCATCTGTAAACAGACTCTCCCCTTGTGATGGCTGCTGACACTTTCAGCTTTATAGTCAATCGAGACAGTCTAATGATCTCAGCTTGATTTACATGGCCTTCCTAAAACCAGTCATTGTGGGAAGGAAGATGAAACACTCCGATTGACTTGGCCTAGTCATACACTCTGGAGAAGGCAATGGCACCCCACTCCAGTACTCTCGCCTGGAAAATCCCATGGATGGAGGAGCCTGGAAGGCTGCAGTCCATGCGGTAGCTGAGGGTCACACACGACTGAGCAACTTCACTTTCACTTTTCACTTTCATGCATTGGAGAGGGAAATGGCAACCCACTCCAGTGTTCTTGCCTGGAGAATCCCAGGGACGGGGGAGCCTGGTGGGCTGCCGTCTCATATGGGGTCGCACAGAGTTGGACACAACTGAAGCGGCTTAGCAACAACAACAATCATACACTCTGAGGCAGCAGGGGGTGGGGTGAGCCCCACCTGCACCGCTTGAATTAACAATGAAACCGAGGTAAGTTTTACAGGAAAATTTAACATGCGGTTTTGCAGAAGAAGGTGGAGTAAATGTTCCACAGACAAAATAATAGTTCACTCATCCAAACACACACACACACACACACACACACACACGATTCCTGATGTGGTTAAGAAAAGGAACTATCTTCCAGTGATAAAATTTTTAAAGTTTCTTGTCCTGTTTATCTTGCAGCCTATTTTTTCAAGAACCATGATCATTTTTTCATCCCAGTATCTTTGCTTCTGGTACTAGTCGCTAGAGACACTTTCACCAGTGGGTGGTGGCAATGATTTGAATTGAAAATACTGGAATAGCAAATGTCTTTATTTGTATTAGGCTCGGCAATCTGAGATTGTAACCTTGCAGCTGTAGTGGTTATCTATAGCTGTGTAAAAACATCACAGAATTTAGTTGCTTAAAGAATAGACATCTCTTACAGTTTCTATAGGTGAGGATTGAGGTACAGCTTAGTTGGGTCTTCTGGCTAAGGATTGAGGTACAGCTTAGTTGGGTCTTCTGGCTTATAGACTGTATAATCACAGTGTTGTCCAGAGCTGTGTTCTCATTACCAGAGTGGACTTGGGTAGAATCCACTTCCAAGACCACTTTAGTGGTTGTTGATAGGGTTCAGTTCCTTGCAAGTTGTTGCACTGAGAGTCTCAGTTTCTTGTTGTTTCTTGCTAACTGTTGGCCAGTGGCCTTCTTCCATTCCTTGCCACGTGGGCCTCTCCAGAGGTAGCTCACAGCTTGGTTTGAATCAGAGGGAGCAAGTAAGAGAGCAAGAGAGGGCCAGCAAGATGGAAGCCAGGGTCTTTTGGTGATCCAGTCTCAGAAGGAACAGCCTGTCAGTTTACCGTGCTGTTACGAAGCACATCACTAGGCCCAGGCCATTCCCTTACCTGAGGGGGAAAAGATGACACATGGGCATGAATGCCAGGAAGCAGGATCATTGGGAGCATCTTAGAAGCTGTGCATCACAGTGCCACTGGCAGTGGCTGTAGAGGAAGGGATTTGCCCATCTCCCTTCTTGCCCTTGAAGTTTTCTTTTGAGAGCTTTGAATGGTGGCCTGTGTACATGAAGTAGACTAAGGAAATTCCTATAGCAGGGTGAGAGCTTTGGCAGGAGGGGTTTCATGTTTATGGTTAGAAGTTGGATTATAGGGTACAAAAATGATGACAGAAACAAACTAAAAAAATAATTGCATATTGAGGTGAAATAGAGATGCATACACAGAGGTATGTTTAAGAATGTTCACAGAGAATAAGCAAAAAAAAAGAAAAAAATAAGAGAAGGGCAGAGAGAGGGAGGGAGGAAGGGAGGGAGGAAGGAAATGACTTAAATGTCTAAAAGCAGAAACTGATTTAAAAATTGCAGTATATCCTTGATAGAATGTCCTGTAGTTATTAAAAGTAATTTTGGGGAACAGTGGTGTTAAACTGTTTTGACCACAACTCACAATAAAAAAATCTGTTTATACCAAAATTAAATATACACAAACTTTTACTTGAAAATAAAAGTTCATAGAACCTGCTTATCTTTTGTATATAAGACGTACTTTTGTATTTTTTACTTTATTTGATTTCATAGTCTAAATTGTGGTAAAATATACATAACATGCAGTTTACCATTTTAGCCACTTTTAGTTGTACAGTTTAGCAGCGTTCAGTGCCTTCACATTGTTGTACAGTCATCACTACTGCTCATCTTTGGAACATTTTCATCTTTCTTGATTGAACCCTGTATCTATTAACCATTAATACCCTTTTCCCCTTCTCCCAGATCTGGCAACTATCATTCTACATCCTGTCTCCCTCCATGGATTTGACCATTCTAGGTACCTTGTACAAGAAGGATCATAAACATGAGTGAAATATACCTACATATCTATATACAGTACTCTCATTCTGTGACTGGCTTATTTCACTGAGCGTCTTCAAATTTTATGTATGTTGTTGCATGTATCAAAAGTTTTTCCTTTCTAAGGTTTAATAATATTCCATTGTAAGGCAATGGCACCCCACTCCAGTACTCTCACCTGGAACATCCCATGGATGGAGGAGCCTGGTAGGCTGCAGACCATGGGGTCGCTAAGAGTTGGGCAGGACTGAGCGACTTTACTTTCGCTTTTTCACTTTCATGCATTGGAGAAGGAAATGGCAACCCACTCCAGTGTTCTTGCCTGGAGAATCCCAGGGACGGGGGAGCCTGGTGGGCCACAATCCATAGGATTGCAAAGAGTTGGACACAACTGAGCAAATTGAATTTGTTAAAATATTGCTTCTGTTTTATGATGTTTTAGTTATTTGGCCTCGAGGCATGTGGAATCTTATCTCCCTGACCAGGGATCAAACCTGCACCCCTAGCATTGGAAGACAAAGTCTTAACCCCTGGAGCCCCAGGGAAGTCCCCCTAGTTTCTCCACATTCTTACTAATACTTTTTTTTGACCTAATAGTTATCCAGATGGGTGTGAAGTAGTATCTCATTATGTATTTCATTTTTAAAATGCTGGTCACTAAATTATTTTCATGACCTGCTAGTGGGACATAATCCTCCACTGGAAAAAAAGAAATTCTCTCATGAGATTGTTTAATGCAAAAAGTCAAATTATGATCCCAACATAGTGGTAGGACCAAAAAAGTTTATGCAGAATATTAAGACTGTCTCCAGCTAGTAGGATTGTCTATGATTTTTAAAATTTTCTTTGTGTCCTTCCAAAATTTTGGAAAGTGAAAATGTATTTCTTTTCTTATATAAAAAAGGGAGAGTTTGTTCCTGTGTGTGATGTGATCTTGTGAAGACACTGTAAGAATTAGAAAATTTAGGAGAACATACAGGAACATGATATTCCCAAAGAAATGAATCCCAATGGGTCAGTGAACAAGTATTTACTGAGTCAGACTGTGAGACTGTGATAATGAGTAAAAGTGTTGTGGCCCTTGCTCTCTGGAGCTTACACTCTTTAATGCACAAAAATAGATGCATTCACAGTAGGTTGAATATGACTCACTTAGGCTGTTAGAATGGAGAAGGCAATGGCAACCCATTCCAGTACTCTTGCCTGGAAAATGCCATGGATGGAGGAGCCTGGTAGGCTGCAGTCCATGGGGTCACTAAGAGTCAGCCACGACTGAGCGTCTTCACTTTGACTTTTCACTTTCATGCGTTGGAGAAGGCAGTGGCAACCCGCTCCAGTGTTCTTGCCTCGAGAATCCCAGGGACAAGGGAGCCTGGTGGGCTGCCGTCCATGGGGTCGCACAGAGTTGGACACGACTGAAGTGACTTAGCAGCAGCAGCAGGCTGTTAGAGACTACGAAAATGCGCTTGGTGTGCTAAGAGGAGGATTCAGAGATTGTGTGAATGTATTGGGAGCAGAAATATGAAGCCTCCCCATGAGCATCCAGTTAAAAACTCTTGTTGGCTGACGGTATCCTGAACTGTCCTTGGGTTCTTTCCTCCTCTGGTTTTCATGCTTCACCTGAGAAGCTTAAACACAGTCTGTACAAGTACCCACATTGTATCCGGGAATAACAAGAGTCACACTTGACTTTACCATCCTTGAAAAGAAAAATACTTTTGATTGCATGAGGTTTCTAGAGATTATTTGATTTGCATGAGGTTGATTTGATTGCAGGAGGTTTCTAGAGATTATTCTGAGTTTGTGTTTTAAGTTGATTCGTTGTCCTTTAGAGATCCTTGGATTCTGGGTCCATGAGAGAAATAAAGCAAATTCAGGAAGACGGATATTCTCAGAGGATCCTTCTAGAGTCCGTACTCGGTAGTAAAACTTCTTTTATGATGCCTTGGGTTTTGTTTATTAACTTGGCTAACATTTGTTGAGTTGCCTGCTCTGTGTAAGGCATAGTGCTAGGTACTGGGAATATGAGAATGAACAAAACAAAATACTGACCCTTACTAAAGAGAGGGCAAGTTGCTCATTTAACAACCAAGTTTCACAAGCTAATTTTTTAGGAGTCCTTTAGAGATAGACATGATAAGCACCCAGTTGAGCTTTGGGTGGGTAAGGAAATCCTTCAGGAAGATTGAGACGAATCTGTAAGAGAATATTTCAGGCAGAAAGAGCCACACATACAATGAATAGAAGCAATTCATAATTTAGAATTATAATTTTATAATTATATTTAGTATATTTATATTTATAATTATATTTAGTATAATTATATTTATAATTATAATTATATTTAGTATTATAATTCTGTTGAGAGAATGCTGGGTGTGGTAGGGTAAGAAGGCCATAGAGGGCCAGAAGAGCCGGGTAGAAGAGTTTGGACTTTATCTTCTGGTTCTGGTGAGCCATGAATTCAAAGTGGGAGAATGATTTGACTCTGTTGGGAAGAACTCTAACAGCAGTGTAATGAAAATGAAGTGAGCAAGAAAGGAAATGAGACTAGGAACAGTAGTCAGAAATGTTGTTAATTGTCCAGGAACAAGCTTGGGAAGAGAATCTTCCTTCAGATACTGTCGGGGGGTTGGGGTGAGGGGCGAGGATGAAAAGGACAGCAAGACTCCAGACATGTTGAGAAGATGATATTGAATAGGACTGATGGACCAACAGTAAGGGAAAAATTAAGATTAGATTTTGGCTTGCCAACTAGTATTAAATAATTCCAGTAACCTGATAATAGATCATTGACATTAACTGAGTCTTTTTCCAAGGAGTCTTATTTTGAGAGATGTTGGATTTTTTGATTCGAATATAGCCAGGTGCTTTCATAACTGGCACATTCTGCAAGCTTTCTTCTTTCATTGTCCTTGGTGGCATATTCATGTGGAGTCTTAGAGATCAGAAACCTGTTGAGGATGACTCCAGGCAAATAAGGTGGGAGAAGAAGCAAGGAGAGAAGCATCCACTGAAAACAGGCCTTGGGTGCCTAGTGTTGGGCTAAAGTAGTAGCAAAGTGAATGTGCAAGAAATGAGCTCCCAGGTCCTCAGCTGGGAGAAGTGGGAGATTTTTGGAACATGGATACAAGTAGCTCAGAGCATGGGTGATTTAAATAAGGCTGTGAATGATTTGAAGATGTGAGCACTCTACTTTTAACTGGTGCCTGCTGCTGATCACGGGGGACTTGCTGGCTTGAGGGTTCAAGCTGAACCAGTAGGGTAGGAGACAAATGAAGGGAGAATGTTTTGTGAAGTTTCTTGTGTTTGCATCAAGAACTTTTGTGTTCAAATCACTGTCTTTCACACTGACCACTGCATGCTGTACCATTCTACTTATACCTGAAAAAGAAAATATTAAATGAAGTTAAATAGTCAAGTTAAGCATGCTAAAATAAAAATAGAGTGGTTTAAATGAACAGCTGAAAGAATTCAATCACAGGCACAAGAATAACCACTCATAGGCAAGCAAGACTCTTTGAGTTGAAATGACTGCCAACCATACTTTGAATGCTGCTGGTTAAGGGACGTGGTTCTTAATGGGCTCAAGGGACTCCCTGTGGAGTTCTCTGGATGCTTTCCAGGGCACCATGACCAGGAAGCTCATTTTCTTGGAGAGAGTATAGGGGTTAGATCATGCTCTTTGCATTGAAATTTACTTGATTAATACTATATTTAGAGAGAGAGATAAATGGTTATCTTCATAATCAGTGGAGGATATGGAAGAAGGAATGATGGTGATAATGGTGATTATGCTTTGCTTTTGAGGGCTTACTCTGTGGGCGGCAGAATCTGAAGGACTTTACACATCTCTCCTTTAGTACTCATAGCAACCTACATCTTAGATCTTCTCACACAGGAGGCTGGGAAGAAGCGATGCTTATGGAGCTTTCAAGGAGATATACATGATATTTGGAGAAGCAGGGCCAGACTTGGATTTCTCTGCTATGCTATCTTTACATCTCTAATTCTAAGTTTCCTCATCTATAAAAAAGGAGTAAAAGTAACCATGCAAGGACTTCTTGGTGGTTCAGTGGTTAAGCATCTGCGTTCGAATGCAGGGGGCATGGCTTTAACCCCTGGTCTGGGAACTAGTAGCTTTCCCAGTGGCTCAGTTGGTAAAGAATCAGCCTGCAATGCAGGAGACCCGGGTTCTATCCCTGGGTCGGGATGATCCTCTGGAGAAGGAAATGGCAGCCCACTGCAGTACTCTTGCCTGGAGAATTCCTTGGCACAGAGGAGCGGGACAGGCTGCGGTCCATGGAACCGCAGTCGGACACGACTGTGTGACTCACTTTCACTTTTCCAGGAACTAAGATCCCTCATGCCAAGGCGCAACTAAGCCCATACACCACATGTAGAGAGCCTGAGTGCCACAAAGTACAGAGCCCATGTACCACAGCTAAGACCTGAGGGAGCCTAAAACAAGTAAAGACTAAAAGAAAAGAGGAACTGCACCCCTATTCGGTTATTTGTTGTGCAGATTGGATGAGTCGGTACGGGTAAACTTCCTAGAACCATGCTTGTCATCTAGTAAGCGCTCAACGAATATTAGCCATTATTTTATATTATTATGTTGTTGTTATTCTAAGGAACTAAACTAAGGAAATGGCTCAGTCGTGTCTGGACTCTTTGTGACTTCATGGACCGAAGTGCACCAGGTTTGTCTGTCCAAGGCGATACTCCAGGCAAGAATACTGGAATGAGTAGCCATTCCCTTCTCCAGGGGATCTTCCCAACCCAGGGATTGAACCCAGGTCTCCTGCATCTCAGGAAGATTCTTCACCGTCTGAGCCACTAGGGAGCTTTTAATATTTAAAAAAAGACCATATTTTAAGAAAAAAAAAATACATAGTCAGGGGACAGAAATGTACAACACACACAGCCAGGGAAAACTCACTCCTTTTCTGCTTCCATCAAAGGCTATTAAAGTTGGAGAGCCTGCTATTGTATGTTTATTCAGACATCAATCTTCATCAGCCCCTTTGCTACTTTGGCGGTAAGGGCATTGTAATTCTATTTTTATCGGTTCCTTCCTGTGCACCAGACATTCAAAATAGCATGAGTAAGGATCAAAAATATCTTAATGGATTTGGTTCCCAGAGATATCACTGACCAGAGGAAGAGTTTTGCAGAAATTTCTTCCTGAGCTGATAAGAGAGGTAAGAAGGGAAGGGTGGAGGGAAGACTGGCCGTACAGCCAGCTGGGAGCCTCTGAAGAGGCCAAGATCCAGTGGCCAGGGGAGCTACAGGGGAAGACTCGGGAGGATTAGAGCATAAATGCTTCCTATTTCCAGATTTGTGCTTGGGACCAGCATTGTGTAATTGTTCAGGATAACATTGGGCCTTCGCGGGGCAACTGTGTTTTTGATAAACAGACTTCCTGGTGTGCATGCCTCGTTCACACACACATACACAAATGAGAGGTTCCGAGTCTGTTTCAGTTTGGATCTCTTGCCTGAGCATCTTTAATTTCTCTCTCTTCTTTTTTCTTTCTGTTTCTTTCCTCTCCCTCCTCCTTCTGTCCCCCTTCTTTCTCTCTCTCTCTTTGTTCCTCCCTTCCTCCCTTTCTCTCTCTCTCTCTCTCTCTCAGTCATTCATCATTAGAAAGATGTGAAAGTCGGGAGATTGGGATTGAAGGGAAGACAAAACTGTGATCAGAATACCCCAAACAACCATACCTCTTACAAAGTGGGCCAAGTTATGCCACTGAGGGCTTCCCAGGTGGTGCTAGTGTTAAAGAGCCTGCCTGCCAATGGAGGAGACATAGGCGATGTGGGTTCAATCCCTAGGTCGGGAAAATCCCCTGGAGGAGGCAATGGCAGCCCACTTCTGTATTCTTGCCTGGAGAATCGCCTGGACAGAGGAGCCTGGCAGGCTGCAGTCCATAGAGTCGCAAAGAGTCGGACATGACTGAAGCGGCTTAACACGACACGAAGCATGACATAATCCCAGGCAGTACACAGATGAACGTGTGTCCTTTAGTAATTTTGTATTTACGGCATTCATACTGAAAAGTGAGTGTGTGTGTGTGTACACCAAACTTGTGATTAAATGGATGTTATTGTTTACGGTGAGGATAAACTTCTTTAAGTATTAAAACTGAGGCCATATGCAGAGAAATATTTAGTAAATATTAGCCCAGGTGGTACACAGATGTGGCGAATGAATCATGACTCGAGTACAAGAGGAGTGAAGCTTGGGAAACCGTGTTGCAATAGACAGCATCTTACACTTGTGTCCTCTTCTCTGGAGAGGTTATGGGGTCGGTCCTTTCTCAGTTAGTCTCCGGGACACCCCTGCCATCTTACCGTGGTTCTGCTGTACTGTCAGCAAGTCCATCTCCAACGTAAGATTCTGAACAGAACCCACCCCTTCTCACACCCAGCAAGTTCCACAGCTGCATGTGCTGATGAAAGCCCAAGGCGTGAGCAATAACTCTGCACCAACAACTTGAGTTTTTAAACATTTAAACATGTGTAGCAGGTGTGAATGTTATTCCACTAGGATACACAGATGCAAGAAATTTCACATCAGCTTATCTGTTTGTTTGCTTTTAGAGTTGGAATAAATCTAAATCTGATTCCTAGAGCAGGAAGAAATTAGATCTCGCTCATGACTGAGGCTCCCTTTGCCCTCACTCCCAACCAGGGGCCTTGGAGAGAAGAATGAGACTTTCGGAGGGAGCCCTCTGGACTTCAGTTCTTTGGTGGCATTGCATGGTCCCTTGAAAGCAGGTGATGACTGTGTTTTCCCTGACTCAGGCTGGGGGATCTCTGCCCAAGCTGGGGGTGAGGGCACGGTTTGGCCTCCCGAGGGACGTCACACAGCGGTTGCTGCTCCACATAGGCCTTCCATTTCATGTAGAGAAGCTCCCTCCCCAACCTGCTGGTAAACCTTCACACGCGCACACACGCACACACACACACACACACGCACACACACACACACCCACACCCACACCCACCCACCCACACACACACCCCCTCCACCCCCCCACACACCCCCGCCAAGGGCACTGACCAGGCTTCCCTCCCCAGGGTGTTGACCTAGCCTCAAGCCCTCAGTGAAAACAAAAGCCAGGAAGGGTGGGGGTAAGGGCTGTTTTTGGCAACTTCCACTTAAACCGGTGATATACAAACACCCCTTAGGCAAAGCAACACAAAGGCCTTCTTGGAATGAGGGAGAGAAAGAGGAAAACCAAACAGAGATAAAATATTTCTGTTAACTATTCTGTCATGGGTAAAGGTAAAATATTTGAAATACGTGTATATGCTGAAAGTATCTGTTATAATATTTCTTTTTCTTTCTCTCTCTGTCTTTCAACTCAGAGACTCAGGAGTATTTCAGATAGCTACAGTATTAAACATGGCCTCCCAGTCTTACCAGTTTGCTCAGGAGAATCAGAAAGACGTGGTCTTAATAATTCTCTCTTTCAAATGCGGTTTCATCCAAAACTTTAGTAGGTTTGAGGCCCCAAAAGTACTGTTTGTGTCCAGTTTGCAAAAGCCTTTAAAGTGGGGGCAAATAACAGAACCAGTTCAGTGCCTGACGTCTGATTAGATCCACGCAAGTCATCGCCCCTTTGGTATTATAACTCACAGGTCATGCTGATCGTTTGTTCTTTGCATCAGATCCATTCTCTGCCCTTGCCCTGCTCCTGCCCTTGCTCTGGGTCACAGGGTGGACCAACTGCTGCCAGCTGGGATTCCAGATTCCTGTGCCAGAGGCGCAGCTTCTGCTGGGTGAGCCGTTATGGCCTCGGTTGTCGGGGTGGTCCTGACCACTGGCAACAGTACCCTCTCTTTTTGTCACTTCAGCTCAGTGGGAGGGCAGTCGCATCCTACAGTTGCTAAATCCAAGTTCTCTTAAGCAGCTTTGAAACAAACTCTCCATATTAATATTCATCCCTTTATTGAATTACCTGGCTACTGTACATTGATCACTTTGTGGAGTCCTTATTCAGAGGGGAAGATAAATCTGTTAGATTTCAGAAACTAAAATTCCTATCTGAAAGTAATGATTCTGTGTAGAAATCTGCCGGATCAAATCATAACTTTCCTTTAGTCATTCAACAAATATTGGTAGAACACCATCTTCTGCTGGGCTCAGGAATAATGCCTGTGGTCTCATAGAACTTTCATTCTAGCAAGAAACTGGCAGATCAAAATAGAAATAATGTAAGAGAAGAATATCAGAGACTGTTAAGTGTTGTGCACAGGAATAAAACAG
This sequence comes from Oryx dammah, assembly GCF_014754425.2. NCBI lineage: Eukaryota > Metazoa > Chordata > Mammalia > Artiodactyla > Bovidae > Oryx > Oryx dammah. Next base: position 58,961,305 of record NW_024070201.1, on the reverse strand, counting down.
ACTGATGTGTTAAAGGGAAGTTACTACAAATTTAGGTGTAGCTTTCTAAGATGTTCCATTCACTAAAACATTCTCCTCTTCACTATCTTGCCAGATTCTACCCGCCAAAGATCCGAAACTAGGAACTAGGGCTACATTTGGACCCCAAATGTGTTGTTTTCTATGTACGGCATTTTGCTTAAGCAAATAACCAAAAGTTTAAGGTCTTCTGAGGTCCATGCCATAGGTCCCTTCACTTTTTCCAATTGCTTTCATATTCCAGCTTCACCAACTTACCACACCTACAAGAACTATGAATGCAATGGTAGCCTGAAACATTTGATATCCTTTAATTTGCAGAGTATCACTCTTTCTGTTTGACTGAAAACTTACCATGTGCCAGACATGGTGCTGAACATTTTATTTCAATCTTTACAACCTGGTGAGAAAGATACATTACCCATCACTGTACAGACTCCAGAGCCAAGACCCACAGGTGACTTGCCTAAGGTCATAGAGCTAGTGAGTAGCAGAAATAGGAATCAGATTCAGTCTGCTGAATAGCATCACCTAGTGCTTACCTGAGTGGGGTGGTATCAGAGAGTCTGTGAGGTATCAAGATGCCTTGGGGGTGTTCCTGTAGGCTCCCTAACCTAATAACTTCCTTGAAAAAGTGAAGTCGCTCAGTCGTGTCCAGCTCTTTGCGACCCCATGGACTGTAGCCTCCCAGGATCCTCCGTCCATGAGATTTTCCAGGCAAGAGTACTGGAGTGGGTTGCCATTTCCTTTTCCAGGGATCTTCCCAACCCAGGGATCAAACCCGGGTCTCCCTCATTGTGGGCAAATGCTTTACCACTTGAGCCACCAGGGAGACGTTAACTCCCTTGAGCACGTACCTAAATTTTTACATCCTCACGATAGAAGGTGGCACTAGTAGTAAAGAACCCTCCTGCCAAAGCCGGAGACGGAAGAGATGGGTTCGATCCCTGGGTTGGGAAGATCCCTTGAAGAAAGCCATGGCAGCCCACTCCAGTTTTCTTTCCTGGAGAATCCCATGGACAGAGGAGCCTGGCAGGCTACAGCCCATGGGATCGCAAAGAGTCGGACACGACTGAGGTAGCTCAGCACGCATGTATGATAGAAACGTAAACATAAAATAAATTATAGGATTGTAATTTTATAAAATTATTAAATCATAAAAGTACATTGAAGGTGACCAACAGGAAACAGCTTTGAATATTCGTGTATTTTTCTCTAAACTTGATCAGAGACTTTCCTCATAGGCAAAATAGTCTCAGATTAACAGGTTTCCACCCAGTGGCATAGAAGAGACTCAGAAAGTGCTGTTTTTTTCAAACAGTTTAGAAAGGATAGTCTGAATTAGTGAAAAGCCTAAGTTTCAAAATGGTTAATTAGAGTTACATGTATGGAAGAACTGAAGTAGACTTTCCTGGAGTTGTTATGACCGTGAGAAAGACAAAGTGTGTATGTGTGTCGTGTTTCATTGTATGTTATCAGCTTTTCTTGAGAAGGACTGTTCTTTATCCTGAAATGATGTTCATCCTACGTTTTAAGTTTATTTTTTAATGAAACCTAGTAGATGACAGTCAAGTGTGGTGCATGTTTGTGTGTGTGCATGTTTGTGCTTTAGTATTTTTTGCACGCTGGCCTCCCAGGTGACACTGGTTAAGAATCTGCTTGCCCGTGCTGGAGATGCAAGAGACATGGGTTCGATCCCTAGGTCAGGAAAATCCCCTAGAGGAGGAAATGGCTACCCTCTCCAGTATTCCTGCCTGGAAAATCCCATGGGCAGAGTGGTGGCTCAGATGGTAAAGCGTCTGTCTACAATGCGGGAGACCCGGCTTCGATCCCTAGGTCGGGAAGATCCGCTGGAGAAGGAAATGGCAATCCACTCCAGTAGTATTGCCTGGAAAATCCCATGGACAGAGGAGCCTGGTAGGCTACAGTCCATGGGGTCGCAGAGTCAGACACAACTGAGTGACTTGACTTACACTTACTTACTCACTAAGAGGAGCCTAACAGGCTACTGTCCATGGATTGCAAAGAATCAGACATGACTGAGCATGCACGCACATCCTTTCACGCCAGAATAAAAATTAACAACTTATTAGTACCTTAAACATTCCTTGAAATTTTACATGTCTATGAGATCCAAAAGTCTGGTTACTTCTGGCCTTTTGTGATTAAAGATCAAGTCAAAGAGGCCAATATATGTTTATCTCATTTCATTTATTTGTCATGATTATTTGCATACTTGTTAAGATAGCCTAAACTTATCAATCTAACTAATCAAATTTTTATTGAATGCTTACCGTATATCAGCTTATAGTCTACTAATTTAAATGTTCTCTTTGAATCTTGTCTCTAGACATTGCATGGGTAAATTTCAACCTAGCCCTTCCCTGACTTATATTTTTAAAAAATTCACCAGCATGGGGTACGTGTGAATGATGTTTTATTATATTGAAATATATATTATAACAGTTTAGGCATAGCAGTGTATCAGTGAGGATTTTAATGTTGCAAGCCAAATTGGCTTACATTTTTTAAAAATTCAAGGTACATGAGGCTTTGATGATGATGTTGTTGTTGTTGTTGTCATTTAGTCACTAAGTTGTGTCTGACTCTTTTGCGACCCCATGGACTGTAGCCCTCGAGGCTCCTCTGTCCATGGAATTCTCCAGGTAAGATACTGGAATGGGTTGCCATTTCCTCTCCAAGGGATCTTCCCAACCCACGGATCAAATCCATTGAGGGCATATTCTTTACCAGCCCAGATATGGCTTTGAAGAAGTGAAATCGCTCAGTCATGTCCGACTCTTTGCGACCCCATGGACTGTAGCCCGTCAGGCTCCTCCATCCATGGAATTTTCTAGACAAGAGTACTAGAGTGGGTTGCCATTTCCTTCTCCAGGGGATCTTCCCCACCCAGGGATCAAACCTGGGTCTCCCGCATTGCAGGCAGATGCTTTACCGTCTGAGCCACCAGGGAATCATGGCCTTCAGTTCAGTTCAGTTCAGTTCAGTCGCTCAGTCATGTCTGACTCTTTGTGACCCCATGAATCACAGCACGCCAGGCCTTCCTGTCCATCACCAACTCCCGGAGTTCACTCAGACTCACGTCCATTGAGTCAGTGATGCCATCCAGCCATCTCATCCTCTGTCGTCCCTTTCTCCTCCTGCCTCCAGTCCCTCCCAGCATCAGTCTTTTCCAGTGAGTCAACTCTTTGCATGAGGTGGCCAAAGTACTGGAGTTTCAGCTTCAGCATCATTCCCTCCAAAGAAATCCCAGGGCTGATCTCCTTCAGAATGGAGGAGATCTTCTCCAAGAAGATCTGGTTGGATCTTCTTGCAGTTCAAGGGACTCTCAAGAGTCTTCTCCAACACCACAGTTCAAAAGCATCAATTCTTTGGTGCTCAGCTTTCTTCACAGTCCAACTCTCACATCCATACATGACTACTGGAAAAACCATTGCCTTGACTAGACGGACATTTGTTGGCAAAGTAATGTCTCTGCTTTTGAATATGCTATCTAGGTTGGTCATAACTTTTCTTCCAAGGAGTAAGCCTCTTTCAATTTCATGGCTACAGTCACCATCTGCAATGATTTTGGAGCCCCCCAAAATAAAGTCTGACACTGTTTCCACTGTATCCCCTTCTATTTCCCATGAAGTGATGGGACCGGATGCCATGATCTTCGTTTTCTGAATGTTGAGCTTTAAGCCAACATTTTCACTCTCCATTTTCACTTTCATCAAGAGGCTTTTTAGTTCTTCTTCACTTTTTGCCATAAAGGTGGTACATATCTGAGGTGATTGATATTTCTCCCGGCAATCTTGATTCCAGCTTGTGCTTCTTCCAGCCCAGCGTTTCTCATGATGTACTCTGCATAGAAGTTAAAGAAGCAGGGTGACAATATACAGCCTTGACATACTCCTTTTCCTATTTGGAACCAGTCTGTTGTTGCATGTCCAGTTCTAACTGTTGCTTCCTGACCTGCAAAATGGCCTTAGAGGAGGTTTTAACATGACGCTAGACATGTGACTGCGGCACTGTCTCTCTTTCCATTTCCTAGGTTGGCTCTGTTCTCGGGCATACTGTCTCTTCGTGGTTTCATATCAGCTGCCAGTGGCTTTGTGAGACTGAAGGGAAAAGAGACAGCATATAGGGAAGACAGACTTGGTAAAATCCAGAAGCTGATCCTGCTGGCTGACTTGGGTCCATAAGCCCAATCACCAGGGCCAGAGCAATGAAAGGCACTCCATCCTTAGCCTAAGCTGCAAGCTCTGTCCCACTGGGCCTGAAGAGGAGTCAGCTTACCCTGGATGCTCAGGTGGAAGCTGGGGCTGTGGGAAAGAGGAGCGGAAGAAGGAGCATGGGAAAGCAATTAACAGATGTCCACTCGAAGCTGCTTACTGGGGGCGGGAAGTGGACAGCTCCCCTTTGAAGCTCCTTTCCTTTACATAATTACAATTCTTTGGTGTTTATTTCTTTCAGTGGTTCTCAGTAGTGTATTGGAACTGACATTTCAAAATTGGCCTGAATAGATAGCAGAGAATCATTTCTTAGTGACATAAACCTGTACAAAAAAAAAAGATGTTAGGATTTTTTTTAACCTCTTCTCTCTCTAAGTTTACCTTTTGAATAAAAATGGACAAATTCAATGCCAAAGTCACTTATTTTTTCTTAACCATTGTATTTCCTTTTTTCCAAACCATAGGCTCTTGAAGAAATTCCTTCTTTCTTTCCTGCAACTGTTAAAATTCTTTCCTCTAACCAGTTCCCTTTTGTATGATTCTTTTTTTTTCCAGATTTAAAATCTCTTCATATGTGCCTTTTTAGATTTCTTATTAAACTTTCCATTCATCAAATAAATGCCAGATGATAGGAGCTGTACCCTTTTCCATACTTTTTGCCATGTGGGTAATAAATACATCTATTTCCATCAATTAAACATACTACAGTGGCTTTTTATTTAATCAGTTATATGGACATTAGAGTGGATGGGAATGGGATATTATTGGATTCCTTGTTTGCAAGTCCTTGGACGTTAGTAAACTTGTCTTGGAGATCTAGTCCAAGAAAATAGATTGAGGGCCAGAAATAGAAACAGGATTTTTTTTCCTTGTTAAATGAAGGAAGTCATTGTTTAAAATTATACTTAAAAGAGAGCAACTTCCCTCTTCCTTTTAAAAAATATTTGTGAGCATACTTTTAAAAGATTCTTTGTATCTTTACATTTAAAAAAATAATTTGCATTATTTATGCTGTGATTTTTATGCAGAGCATACATTGAAGTCTTGTTATTCCTTCATGCCCAGGTTGAATCTGTAGGTTGTGGGTGATTTTTTTTCCTCTTTCCAGATTTGCCAAAGAATAACGTAAGTGAGTTCATGCTGGTGGTTGGTGCTTGTAGTTTTTCTTGTTTGCATTCTGCTTTTTGCTGTTTTTGATTTCTTGTTAAGTTAATGGAATGTTTATATCTGTGATTATTCCCTGGTACAGGCATATCTTTACCCTGGAAAGGCGGGTAATGAAGAACAGGTGTTGCTTGTGAACTTGGAGTTTTATGTTCTCAAAACCGTGCCCAGATCCAGGGCGGAGCTCTCTGAGTTCGTTATTGCAAATCACTTTGTTGGTATCCACAGTATTTCTCCCAGCCTCCCCTAACTTCCCCACTTCCAGACTTCTGGGTCTAGCAATACCTGAAGGGAACACATAAACTTTTTGAATTACAGTTGGTAAGTTCATCAGATGGGTTTATGCCGGCCAGTGAATGCCCGGCATCTCTGCCTGAATGTTTACACAGGATCATCCCCTGAAACACAGCAGAGTTCCTGTTTGTTATAGGAGATGTCTGATGCTTACCTTCAGACTCCGAAATAAGACCTAGGAAAAAAGTTGTAGAGATTAAGTTGTCGAGATGATTTTCACTTACATATGTGAGGGCCAAAAGAATGTTTACTCCTCATAAAGATTTAGCCATGTGATCAACTCTCAAAGCATGTTTTCTCGTTTTTAAGGTCCTTTTTATCCCATCCCTGCCTCGTGGTGCCAGACTTTCCACTACCTGGTCATCAGTCATTTGTGCGTGCTCAGTCACGTCTGACTCTCTGCAGCCCCGTGAACTGTAGCCCACCAAGCTTCCCTGTCAGTGGAATTTTCCAGGCCAGAATACTCGAGCAGCTTGCCACTTCCTACTTCAGGGGATCTTCCCGACTCAGGGATCATACCCGAGTCTCTTGCATGTCCTGCCCTGGCAGGCGGATTCTTTACCACTGAGCCACCTGGGAAGCCCTCGGGTCATGTGCCTCCATTTCTTTATCCCATAGCAAGCCTGACAGTCACTGGGGCGTCTTCTCAGGATACATACTGGAATATGATTTACAGAAGGTAGAGCATCCTTTCCCCTTGGCGCTAGACTTTGCTGTGGCTCAAATGAAGTGCTGAGTCCCATTCAGTGGTATTACTGGTGCAACATCACATTTTTTCCTATCAGAGTATTTTTTTTTAAATTATGTTAGTATACATGACATAATTTACCATTTAAACCATTTTAATGTACAGTTTGGTGGCATTAAGTACATTCATATTGTTACGCAACCATCACCACTACCACCTCCAGAACTTTTTTATTATTTCAAATGGAAACGCTATAGCCATTAAATAGTTAACTCCCATTTCTCCCTCCCCTCAACCGCAGCAGCGTTCTACTTTCTGTCTGCATCAACTTGACCATCTAGGTACCACATGTAAGTGGGAATCAAACAGCATGTGTCCTCTTGTGTCCGCCTTATTTCACTTAACATACTGTGTTCAGGTTTCATCCTGTGGTTGTAGCATGTATCAGAATGTCCTTGCTTGTTAAGGCTGAATAATATTTTGTTTTATGTTTATACCTCATTTTGTTTATTCATCCATTGATGGACACTTGGGTTGCTTCTACCTATTGACTAGTGGGAGTCATGCTGCTAGGAACATGGGTGTACAGATTTCTGAGTCCCTGCTTTCATTTCTTTGGGGTATATAGCCAGAAGTGGAATTTCTGGACTCTATGATAATTTTATGTGTAATTTTTTGAGGGGAAAAATATCATTTCCATGGTAGCTACACTGTTTTACATTGCTGCTAGCAATTTCCAGGTTCTTTTTAGCACGCTCAAGTCCCACCCTCCTACCCCCCCAAAATGTGTTATCTGTACACAACTGATTCTCATTAGTAAAGGTTTTGTCCATTTGGGAATGGGCATGGGAATGGGAATTGGACTCCACATTTATATTATGGCCAACGGAAGCAGAGGTGTATTAAAAAAAAAAAAGCAAAGAATAGAATGTTAAAACTATGGCATAATAAATGCAGAGAAGCAAAGCCAGCTTTCACAAAGAATACAGGAGCCTCTAGATTTAAACAGAAATGCTGTAAACAGGGTGTGAAACTCTCATGTGTCCTGTGCTCCTTCATTTTAGGGTGCCCCTGGTCTTGTGTGTGTCACATACAAGGTGCCCTATGCACCTCCATAAGGACCAAGCCCACGGTGTTCTCTCTCCTACCCAAGTGTCCTTGTGGACTACAAGGTGAAACAGACCCCAGCCTGACTCCCTTGCTGCTGTTTGCCTCCAGATAGTTCAAACCATATCCTTTCATTGCTGGAAGTACAGAGTGTCCATGGCTTTCTGAAAGCAGTTTCTGCCCTTGGGCAAAACTAATTGTCACAATGCGCATGTTCTGCTCGGGATTTCCAAAAAGAGAGACACATTTGATGCCGGTATATATTCAGTCCAACCTAACCAGCCACACATCTGGCAGGTTTGTGTTTGGGGATGGAGGTGGTGAGGGAGCAGGAGAACATTACTTCACATTTCATGTAACTGTTAGCTTGCAGTACATCTTGGAATAATATGACCTGGAGAAAGAGCTTCTGTGTGAAACTTTGTGGCTCTGAGCTGCTTTACTGAATATTTTATGATCTTCTTGTCAAGGCCTCGTCTTATGACGTGACCTCCGGGCGATACAACGGCTCCTTTCTTATGAAGATTCGAATGTTTCCAATTGCAGAAAAACCTCAAGAGATGCAGCCTTTCCAGAGCCAGGGTTTAGGTTCTATTTTCTCTGCTGGGATGTTTGTGGATTTTCTTATTATCAAATTAGAGTTGTCATAGCGACTCTATTCCAAACCAGATATTCCACTGTCCCATAAAAGTCCCACATTAGGTGACTGGGTTTATTTATGAATGTGCTGACACTGGGCATGGAAAGTAACAATTCCATGATAAATAGGCATCTGTGATAGAGTGCTTGTATGTGTGTGTGAGCTCACTCACTCAGTCGTATCTGACTCTTTGGTAGTGTGGTTGGGTATGTTTAGATTTCTCAGGATTAAACAAAAAGGCTCTTTTATTTCAGTACCTTTTGGAAATTGCCCTAGGAATTTTAAGTCAGGGTCATCTAGTGTTTCCAGGTGACCGTAATCAACAGAATTTTATTGGTCCCACTCATCTAGGCTCAGAACACATGGTTCCTGAATACAGGTCTCAGCCTTGACCTTGGTTTCTTGTTAATCCAGTGGCTAGGTCTTGCCTAGATTTGAATCAGAACCTTTGACAGTGGGACGGAAATCTGCACTTTAGCCCCCAGGGTGATTGTTATGCCCCCGAAAATCTGAGAACAACTGGCTTTGAACTTACACAGTTATTCGAGTTGGCTGTGTATTTATTCCTCGAATTTCTCCTTATGAACCGACTCCCGATTGGGATATATTTTTGTCCTGTGAGAGTGTTAGTGGCTCAGTCCTGTCCAATTCTTTCCAACCCCATGGACTGTAGCCCGCCAGGCTCTTCTGACCGTGGGATTTCTCGGACAAGAATACTGGAGTGGGTTGCCATTTCCTCCTCCAGGGGATCTTCCCAGCCCAGGGATCAAACCTGGATCTCCTGCATTGCAGGCAGATTCTTTACCGTCTGAGCCACCAGGAAGAGAGGGCAAAATAAATTAAAGTTCAGTTAACTCAGGGCTCTGGATTGACTGGGATATGGATAATTGTGCCTTTTATTGACTTAAAAAATCTCCTGTTAGATGTTTCAATTCAAACTTGTCCTCCTCTGTGTTATAGCAGAAGCGTTGCGGCTACGACTCAGGGAACCCACATTAAATACATGGTTCACTTTCTAGTCATGTGTAATTTTGGGTGTCACCTGTCCCCTTGGCCCTTACTCTGTTCTTGTAAAATGAACATATTGCTTGATCTCTAACTGATCTCTGAGTTCCTTTCCATCACTAACATTTTATGGTTCCTAACATGTTATGGTTCCACTCACATTTTATTTTTGCACTTTTTCTCTCTCAACCGCATAACGTTTTCTCATACATAGAACTGGAAAGGAACTCTGAGATCATCTAATCTTAATCGCTCATTTAGCACCAGAGAAAACAGACTGAGAAGCAGACGGGAGGTGCTGCTTTGGAGGAGCCAGAGCCCGATCGCAGGGCTTCTCCCGCTGAGACACTGTGACGTGAATGGCGTGTTACAGGAAAGGCTCTGCTTCTTACGCTCCAGGAGCATCTCACATGTATTATGTTAGGTGCTGCCTCATCAGAGTTTGCCCTGGACATTTGGCTAGGAGGAACTGAATGCAGATTGGTTCATTAGTGTCATTTCTTTTAAATTGAAGTACAGTTGATGTGCAGTGTTATATAAATTATAGGTATGCAACATAGTGATTCACAGTTTTTAAGGGTTATACTCCAATTAGAATTATTTTAAAATATTGGCTATATTCCCTGAATTGTCCATTATATCCTTGTGGCTTATTTATTTTATACATAATCGTTTGTAGCTTTTAATCCCATACTTCTATCTTGTCCCTCCCTTCATCTTTCTTCCCACTAGTAGCCACTTTATTGTTCTCTATATTTGTGAGTCTGTTTCTTTTTTGTTATATTCACTAGTTTTATTTATTTTATTTTTATTTTTTAATATAAATTTACCTCTTTTAATTGGAGGCTAATTCGTTTACAATATTGTAGTGGTTTTGCCATACATTGACATGAATCCCCCATGGGCGTACATGTGTTCCTCATCCTGAACCCTTCCCCCCCAACCTCCCTCCCCATCCCATCCCTCTGGGTCATCCCAGTGCACCAGCCCCGAGCACCCTGTCTCATGCTTCGAACCTGGACTGGTCTTGTTTTTAAAATTCCACATGTAAGTGATATCATACAGTACTTGTCTTTCTATCTCTGACTGATCTCCCTCCAAGTCCATCCATGTTGTTTCAAGTTGCAAAATTTCATTCTTTTTTTATGGCTGGGTAGTATCCCATCGGAGACGGCAATGGCAACCCACTCCAGTACTCTTGCCTGGAAAATCCCATGGACGGAGGAGCCTGGTGGGCTGCAGTCCATGGGGTCGCTAAGAGTCAGACACGACTGAGCGACTTCACTTTGACTTTTCACTTTCATGCATTGGAGAAGGAAATGGCAACCCACTCCAGTGTTCTTGCCTGGAGAATCCCAGGGACGGGGGAGCCTGGTGGGCTGCCGTCTATGGGGTCGCACAGAGTCGGACACGACTGAAGTGACTTAGCAGCAGCAGCAGCAGCATCCCATAGTGTGTGTGTACACACATCTTCTTTATCTATTTATCTGGTGATGGGCATTTATTTCTCTTCCATATCTTTGCTATTATAAATAATGCTGCTATGAACTATGGACATTGGGGTGCATGTATCTTTAAATCATATATTCATCCTGAGAACCTAGATTCTGGGGAGATTCATGCATAAATGAACACCCAAATAGGACTATGGCAGTCCACAAGTAAACCCAGATGACTTGCCAGGACAGCATAGACTGAACAGTTTATTGGAGCCTCTGGTTCATGGGAAAGAGACTTAAAATTGTATCTGAACCCTGGCTCAGTTACTTACTAACTGTGGGATCCTAAGCAGATCACTTTACCTCCCTGAGCCTCCTCAACGTAAAGGTTATGAAATAACTGATTTGCAGATTAAATGCAACCACCTATGTAAAGATTGCTGGAATTTAATGGGCACTGAGTAAATGCTAGCTTTCTCTCATGGACCTTTATTTACCTTTTGGTATCATTGTGTGGGTTAGTTGCTCAGTTGTGTCTGACTCTTTGCAACCCTATGGACTGTAGCCTGCCAGGCCTCTCTCTCCATCGGGTTTCCCAGGCCAGAATGCTAGAGTAGGTTACCATTTCCTTTTCCAGGGGGTCTTCCCAACCCACGGATCAAACCCAGGTCTCCTGCACTGCAAGCAGACTCTTTACCATCTGAGCCGCCAGGGAAACCTTTTGTTATCATTAGGGTCTGCCACTTTATAAATCTGGGGCACACATCAACAATTTGCAAATGCCAAGGGGTCATTTTAAGCTTCTCAGGTAACTTAAGGAGGATGTCACTTTTTAGCAATTGGAAAAGAAAGGACGGTTCTGAAAACTTAGAAGGTCAAAATGTCAAACCAGTATATGAGTGAGAAACTTCTTTTAAACTGTCGTATGGGTTTGGGGCTTCCCGGATGGCGCTCGTGGCAAAGAGCCCAGCTGCCGATGCAGGAGACATAAGAGACACAGCTTCACTCCCTGGGTCGGGAATATCCCCTGGAGGAGGCCGTGTCACCCCGCTCCTGTATTCTTGCCTGGAAAATCCCATGGAGAGAGGAGCCTGGTGGGCTACAGTCCATGGGGTTGCCAAGAGTCGAACACAGCTGAAGCGACTGAGCATGGATGCGTGCACATTATCAATTTATGTCATCATTAAGGATCCAGCCTCTATGAGAACCCTGTCCCAGACCGGAGCAAAAAACCTCTCTATCCTTCCACCCCCACCCCCTTTTCCAGTTCTCCACGTCTCTTTAGAATGGGTCCAAGGAGCAGAGCTGGATGAGCCTTCTCAGAACAGGGTGGTTTATTCCATAGATACTGATGAACTGTTTTCTCAGAAAGACTGGAACCTCTGAGTAAGCTCCTTCTCATTAAAGGATAGAGAATAAAATTTACCAAGCAGAGACTGGAAAGTCGGACCCCACCAGGAATTTTTTCCTACCACTTATTCCTCTCACTACAGTATTAAATTTTTTTGAAGTATTAATTATTAACAGGAGTATAGATCCCTGGTTTTCTAAGTGCAAGTTAACTCCTATTGCCATATATTTGTCAGTCTAAACAATTTTTGTTCATGCTGCTAGTTGTGTGGTTGCCTGAATAATTAGTGCTCACAGAGTATTTGAAGAGAAGTAAATGGCACCCCACTCCAGTATTCTTGCCTGGAGCATCCCATGGACAAGAGGAGCCTAGTAGGCTATAGTCTATGGGGTTGCAAAAGTGTCCAACACAACTTAGTGACTAAAAACAAACCTTCCTGGAAAGACGGTGCTGGTGTAAATGGTCTTAAATATGAGGCCGTTGTGGCACTGTTTAAGCAATTGTCAAGGCCCCCATGTAGATACATTGTCCCTATGGAGAAAAGGGGAGCTAAAAAAAATAGGAAGCTAGCCATTTCTTTTCATTCCTCTTTTCATTTGATTTTTAGGATGACAGAATTTCTGGATTGCAACATTCGTTAATGTTTAGGTAGCCATCCAGCACCTTTAAACAGTTCTTAACACAGGAGAGAGAGACTTAAGAACGAGAAAGAATGAATTCATCCGCTATCAGCTTAATCACCCACGTAGTATGAAGGTGTGGCCAGGCCACCTGTTACGCTGTGTATGGTCAGGATTGATTTTGCTGGTTGCGTGCTGGTCCCCCTTCCCTTTGCACTGGCAGCCCCTCTGTTCCCCTCACCTAAGGGTCACTAGTCAGGCAAAGCTCTGTGTTCTCCTTCGGTCGAATCCATGTTTGTCTGTGTCTCAGTGCGCACATCAATTCCTCAGATAGAAAGGAGATTCGGTGTTTTCCTTAAGTGTTGTCTCCTTTCCAGGTGAATTTTCTCCCAGATTCTTGATTTGCCACTCATTATTAGGGATGACAGCAAAAACTAAAGGAACTGCTACAGGATCCCCTCCATTGCTCATCCTAGTGCACGTTTTCTCTGCAGAAACAATATTTATAAAGGACAACTCAAGTCATGCCTGAAGAGAGTTTTCAAATTTTAGACGTTATATTCGACTTCAAAAGTAAGACACAGAGGCTTTGAGTTCAGGATGAAACATTACCCAGGTCAGCATCCTGTCTGCATTAGAGTGGGAAAACTCTAATGCAGAGTTATTGAGCTTCATGGTTAGAGCATCAGGAAGTCAGTCTCAAAGGGCTGAATGGCTGACAGGTTAATGAGTTCTCGTTATGCCCAAAGACTGTTGTGATCTCGGCAGGACTGTCCAGGTGAAGGATCTTTACCTTTGTGAGTGGGGGTCTCCCATATCCCATCATGCTAAGCCAGGCTGATCTGCAGAGGGACGACTTCCTGGAGGGAACAGCGATGCTTACTTGACGTACACTGTTGATGAAGCACACAGCCCTGCCTTCTGATTACCTCCCATCCCATATGGGGAGGAAGGCGTAGGTTGTGGAAGCTGCCTTTTGGTATTAAAAAGAAGAAGGGTGGGGGGAAACAAGACACTGGAGTAATCTTAGGATATTCCCTTAGCGTTTTCATTTTTGTAACACTATGAGACCTAGTTTTATGGAAAATGAGTGTTCTGTTTTAAATGTATATTCTCATAATAAAATTAGAGTTATTGCCAAAACTCACTCGGATGGGCAGCCTTTTGTTCTTAAAGCACAAAGAGGAAGAGAGACAGAGATCATGTCCTTTATTTTCAATAATACTTGTTCATAGTCTCTCCTAATTAATTGGCCTTTAGAGAGGGTCACTGTCAAAGCTCTGAGCCCCCTTTGGCAGCGCTGCTTGGTGGGACAGAACATTCATGGAGGCCCCAAGGGGAGTCAGGCCTGTTTGCTCTGAGCTCCGGCTAAGCCAGGTTTGGCTTTTGCTCACCTGTCACTCCAGCAATAGATAGTGACATTTCAAACTGCTAGAGTGGAAACAAGGTAAAAACTGCTTGGGACATCTGGGAAATTTCATTTAGACAGAGTGTCAGACCTTGGTCTCCAGTGTAAATACTAGAGGCTTTGCTCTGTCCAGTTATGCAATAGCACTTGGTGTGAAATTAAATCAGAATCCAGTGAAAACCCGGATGGGTTCTAAATGTGTCAAATGTATTTGAGTTTTTTGTCCCCTAGGTTAGGAAACCTTCTGCTTTCCACCTTTTGGCCCCCTCAGGTATCTGGAAGAGGCCTTCACAGTCTTGAATATGAATGTGGTGATTAGATGCTCTATCCCAGAGAAAAAAATCCAGAGTTTATAGACCTTCTGATTTTTTTTAAATATTGCTTTAGAATCTGGCTTGGCACTAGTTTCTTTTTCTTTTTTTTTAATTAAAAAATTATTTATTTATTTTAATTGGAGGCTAATGACTTTACAATATTGTGGTGGTTTTAATTTGCCCAACAACCTAACTCATAATCTCAAATAAGCAAGCGAGACTTCAGTTTCTAGAAGGGTGAGCTGTGTATATTAACAAGCCATTCTGTTCACTTTTCAGATACAGAATTTTTGAAAAAGAAGAATAGGGTCATTCTGAGTCTATTGCCTACTCTTTTTATCTTTCAGGGATCAAATTATCAAATTTCAGGAAAATTTTTTTAAACTAGGTCATGAATTTCAAAGGTCATCTTTACTCTCCTTAGCAGAAACATTAAACTTGTAAAAAAAATTATAAATGTCCCTCTAGTGAGTTTTTTCTTTTTCTTTTTTTTTTTTTAAGCCCCCAACACATACAAAAAGCGCTTGGGGAAAATCTTTGCCTTCACTTCCTGCTATTCAGCACTGTGCATTGTTAAACTGATGCTGTGTTTATACACATCGTGGTTATGGCTGAAACCCGGCTATTGTTGAAGGATGTTAGACAGCCATTTATCACAGTGCGCCAGTAAACCCATTGTAAAAATGTCCTACTAGTTAAATGAGGCTTAGATTTAATGAGGCTGTAAGAATGGACCGGGTTTTTGTCATACTGTAAATAAGGTTCCTATAGCAATGTCCTGGGATGAAGGTGCAGATTCCTTTTGTTTTCGAGCAACAATAGTCCCCTTGCCAAGGTGAAAAGGAGCCCCTTCCTTTTTTTAAAGGAGTCTTTTGAAGAAGTTGTTGCTTGCTCAAAGGAACGCAGGAAACAAAGGTGTGTGGCACAGAGACAAGATCTGGGATGACCTCTTTGGGCAAGAAATGACACTTCCCTGACCTCTTTTGTGTCCTGCAGCAGCCCCGAGAGCACCGGAAGTTGCCTTTTGGACACCAGCTCCATGCAAATGCCATTCAGATGCTGTCTTGGTCCTCCTTGGGGAGGGCAAAGCGAGCCTCACAGAGACCAAGTCTGAGACTCCTGGCAGCGTTTGAAGGGAGTAATCAAGTTAGACGTAGCAGGAGGACATCTGCTCCTACGAGCCAAGAGGCGAAGCTCAGGAGAGAAGACACCGTTTCCTTTGCTTGGTTTTATCCATGCACAATGAACTGTGCCATTTTGAAATCACACAGCAAACTGTAGAAAATGACCAGAAATTTTGGTGCATTCAATTTTCCCCATGGGAAGGGAAACTCAGTTATTTTCCTAATGCCCGAGGAAAACAAATTCAGTGAGAACGTCGCCACACAGCCGGAAGCAGGTGCGCAGGGTGTGGCGTTACTGGTGGGGCTGCAGTGCACTATTTACAAAAATAGCCAGTCTCGAAATTGCCCTATGGGAGAGAAATTTGATTGTCTCAAAATAAAATAAAGTGGTCTCCATCTTCATTTTGCGAGGGCCCCTGCAAAGCCTCAATTCAAAGAGATGGGTTTTCAGGAAGGCTAAATGAAAGGATGCCGAGGGACAGTGGGTAATAGAAGCAGGTCCTCCACCTCTGCAGGTCCCAGTATCTGTCTGGGCCTGGAGTGCCTTCCAGGCATGGAGCTTTCTACACTGGAGCCTGTAGCTGAACCTGACGGCACACCCCTTTGGGCTTGGACCCTAAATCTCTCTCTCTTTTTTTCATTTGTAGTTCTTTTTTTATATATATAATTTTTATTTCTTTATTTTGTTTCTGACTGTGCTGGATCTTCTTTGCTTTGCAAGCTTTTGTTTCATCGTGGTGAGCGGGGGCTACTCTTCATTACAGTGGGCTCGATTCTCATTGCGGTGGCTTCTCTTGTTGCAGAGCATAGGCTCTAGAGCACGAGGGCTTCTGTGGTTGCTGCCAGTGGGCTCTAGAGCATGGGCTCAGTAGCTGTGGCCCATAGGCCTAGCTGCCCCTTGGCATGCAGGATTCTCCCAGATTAGGGAATCGAACCCGCGTCTCCTGCATTGGCAGGTAGACTCTTTACCACTGAACCACCAGGAAGCCCTAAATTCTCTTTCCAGTGAAGACATCGTCCTAGGGAACCCGTTGCTTCTACTTTAGTAGAACATAACCTCACAAGTGACTACATTTAGGCTGCACATAGTTTTTACCCTTTTATATTTATCTTGCCTCTATTTATATGAAATATAAATATATATATAAACATCTATGAGGCTTCCCAGGTGGCACTAGTGGTACAGAATCTGCCTGCCAATGCAGGAGACATAAGAGATGCCTGTTCAATCCCCAGGTTAGGAAGATCCCCGGGAGGAGAGCATGGCAACCCACTCCAGTATTCTTGCCTTGAGAGTCCCATGGACAGAGGAGCCTGGCAGGGTCACAAAGAGTCAGACATGACTGAAGTGACTTAGCAGCATGCATAAACATCTATAAATTTGTTTTCTATTTTTAAATTTATTTGTTTCTGGACAGAAAAAAAAGCTCAGAGGGGTTGGTTTCCTCTCAGTGCCCGCAGCACATAACTGAACTGATTGAGCATCCTTGCAGGGAATGCCAATCCATCCTGGTGCCGACTCCACCAGGGAGTCACAGTTGGACAACGGCCAGTGCGTGCTGGGCATCTTCAACCAGGAGGGCCTCCTTTGCAAGGCTGCCATCTGCAGCAGCTCCCCCAGCCCAAAGTCCTTCTCTCCCAGATTTTGTTTTAAGCTCCCGCCGTCATTTTTGCAGAGCCACGTAGAACAGTGTTAGCAAAGAAACATGGCAGGGCTATCTGATCTCTTTCATCCTAACAGTGGTTTTTATAGCCCTACTGCTCAACAGAATGTGTTTCTAGAGACATCTCAAGGCAAAACGTCTTCATGCCAAACCCTCAGGACAAGAACTCCACTTGCCTATATCCTAAGGGCATAAGTGATTTATTCACTCACAAATGTTGATTGAGTGCTAGGTGCCAGGTACTGTGCTGAGCTCTGGAAACGCACAGAGAATCAAGAGTGTTGCCTGCCTCTTGAGAGCTCATGCACTAGCCCAGTGATTCTGACTTCACCGAACCCAAAACATACCCGCCTCCAAAGGTGTGATTCATTGAGTTTGAGTGGGACCCAGAAGCCTTCATTTCTAAGGAGCACCCCACGTAATCCTGATGCAAGGATCACAAAAGAAACACTGATATAGTGAGGGAAGGAAGCACAGAAGCCTCATTAATTACAAATCCGCAGAAACTGCCTAAATGAAGGTCCTCACAGAGGGCTGTAGGAGCAGAGGAGAAAGAAGGTGGTCGTGCTGAAGATGGGCCGGGGCAGTTCATGGGCCCAAAGAAGGGGTCAGGTTTAAGCCAGATCTTGGAGGATGACCCAGCCATGGCCACTTGGCAGTGCTAGAGAGGAAGGATCCTTGGAACAGAAGATAGAAGAATCAAGGAGACTGGGGTGAGAGAGAGAAGTGGATGCAGGCAAGGATTCTATGTGGGGAGCTCACGGATCTGAGGTTTATTCTTAGATAATGAAAAGCTTGTAAAGGATTTTAAGCAGAGAACTGAAATACTCTTGATTCTGCTTTTCTGCTGTAGTGATCTGTGGCAGTGATTTTAGGCAGCGTGAATGTACAGAAAGGGCAGAATGAGAAGAGCAGGAAATGGGAACTGGCTCGTGGCTCCCTTCTACTTTCACGTTCCTTTGAGGCAGGCTTAATTGGTGTGATTCCATCCTCAATTTAAGAAATCAAGGTTAAATGACTTGCCCATGATTGCGCTGAGTTACAGGGAAAGCAGGAACTGGGGCACAGGCCTCCTGCCTCCAAGTCTCCAACTGGATCCCTCCCTGTGGGCTGTCAGTCAGGGAAATTGGAAAAAACAAAAACAAAATTCCACCCCCATCCGTTTAAATTCTGTGATAAGGAAGCCCACTGCAAAACCAGTTGTGTTCTTTGGAAACTTCCTGTGACATTACAGGAAGACACATGAAAATGGTAAAAGTTAAATCGACGTTTGTGGTGATAGGCTTCTGAAAGAGATGGGAATACCAGACCACCTGCCCTGCTTCTTGAGAAACCTGTATGCAGGCCAGCAAGCAACAGTTAGAACTGGACATGGAACAACAGACTGGTTCTAAACAGGAAAAGGAGTACGTCAAGGCTGTATATTGTCACCGTGCTTATTTAACTTCTATGCAGAGTACATCATGAGAAACGCTGGACTGGAAGAAACACAAGCTGGAATCAAGATTGCGGGGAGAAATATCAATAACCTCAGATATGCAGATGACACCACCCTTATGGCAGAAAGTGAAGAGGAACTAAAGAGCCTCTTGATGAAAGTGAAAGAGGAGAGTGAAAAAGTTGGCTTAAAGCTCAACATTCAGAAAACAAAGATCACGGCATCTGGTCCCATCACTTCATGGGAAATAGATGGGGAAACAGTGGAAACAGTGTCAGACTTTATTTTTTTGGGCTCCAAAATCACTGCAGATGGTGACTGCAGCCATGAAATTAAAAGACGCTTACTCCTGGGAAGAAAAGTTATGACCAACCTAGATAGCGTATTCAAAAGCAGAGACATTACTTTGCCAACAAAGGTCCGTCTAGTCAAGGCTATGTTTTTTCCAGTAGTCATGTATGGATGTGAGAGTTGGACTGTGAAGAAAGCTGAGCACCGAAGAATTGATGCTTTTGAAGTGTGGTGTTGGAGAAGACTCTTGAGAGTCCCTTGGACTGCAAGGAGATCCAACCAGTCCATTCTGAAGGAGATAAGCCCTGGAATTTCTTTGGAAGGAATGATGCTAAAGCTGAAGCTCCAGTACTTTGGCCACCTCATGCAAAGAGTTGACTCGTTGGAAAAGACTCTGATGCTGGGAGGGATTGGGGGCAGGAGGAGAAGGGGACGACCGAGGATAAGATGGCTGGATTGGATCACTGACTCGATGGACGTGAGTCTGAATGAACTCCAGGAGGTGGTGATGGACAGGGAGGCCTGGCGTGCTGCGATACATGGGGTCGCAAAGAGTCGGACACGACTGAGCGACTGAACTGAACTGAACATTAAAACTGGAGAGGAAATGGCACCTCACTCTAGTACTCTTGCCTGGAAAATTCCGTGGACAGAGGAGCCTGGCAGGCTACAGTCCACAGGGTCACAAAGAGGCGGACACGACTGAGCGCACAATATTAAAATGACATCTCCCATGGAGTAGTGGGAGGTTTCTGATAAGGTTCTGTTTTTTGTTTGTTTATGTATTTATTTTTGGCTGCACTCAGTGATGTGTGGAATTCTCGTTCCCCAACCAGGGATCAAACCTGCACCCTCTGCATTGACAGGTAGAATCTTAATCACTGGACCACTGGGGAAGTCCCCTGATAAGAATCTAAATAGACTATACATTTCTCACCTTAAAGTAGATTCCTTAGTAGCAAAGTCCCTGATTCAGTTCAGTTTTAATACGAGACACGGGTTATTAGGAATTCCTGTTATCCATCATAACAGCCGCTGCCTGGGGATGAAGACCACCGCCTCCCTGAGCCCCTGCTTACACTCTGCCTGAGGGACAGCTCAGCAATGGCCACTGTGTTTCTGAGACCTGACAGCCAAGGTCCTTAGTCCTGAGGCCCCAACCTTTGTCACATGCAATTCCCAAGTGTTACAAAAGCAGCTGAAGATGAAGAAGGGAAGCCGTAAAGGAGAAAGAAACAAGGGGTGAGGTATGGCTTCCCATGTGTCAGAGCTGGAAAGCAGCCTACAGATCCCTGTCTTGCTGGACAGAATCGGAGCCCAGAAAGGGAAAGGAGTTCATTCAGACCCCACAGCCCATCAGTGGCGAGGCTGGAATGAAGAGCCCAGGTGGCTCCTGCATCACACCAAGCTGCTGCTTGCTCTCCTGTCTCCTGATCCTGTGCCTGCCACCCAGATTGTTTTCCAGGGATCACAATTTAGAAGCTAAGGGTAGTTTCCAAATCTTTTACATAAAGAAAATAAAATTATACTGGGGACCAGAGAGCCTCTTCTCTACCTCTTACCAGCTGTGTGACCCTGAGCCAGACCTTCCCTGAGCCTGTTACCTCTTCTGGTCAAAAAGGCGTTCTCTACCCTCCTGCAGAGTTTCTCTGAGAGGAGAGTGTGTAGTTTTATGTCAATGTTCTTTGCAAACTGAAAAACCCTATTAAGACATTGCCATTAAACTCTTGGCTGTAAAACCTGGATGTAGAACAGGAGAGGAAATTCACGTATGGAGCTAATATTTTTCTGTGTCTGTTTCCTGGGTGTTATAGAAGTACCTGGGGGTGACCCTGTTTTGCTGATCCTAGGAATCCAGGCTTTGGAGTCAGGTCTCGCTGGTGTCAAACCCTAGCTTCCCCATTTGCCCCTTGCTGACCATTGGCTACTTTCTTCATCCTTTCAGAGCTCAGATCTTCATCTGTATTATGGGACCATCAACAGCATTTCATTTATACCATAGACATGAGCACTCATGAGATAATATATGCAAATTACTTTGTGTAATCTGAAATACAGGAGCAATTTAACCCCTGTTATTACTAATATGGGCTTCCCTGGTAGCTCAGCTGGTAAAAAATCTGCCTGCAATGCTGGAGACCTGGGTTCGATCTCTGGGTTGGGAAGATTTCCTGGAGGAGGAATTGGCAAACCACTCCAGTATTCTTGCCTGGAGAATCCCCTGACAGAGGAGCCTGGCAGGATACGGTCCATGGGGTCACAAAGAGTCAGGCCCAGCTGAGCAACTAAGCGCATCACAGCATTACTAATATACTTCCAGTTGTTTTTGTTGTTCAGTCGCCAAGAATTGTCTGACTCTCTGAGACCCCATATGCCAATCATTATATTTATTATTTATTCTGTTCTAGACAAGGAGTGAGACCGTAGAGCTTTGTACAGGCCGTGTCAAGTCTCCCTTGGTAACTGAATCCCTAGGTTCTAATAAGGGCTGGCAATATTAGATGTCCAATGAATATTTTGAAGTGAAGGAATGAGTTCATATTCAAGCAGAGCAGAAATGTAAGATTCATGATACTCTGATTTTATTTTCAGTTGAGCTTAGGGACATACACATCCATTCATTCATTCTGCAGACATTTATTGAGTACCTACCAGGCTCTGTGTTTGGCAATGGCAAATATTAGGCATAAAATAGATCAAAGAACCTACTGTGGTGACCTTAAAATCTAGTATGGGAGACTAAAGAACAAGCAAGAAAACAGATAAGTTAAAACAAATACATTCAGTCTTTCTTTCTTTCTTTCTTTTTTGGCCTGTGCCGGGTCTTAGTTGCAGCGTGCAGGGATCTCCTGACCAGGGATCGAATCCAGGCCTGCTCCACTGGGAGCACAGACTCTTAACCACTGGACCATCAGGGAAGTCTCTGTGTCCAGTGTGGAATTAGATAAGTGCTGACAAAGAAGCTTAGAGAGGGAAGTTAAAAATCAGGAAAATACATGCAAAAAACAAGAATTAACCCTTTGCATTTCTCCCATATTGATGAAAGTTGTCTAAAATGATTTAATCCATGTTCTAGTCATACATTAAATTGGACACCTAGCAGTAGCTTCCCTGAAAGCTGTTGTAAGGATCAGTGCGATAGAGCTGTAAACCTTTTGGGCCCATTGTGATCATCTGGAGCCCAGGAAACCATCGGAGGCCTTCCCAGGTGGCTCAGTGGTAAAGACTCTGCCTGCCAAGCAGGAGAAGTGGGTTCGATCCCTGGGTCAGGAAAATTCCCTGGAGAAGGAAATAGCAGCCCACACCTGTGTTCTTGCTTGGAAAATTCCATGGACAGAGGAGCCTGGTGGGCTACAGTCCGTGGGGTCGCAAAGGCTTGAATACGATTTAGTGACTAAACCAGCAGCAAGCCCTGCCCAGAGGTCAAGAATGGGGCTGTCCCGTGGTGGTCTGGCATCTGTGCCAGGCTTATGAAATTGCTCAAGTGCAACTGCTGTGCCCTCAAGTCTCAGAGGTTCCACTTGCTCCAGAAGCTGTTGATTCCTTTGCTGGCTAATGCCTCTGAACATTGTTGCTATTCTTCAGTAACAGAGGTGATGCTGCAGAAAATACGATGGGGTTCCGTGTGAATAGTGTGAGGATAATTGTCTTTCTGATGGAAATCCTGTTATGAAAATGGTGCCCTGTGGTGTGTCTCCTTCTTCCCACTGAATGATGCTCATTTGCCTCTTAAAAAAATACCCCCTCAGGGACTTTCCTGATGATCCAGTGGTTAAAATCCACCTACTAATGCAGGGGACAGAGGTTCGATCCCTGGTCTGGGCAGGTGCAACACAGCCTGTGTGCCACAACTCCTGAGCCCCTAAGTCGCAGCTCCTGAAGGCTGATTGTCCTACAGCCCGTGGTCTGCAACAAGAGAAGCCACTGCAGTAAGAAGCCCGTGCCTGGGCTGGGTGGGCTACTAAACTAAAAAGTAGCCCCCACTCGCTGCAACTAGAGAAAGCCTGAGTGCAGCAATGAAGACCCAGTGCAGCCAAAAGTCTGTGTATAAGTATATTTTTAAATAACCCTTCAGTAGTAGATGGTGACAGCAGACAGGAAACTCTTAACATGGAACTCCCCTCTAAAAATGCCCCTGAATGGGCTTCAATTCTGTAAAACCCCTGCAATTGTCTGTTAATTCCATGTCTTTGGTGTAAATGTGAATTTTCTCTTTCGAAGGTCTGTCGCTTTCATCACTTTCTTAAGGGAATCTGCTTTCCAAAATAATAAGCCTGGCAGGTAGGGGTAATAGCTTGTGCATCTTGGCATCACAGCACCCAGCCCAGGACTGGTGCAACCAGTCTGTGGATGAATACTGATTGAATGAAATAAGGATTCATTTCGAGTATGTGTGTGTATGTGCTTTTAGTTGCTCAGTTGTGTCCGACTCTTTGCAACCCCATGAACTGTAGACCAACAGGTTCCTCTGTCCTTGGGGATTCTCCAAGCAAGAATACTGGAGTGAGTTGCCAAGCCCTCCTCCAAGGGATCTTCCTAACCCAGGGATTGGACCCAGGTCTCCCGCATTGCAGGCAGATTCTTTACAATCTGAGGCACCAGGGAAGCCCAAGAATGGAATGGATACTGGAGTGGGTAACCTATTCCTTCTCCAGGGAAACTTCCAGACCCAGGAATTGAACCAGGGTCTCCTGCATTGCAGGTGGATTCTTTACCGGGTGAGCGACCAGGGAAGCCCCTATGTGTGTGTATGTGATATATATGTATATATATGTATGTATGTATATATATATATATTCCCTCATATGTGTATATATATATATATACATACACATATGCAGGAATACAACTCAGTCATAAAAAAGAATGAAATTCTACCATTTGCAGCAATGTGGATGGACATAGAGAATATGCTTACTGAATTAGAGAAAGGCAAATAATATGTATCACTTATATGTGGAATCTAAAAAATAATACAAGTGAATGCATCTGCAAAACAGAAAGAGACTCATAGATAAATAAAATGAAGTTGTGGTTATCAAAGGGGAGAGGGAGATAGGGAGGGACAATTAGGGGTATGGGACTAAGAGATACAAATTACTATGTATAGACAAGCAACAAGAATATACTGTATCACACAGGGAATTGTAACCATTGTCTAGCAGTAATATATAATAGAGTACAATCTGCAAATCCTGAATCACTTGTGCTATATACCTGAAACTAATATTGTCAATCAACTGTACTTCAATTTAAAAAAAAAAAAAAAAGACTCATTTTCAGGCCAGCCCTTTCAGCTCTCAGCAAAAGACAGAATCTGCACTCTGACTTTTCTCCCTGGCCCCTGCCTAACTGCAGACCCCTCTTTGCTCTGCCACCCTCTTTGATATGCCCCTCTGCACCAGGCTTCCTATTTATCAGCTATCAATATCCGCCGAGTGCTGGCTCTTGTCAGTCTAATT
Organism: Oryx dammah; assembly: GCF_014754425.2. Classification (NCBI taxonomy): domain Eukaryota; kingdom Metazoa; phylum Chordata; class Mammalia; order Artiodactyla; family Bovidae; genus Oryx; species Oryx dammah. The sequence continues at coordinate 58,937,040 of NW_024070201.1, read as the reverse complement.
TCAACTTGCTGCTGCTGCTTGACACCTCGCACTTTATCAACCACACACTGCTTGGCTCCTATTACCACTGATCTCAGCATTGCTAATAAACAGCAACACCAAGGCCATATTTTCTGGTCCCTGTCAGGCCGCCGCTTTCCTGGGTGAAATACAAGTCCTATTAACATGCTCCTCCTCATTGCCTCTGACAGTTTGATTAATTAGGCCTCCTCTTTGGATGACCTCTGCACTAACACGACAAGGAGGTGAATGTAAAATGAATAGTTTGCCCACATAATGGGCTACTGTGGCTTTGGGATTTTTATCAAATCAGACTGTCAGAAGTTCCGAACTTGTTTGAGATTCCATGGCAGGTAACAGCCTAAGAGGGTAGCTTCTGGTCCACTGGGCTGTCACTTAGAGATGGGACTTCATGCCCAGTACTGTGGGGTAGGAAGACCCCACCTGAACAATTGCAACCTGCTTGACTAGAATGACCCATTGTTTATGCAACCCGGGATGCAGAGTACAAAATCTGAAGTTTCTCAAATGCTATCAAATAAAATGACCTTTTGTTTTCTACAGCTTTTCTCTGCCTCAGTCCCTCCCTCCCTGCTAGAAAACACAAGTTTGTTGTGGCTTTGCTTTGCAGAACCGTTACAGAAGAGCACTTGAGCCAAATGTCCACATTTTCATTATAACTCGATGTTTTCAAGGAAATCAGTAACTTGGACAGAAAAAGTCATTTTAGACCAAAACTTAGTATCTAGGGTCCAGGGTGGAGAGCTCTGACAGTCTTGGTGAGTAAATTGGGTTGCTTGTTTTCCATCAGGGGAGTGTGGAGGGAGGTCGACTTGGAGGGATGGTCCTGTGGTGGTAGGCACTTCTTCAGTGATGGAATGGCTTGTGAAGCCATTAGCCGGATTGAAATGTACGCGGAGCTCTCTAACTGCTCTGCCCAGCAGGCTCCATAGATGTTTTAAATCCTGCCTGCAAGGAAGAGTGGAACAACCCAGCCGAGTGTGGAGGCTGCAGGAGGCCCCAAACAGGGACAAAGGAGATGGAAGTGTGTTTGTTTCTTCTGCACACTTAGACTGGTTTTCCGTTCCTTTGCAGTGAGTTAATCCCTTTAAAGTCACAACTTGTGACAGCTAGCACTTTTAAAAACATGTATTTCCATTACATTGTCTTCCGAACAAAAATAGTTTAATTGATGCTGAGATCCAGCCAGTGAATACCTAGCACCAAGCTTGGCGCTTGCTAGATGCTCAGAAAGCGGTTATCAAGTGAACTGAATTGAGTCTGCACAGGATAGATTTCTCGTGGGTGAAAGGCTAGGAGCAGAGAGTAGGGGAGGGAACTTACAGTATCTTCTAGCACCTTCACTTTTCTGTACACAGTTGGCATTCCCAGGGCCAGGAAGACACTTGCCACCTTTGGCTTTACCAAGCTATTCATTCTGTGGCAGTCTAAATTTGGGCTGGGTTAACAGCTCTCTGAAACCAGTTTAATGAAATACTGGATGGTTCCATGGAGAAATGATTGTACTAGTAGCAAATGGGGAACTCAAGAAAGTACGTATCATTACACCATCTTTTCAGGAATGATAATATTGACAGTAAGAAAGGGAGAGGTTGCTGGATTAATGGTTACATGAATTCAAACAGATATCTGTACATCCATGATCATAGCAACATTATTCACACTACCCAAAAGCAGGAGGCAACCCAGATGTCTAACGACAGGTGAATGGATAAACAGAAAGTGAAAGTGAAGTCTCAGTCGTGTTGGACTCTTTGCGACTCCATGAACTGTAGCCCACCAGGCTTCTCCATCCGTGGAATTTTCCAGGCAAGAATACTGGAGCAGGTTGCCATTTCCTTCTCCGAGGGATCTTCCCGACCCAGGGATCAAACCCGGGTCTCCCGCATTGCAGGCAGACACTTTACCATCTGAGCCAAGGGGAAGCCCAATGTATATACATAAATGGAAGGACATTAAAAAGGTAGGACATTCTGACATCTGCCACAGCATAGATAAACCTTGGAAAGATAATGCCAGTGGAATAAGCCAGACACAAAAGGATAAAGATTCTGTAATTCTATTTAGGTGTACCTAGAGTACTCAACGGAGAAGGCAATGGCACCCCACTCCAGTACTCTTGCCTGGAGAATCCCATGGACAGAGGAGCCTGGTAGGCTGCAGTCCATGGGGTCACTAAGAGTCGGGCACGACTGAGCAACTTCACTTTGACTTTTCACTTTCATGCATTGGAGAAGGAAATGGCAACCCACTCCAGTGTTCTTGCTTGGAGCATCCCAGGGACTGGGGAGCATGGTGGGCTGCCGTCTACAGGGTCACACAAAGTCGGACACGACTGAAGCGACTTAGCAGCAGCAGTACTCAAATTCATAGAAACAAAAAGTAGAAAGGTGATTGCCAGGGGATGAGGGAGGGGGCATGGGAAACTGCTAATTGATGGGTACAGACTTCCAGCTGGGAAGATAAAAACGTTCAGAAAGTGGAAGGTGGTGAAGGTTGTACAACAGTATGAATGTACTTCATGTCACCAAACTGTTCTCTTAAAACTGATTAAAATGGCAAATTTTATATTATGTGCATTTTATCACAATAAAAAGAAAGTTTCCGTTAATCAGTGGCAGACTGGACTGGAACTCAGGTCCCAGGTCTCCTGATCTCTAGTCCAATAGTGGAATGGGAAGATTTTGCCGAGGAGTCAGAAAGTGTGGGATCTAGGCCCATGTATTCGTGAAAGACCTTCTAACAGGTGACGTCAGCCCTGTGAGCCTTATTTCCTGTCCATGGTAAGGGCCTCCTTGGTGGCTCAGGTGGTAAAGAATCTGCCTGAAGTGCAGGAGACCTGGGTTTGATCCCTGGATTGGGATGATCCTCTGGAGAGGGGAATGGTTACCCACTCCAGTATTGTTGCCTGGAGAATTCCATGGGCAGAGGAGCCTGGCAGGGTACACTCCATGGGGTCTCAAAGAGTTGGACACAGCTGAGGGACTACACACACAGTATGCAGGGATTGAGCGGTACTCCCATTATGCAGCCTTGCACACCCAGGGCACTTCCTCGCCTGCTGAGTTCTCCCGTTGGATATTTTAATGAGGCCAACCTGGTTTTGGCTCTGTATGTTTTCTCTTTGTTCTGGGTCGTTCAGGCAGTGACTGAACACCTAGACTAGGTATTGTCAGGGGAGCAGTAAAGAAAAGACAAAAGCTTTATAAAGGGACTGTTTTGTCTCCCCTAAACTTAATTTCACAATTTCCAGAGAGAAGAAAAAAAAAAGGAAATTAACATGGTTGCTGTCAAGAAACTGCTGTTCTTTCATTCCAATGTGGATGATCAACTAACTCCCAGAGATCCTGACAAATCAGTCAGAGTATGTGCTGAAATTTAATTAAGGTGGTCCAGGGTCTGGTTCAATGTCATACACAGTTATGAAGATTTAAGAACATAATGTTGTCATGAGTGCATCTGAGATTGTTTAATGGTTTGGTGCATTACCGAATAATTTAAGCATTTTTTAACTAAGATAAATTAAACAAGTGGGAAAAAATCAAAACAAAAGGGAAAGTGGAATGGAGCAAGATTACAATATATTTTTTTTTAAGTGAGTTACTTTGTTTATTCTTGCTAAATCTTAACTTGTAGCATTATTTAGGATCACAGTAAATGTGTATTTTATTTCTTCTGTCAACCCTGAGGTGAGTTTATTTGGAATGTTTATCTGGAATGTTTATTTTAAACAGATTTAGCCATCGTGGAAGTTAGGTCATCTTGGAAAAATGTGTTCCGTCTTAAAAATAAAAAAAAAGATGGCGTGTTGTGTGTTTGAGAGTAATTCAGAAACCACTATTAATTTCCAGTCTTGCTATGGACTACTTCTTCAGAAAGGCAAGTGCGTTTGATATGTTTGAAGCACTTTGTGAGACAAGCAAAACAATTTGGAGCAATTGAAAGTGACAGCCCTGCCCCAGCACATGGCTTTATTTTCATTAGGTTGGAATGCAGGTGGAATGCAAATCATGCCTCTCATCGGTTGCCTCTCTCAATTTCGTACATTCTACTCTTCTGTGCTTTGAGGACAGAATTTTCATCTCATACTACAATTATACCCTGTTTGGTTTCTTTTTGGCTTTCCCAGCCATTTAGCCTTGTTACTTGTTTTTTTAACTCATTATCAAAAACTTGGGGCTTCTCTGGTGACTCAGTGGTAAAAAATCTACCTGCCAGTACAAGAGATTCATGTTCCATCCGTGGGTTGGGAAACTCCCCTGGGGAAGGAAATGGCAACCCACTCCAGTATTCTTGCCTGGGAAATCCCATGGACAGAGGAGCCTGGAAGGCTACAGTCCACTGGGTAACAAAATAGTCAGACAGGACTTAGCTAAACAACAACCACCAACAGCTTTAATCAATTTCCTTTACAAATAATTGTTTTTGCTTTAACTCTCAAGAGATGGCAAGAAGACAAGCAGACGTGTATTCGGCTTTCAAAGAAGTGCTTCTTCCAGAACATCTCATGGCCCTTCGTAGTCTGCATTCATCCACGTAGCAAATGTAGATTGAGAGCCGAGCACCTGGGCGCAAGGGAGAAGCATAAGGAGGGCTCATCCCTGCTAAAGATGAGAGTTGCCTGTTTATTATAGTGAGACAGGCTGCCTGCTGGTGAGAAGCGTCACTGATTCGTAGTGTTTTCAAGCAGACAGAATTCCATCCAGCTAGTTACTGATCATTCTCTTGAGACAAAAGACCCCCAAGAAGGGATCTTACTGTTTATTACCCCTGACTACATGCAAAGCAGTGTGTGTGTGTGTGTGTGTGTGTGTGTGTCTGTGTGTCTGTGTGTGTGTGTGTCTGTGTGTCTGTGTGTGTGTCTGTGTGTGTCTTTGCTACCCCATGAACTGTAGCCTGGTAGTGTCCTCTGACCGTGGGATTCTCCAGGCAAGAATATTGGAGTGGGTAGCCATTCCCTTCTTTGGGGGATCTTCACCACCCAGGGGTCAAACCTGTGTATCTTGAGTCTCCTGAATTGGCAGGAGGATTCTTTCCCACTGATTCACCTGGGAAGCCATTACCTCTTCCCGAAATCCATTCTGTAGAGGCAAGATTGGAACTCACATCTCTCTGGCCACAAGTCTGGGTCCCTTCCGCTCTCTGCTGCCATCTCCAGGAAATGCTTGACCTCTCTCTCTTCCTGTCTCCTTTCATTCTGTCTCTCCTCCAGCTTCTCTCTTTCCCTCCCCACCTTCTGCCTCTTCTCCCTCCTGCCTTCCCCTCCTCCCACAATGTGAGAGGAGCTCACTGAGACAGGACCCTGACCCAAGCCCAGGCAGACCAGGGCTTGACTCCCACCCAGGCCACATGACCTTGGACGGATTATTTAACGTTTTGCTCAGTCTCAGATATCTTAGCTGGAAGCAGAGACAATACAGAATACTGAAAAGTCGTAATCGTAAGGTCTGGCTTGTAAAGCACTCTACCTAGTGCCTGACCCAGAGGAAGCTCTCAATAGTGTTAACTGTTTTTACTGTCTTCTCATCAGAAACTCCGTTTCCGTTTTATGACTTTTTCAAAATATATTATTTCCTGCTAGATCCCCAGCAGAGTGGATGGGGAAGCAGGTGTGGAGGACTGGTTTCAGGAGTCTGTGTGTCTGTGAGCAAAGGGATATATTAATACTGCAACTGAGAAATTTCTCATGTGATGCATCCAAAGCAGATTGGAATCCAAGTTTAATGGTAATATTAAAAAAAAAAAAAAGCCCCAATGGATAGTCTGCTGAATTATCCCCTTGCACGTGACTTTCTGAGGAGGGAAAGTCAGTGGAAGTGGTCATTTCAGCCTCTGCACGAGTGTAGAGTAACTGAATGAGTGAAGTAATGTGACTTCACTCATTGTTGTGTGACTGAATGAGTGAAGTACTGAGTGGATGCCAACACTTTTCACATTGTTTTAAAATATTTTCAGGGACTTCCCCGGTGGTCCAGTGGTTAGGACTCAGAGCTTCCACTACAGGGGTCCTGAGATCCATTCCTGATCTGAGAATAAAGATCCTACAAGCCATATGGCACAGCAAGAAAAATAAATAAGTAAAAATAAAATATTTTCATATCTGGTTCCCTTATCAGACCGTGACATTGGTCACATTCAGAGATGTCTTGTCTCTTCCCCTCTCCCGGCCACGCTGACGTAGCATGCCATTAGCCCGTGTTTCTCTGTTGATTTTGTAGGCTCTTTTTCCTATCACAGACTCTTCTGAAGACAGCCATGACTTCATTTGACTAAGTTCCCACATCATACATCTTAATTAGTTGGGCCCTGTTTCTTTTTTTTCTCTAAAACACCCCTGAAGTGTTTCTGTCTAGAGGCGACTCTTCTGGTTTTCTCCTCTTCCAAAATGTCAGGATTTTCTTAAGCTGCCATGCTTGATGGTTTGTCTCCTTTTCAGACCCTTCCCGCTTTCTCCCACAGCTTCCCAACAGCTCTTGTCATTGCTGTTCAGTCTCTTAAGTCCTGTCTGACCCTCGTTGACCCCATGGCCTGCAGCTGTCCTTCACTGTCCTTCCTCTGTCCTTCACTGTCTCCCAGAGTCTGCTCAGGCTCATGTCCATTGAGTCAGTGATGCTATCTAACCATCTCATCCTCTGCCACCTCCTTCTCCTTTTGCCTTCGATCTTTCCCAGCATCAGGGGCTTTTCCAATGAGTTAGCTCTTCATATCAGGGGGCCAAAATACTGGAGCTTCAGCTTCAGCATCAATCCTTCCAATGAATATTCAGGGTTGATTTCCTTTAGGATTGACTGGTTTGATCTCCTTGCTGTCCGAGGGACCCTCAAGAGTCTTCTTAAGCACCACAGTTCAATTCAAAAGCATAAATTCTTTGGCATTCAGCCTTCTTTATGGTCCAACTCTCACATCCATACATGACTACTGGAAAAACCATAAACTTTGACAATTGTTATATTTCTACTCAAACTAGATAACCTTGAATGTATATGAAATGCTCCCTTCCTGCTATCTGGGAATGACTTATTCCAATGACTTACTCCAATGAGCCAGAGATCAGCAGAAATACTTGTTTAACATCTAGGTGCCAGGCACTAGACTAGATGGTGATGATACAGAGATAAATAGGGTCTGCCTCTTGGGACTTAGAGTCTAATAATGAAGCAATTCAAGGGTGATGAGTGTTGCAGAGTTTTATGCTGAGAACAGGAGGGCAGCCCAGCCTAGCTCGAGGATGGGGTTCTGACGACTGTCTGACGACTGCCTTGTTCCCATCGGGGCTCAGGAATGGGGAAACATACAAAAAAATGAAAGGGGACAAAAGAAGAAAGGGGACAAAAACAATGCAGGCCATAGCACTGGAACAGCATTTGAGGACAAAAGCTTTAGAAATTTTTCCCACTTTCCTAGTTGGGATTGAATTAAAGGACAAATTAAAGGACAAAAATGGGAGAGAAATACGAGATTGAACCACAGAATCACAGATCTGTTGCCAGGCTCCTGGAAGGAGGGGGGCATATTTTTTTGAGGCATAATTAAGCTATTACTGCAAGATTGTAGTCAGTTGTAAGTACTTCATACATTACAGATGTTTCTCAAAGTGGTCTCATAGAGAGGGATTGTGGCAAATGTCGTATAAAAATAAGATCTCTCACTTGTTCCATTTCTGATTTTCCACATGGAACAGATGATCTGGATTGTCTCATGGTCAACCCAGAATTATGAAAGTCTAGGAAGATTAGAAGGAGCATAAACTGCTACTTAAAACTTTTCTCAGCAGCATTGGAAAGCATGTGTTTCTAGTAATAACTCCTGGGAACTATTTGGTCAGTAAATGCTTCAGCTGTAACTAAAAGGGCATTTCCTTGGTTTTAATTTCTTTTAAATAATTAAAAAATATGTCATCTGGGTAAGAGGAGGTAGAGTCCTTCCTTAGAAACAGGGAAACAATATCTCTGAGGCCAAATAAAAAAAAAAGCAGTATTTCCCAGAGAATGTGCTGAAAACCAGCAATCCTGCTGGCTGACTCACGGGAGGAAGAGGGAGAGGAGGGGTTGACTTGGGAAGCGCATCTCGCTGTGTCCTCTTGGAGCATCCCAGTGTGTGCTGATAAAATGAGGGCTCTTAAGTCCTGCAGCTCCAAGTCCTGAAACTTCTTTAGTTTCACTCAGCTTTTCACAAATATGCTTGACTATGGTACCTTGCTTTTAACCCAAGACCTGTTGTCGTTCCACAGAACCCACTTTGGAAAGCAGGGCTGTTGTGGGATCTCTTAGCATCCTCTGGATGAGTCCTTGTGATGACTCCGAGCTGGCGGAGCTTGCAAGTGGGTGTCCCTCACACAGAACTCTATGGCAGGGCTCAGCCTCGACAGTTTATCATGTTCTAATGAACATGTCAGTAGAATGTAGTGGGAAAACAGCGGGCTTGGAGGCAGATGGTCGGGGCCTCGTGTGGGCCCGACACTTCCTGGCTTCACTATCTTAAGTCAGGAACGTAAACCTGTTGAGTTTTTTGTCTCTTATCTGTGAAATGCTGTAACAGGTACCCGGTCTTCTGTTCTCTGAATCATTATTCACCCAGTGCTCTAGAGTCTAGAACAGGGTAGGGAAAATTAAGGGCTTATATAGTAAAATATCTTAGACTTTGTGGACTATATGGGCTCTGCTGCTAGTGCTGCTGCTGCTAAGTCGCTTCAGTCGTGTCCGACTCTGCGCGACCCCATAGACGGCAGCTGGGGATTCTCCAGGCAAGAACACTGGAGTGGGTTGCCCATTGCTTTCTCCAATGCATGAAACTGAAAAGTGAAAGTGAAGTCGTTCAGTTGTGTCTGACTCTGTGCGACCCCATGGACTGTAGCCCACCAGGCTCCTCCATCCATGGGATTTTCCAGGCAAGAGTACTCTGCTGCTGCTGCTGCTGCTAAGTACTCTGCTATGTCTCCTCAAATCTGTCACTGCAGCGTGAAGCAACTGCAGACAATATGCAATAGGTACGGGTGTGTGCATGTGAAACTGTGTACAAAAACAGTCACCACGTGAGATTTGGCCAGTAGACCAGACTCTACTGATCCATGGTCTAGAGTCTGCCAAGGGCTTTACATATCTTGCCTCTAATTAACCCTGAGGGGTGATACAATTAATACCTTGATTTATGCCTGAGAACACTGAGGAGGAGAGATGCTAAGTAACTTGCTTAAGGCAGTTAAATAGTTGATAAGTGGGACTGAGAGTTTTGCTCTTACCTTCCATGCTAAACTCCTCTCCTTATGACATCACAAAAACAGGTCCTGAATTACAAAGGCATATTCCTTTCAGTCGGACATGAATCGAAGCGGCTGAGCACACACACACTGTCTGAGGGAATTCCTTTTACTTGGCTATAGCAGGCAGTTCACAAGGAAAAGCATGCATTAAATAATAAGCTTACCATTTCCTCTTCTCATCTGTTGCTGCTATACTATGTCCTGTGTGTGAGCGTGTCAGTTGCTTAGTCGTATTCAATTCTTTGTGACCCCCATGGACTGTAGCCTGCCTGGCTCCTCCGTCCGTGGGATTCCCAGGCAAGAATACTGGAGTGAGTTGCCATGCACTCCTCCAGAGGACCTTCCGAACTCAAGCATAGAACCCACGTCTCTTGCGTCTCTTGCATTGGCAGGCAGATTCTTTACCAGTGAGCCTCCTGGGAAAACCCGCTATGTCCTAGGCCCCACATACTCACGTCTTCTCCTTGAGCAGTGACTGGGATTTCTAGGACACCACAGTGGAAAGAGATTGCCTTCTTCTAGAAATTATAGTCTATTGAATGTACTAATAATAGTGACCCTGCAAATGTGACTGAAACTTCAGATATCAACGTATCAGGATGCTAACCAGGATTGTAAATCAAAGTCTACAATAGGAGCTTAGAGTTTCAACAAATTCAGACTATTTCTTAATAAAAAATAACCCCGTGTACATTCATTTATTTCTTTTCCTAAGTGGAGTAAAACTAGCCCTAGAGTCAAGTTTGAAATTATTTCCATAATTTTGGGTAATTAATACACTTCCCAGATCTCATTAGCAAGAGCCCAAAATAGAATAATTGCCATATAATTAGTGATTGGCAAGCCTTTAGAGGGTTAGAGAGTTTGTTCTTCTCTGAATCTGGAAGTACAAGGGCCTAACCGGAGTTTATCTGAACCCAGGATATTTCTGAATCAGGAAATATTCCTTGCCCAGTTTGTTTTAGGCCACTTGAGTTGTTCTACCTAACTTCTTATCCTTCTGCTATTTCTTGGACACGTTTCGTCATTTTTTACTTAAATCTTTCTCCCTCACTGGAATTCTGTTACTGAACAACTGGTTAGTGTGTTCCTTCTCTGTGTCTTGTGTAGTCGCTAAGGCGTGTCTGACTCTTTTGCAACTCCATAGACTGTACCCCACCAGGCTTCTATGTCCATGGGATTTCCCAGGCAAGAATACTGATGGGTAGCCATTCCCTTCTCCAGGGGATCTTCCCAACCCAGGGATCAAACCCAGATCTCCTGCACTGCAGGGAGATTCTTTACCATCTGAGCCACTGGGGAAGCCCCAAGACTACTGGAGTGGGTTGCCGTTTCCTTCTCCAGGGGATCTTCCCAACTCAGGGATCAAACCCAGATCTCCCGCATTGACAGGCAGCTTCTCTCCCACTGAGCCACCTGGGAAGTCCCTCTCTGTGTCTAAAAGTAGTCATAATACTGTAGGGTTGCGAGAAAAGGGGAAGATGCTGTGCCTGCCCTTAGGAAGCTTCCCGCCTGGGTCAGGAGGTAGGACTGCACCGTAGCAGCTCAAGAAAGACAGGGTGATAGAGCATGCCACCAAGGCGGTTGTGCTCTGAAGTTTAGAGCTGGCGCATCCGAGTTTTCTCTAACATCCCAGATGCTTCTCAGGGCTGCCCTGCTTATTGCTGTTGATCTCACACTAACTCTACCTGGCAGTGCAGGTAGATCACAGGTGAGCACTATATTACACCTGGAGAAGCTGGTGCTCCAGAGTCATACAGTTATGTATAGGTTGAAAAAGAAAAAACAATGGTCTCCTACCCTCTGGCTCCACCTGGTTCTCCCAGGATGCAGGGCACGTGGCACATAATTTCCTAGCATCTCACGCCTTTATCTTGTCAGGAGAAAGAGCATGAACTTTGAAGTCGGGCAGCTCTGAATCCAAATCCTAGCTCAGCCACTTGGTTGTAACTAGTAGATCAGTGAGTTAAACTTCTCATTAAGTCTCATCTTCATAAGTAATTTGATACTAGAATTCCTACCTTTTGCAGAACTCTTATAAGGATTAAAGAGAGGACAGATGTAGAAAGCACCTAATAGGTGCTTAATAAAAGGAAGTTGTATTTATCCTCCAACTGGAGCGCATCACTCCACACACACTTGCACCACTTCAGTTCAGTTCAGTTCAGTCGCTCAGTCGTCTCCGACTCTTGCGACCCCATGAATCACAGCACGCCAGGCCTCCCTGTCCATCATCAACTCCCGGAGTTTACTCAGACTCATGTCCATCGAATCGGTGATGCCATCCAGCCATCTCATCTTCTGTCGTCCCCTTCTCCTGCCCCCAATCCCTCCCAGCATCAGGGTCTTTTCCTGTGAGTCAACTCTTCGCGTGAGGTGGCCAAAGTATTGGAGTTTCAGCTTTAGCATCAGTCCTTCCAATGAACACCCAGGACTGATCTCCTTCAGAATGGACTGGTTGGATCTCCTTGCAGTCCAAGGGACTCTCAAGAGTCTTCTCCAACACCACAGTTCAAAAGCATCAATTCTTCAGCACTCAGCTTTCTTCACAGTCCAAATCTCACATCCATACATGACCACTGGAAAAACCATAGCTTTTACGAGATGGACATTTGTTGGCAAAGTAATGTCTATGCTTTTTAATATGCTGTCTAGGTTGGTCATAACTTTCTTTCCAAGGAGTAAGCATCTTTTAATTTCATGGCTGCAGTCACCATCTGCAGTGATTTTGGAGCCCAAAAAAATAAAGTCTGACACTGTTTCCACTGTTTCCCCATCTATTTCCCATGAAGTAATGGGACCGGATGCCATGATCTTAGTTTTCTGAATGTTGAGCTTTAAGCCAACTTTTTCAATCTCCTCTTTCACTTTCATCAAGAGGCTCTTTAGTTCCTCTTCACTTTCTGCCATAAGGGTGGTGTCATCTGCATATCTATTGTTACTTCTCCCCGCAATCTTGATTCCAGCTTGTGCTTCCTCCAGCCCAGCGTTTCTCATGATGTACTCTGCATATAAGTTAAATAAGCAGGGTGACAATATACAGCCTTGACATACTCCTTTTCCTATTTGGAACCAGTCTTGTTCCATGTCCAGTTCTAACTGTTGCTTCCTGACCTGCATATACGTTTCTCAAGAGGCAGGTCAGGTGGTCTGGTATTCCCATCTCTTTCAGAATTGTCCACAGTTTATTGTGATCCACACGGTCAAAGGCTTTGGCATAGTCAATAAAGCAGAAATAGATGTTTTTCTGGAACTCTCTTGCTTTTTCCATGATCCAGCAGATGTTGGCAATTTGATCTCTGGTTCCTCTGCCTTGCACCACTTAACTTCTTCCCAAGTCTGTCTCCTTTAAGAGACCATGAACTCCTTAAGAATAAGAGCCATTTCTTGGCCATCTGTGACACATAGCAGGGCTCAACAGATTTTATTCATTTAATGAACAGCTCACAATGTCAGGCAGCATTCTAGTTTACTTTTTTTTTTTTTTTTTGCTTTGAGACTACATTGAATGACAAATGCTCATGAACAAAAAAGGGAGAGTCATCCCAGTGGATTGATCTTAATGAGGGCAAGGAGTTAATTTATTCATTAAAAAAAACCTTTATTTTGTGTTGAAATATAGCCTATTAACAATGTTGTGACAGTTTAGGGTGAACATCGAAGGGACTCAGCCATACATGTACATATATCCATTCTCCCCGAAACTCCTCACCCATGCCCTGTAACATTGAGCATGATTCCTTGTGCTATACAGCAGAACCTTGTTGGTTATCCATTTTAAATATAGCTGTGTGTACGTGTCCAAAGTGTATGACTTCCCTTAGATGTGGACTCTGAAATGATACAAATGTACTTACTTACAAAACAGAAACAGACTCACAGACTTAGAAAATGAACTTACAGTTGCCAGGTAGGAAGGACGAAGGGAAGGGGAAGTTTGGTATTTTACATGTTTGAACTCAGCTTCCTTAGGCAGAAGCACTATCATTCTGCTTTTACTGATGGAGACACTGAGGCGTGAGGGGGGTGTGTCAGAGCTCACCCAGCTCACGAATAGGGAACCGAGTCTCACACCCAGTCGTGTGGCTCTCGAGCCTCTGCTCCCATCCTGTGCTGCTCTCGGATGGGCTGGGTGGCCAGCCCTGTCAGCTCTGTCACATTCCTGCTCCTTGACCCCGGAGGCCCGTTTGGTTAACAAGTCAGAAATTCTCCCATGAGGTCAGATGCCCTCCAACTGCCTCCCTTGTTCTGCTCTTGATCTCTTGATCTTGAATAGCAAGTGAAGACGACAGCTGAACCCCAGGCCTAAATTCCAGTGCAGAATCCAGAGGTATTTTGAATAAAGAGGGAAGGCTGTTCAGAGGCCTGCTGGCTGGAGGAAGGCTGGAGACTGGACTCAGTCTAGAATGCGAGTGAGTCTTCATGGAGAAGAGCGCCAGATCACATAGCCCAGGTAACAGGGCAGGTTCTTATTCTTCTAGAAGGAGAAGACTTAGTTGGAAACAGAGAGCAGCCCCTTCCAAGCACCCGCATGATTCTAGGGTTGGACTGTGATGGAGAAAAAAGGGTTTTTCAGGTCTCACTTAAGAGAAAGTAGCAAAAAAAAATTCCATCTCTCGGTCTCAATTTGAGCTTCCATCTCAGGTAAGGTGTGCAGTCATTTGCAAAGGTGTGTAATCAATATAATAGAATCATAGAAAAGCTTGAACGAACAGGGAAAGGAGCATATTTAAGCAAACATAAAATAGTAAAGACAAGATCCATCCTGAGTTGTGGATGGGTAACTCAGCATTTAGGCCTATTTTTTTTTTTTAATTGCATCATGACACTGTGAGCCCAGCAACTCTGAGGTAGGCCTGGTGATGACAATATCCATTAAAGTTAATTTCCTGATAGAAGCCACTTAAATCTGATTGTTGTTTTAATTTGTTTCACTGCTGTTTTCCTTCAGCTTAAATAGAGGAAGCTCTCTTCACCTCCCACAGCCAGCCCAGGTGGTCTCAATAAGGTGATATCCGTCAGTATCCATCATGGCCTTGACCATTGGACCCTCGTGGCCACACTCTCGAGGCAGAAGACTTAGCACTGTAACTGGATGTTGGCCTAATTTGGGAAATATAGGTGCTCACTTTAAACGTCTAAAGGTCTATTGATGTATTAAGTGAGAAATTATCCGTTACTCAGCATAGGTCCAAATCCATATAGATCTTCATGGGGGAAAGCTGGTCCCCGGTCACGTGCAGAATAACTATGGAGGTAAGAGCCAGGCTCTGCAAATTGTACATCCCCGTTTTGTTGTTGGAACAACTGATATAAACACAGGCTAAAAACATCAAGCGGGAGAGAAAAATCTCCCGATAATAATAGCAAACACAAGGTTTTTGAAATACCAGGTCCTGTTGGAAGTATTCTCCACCCAGGAATCCTGTGAGGTAGGTTTTTGTTGGCATCTGCATTTTCATAAGTGAGGAAGCTGATGTTCAGAGAGATGGAAGAAGTAAATGGCCAGGATTAGAACGAAGAAAGTCTGCCCCGGAAGCTAGCTCTTGACCATGACACCAGAGGGTCTCAGGATCTGCATCACCAGCAGCGCCTGGGACCTTGTTGGAAGATGCACGCTCTCAAGGTCCACCGCAGACCTCCTGGACTTTTAAAGGGGCCTTGCAAGATTCTCATGCACCCTAAAGTGTGCATGACAGGCCACTGCACAACACCATGCTCCTTTGTTCCTGCATTCCATAAATATTTCTCAAGTATCTTATAAGGGATAAGCACTGTTGGAAATACAGCAAAGATTAAAAAGTGCCTTCCCTGGGACTTCCCTAGTGGTCCAGTGGTAAAGAATCCGCCTTCTAATGAGGGGGACACAGGTTTGATGTCTGGTTGGGGAACTAAGATCCCAGATACTGTGAGGCAACTAAACCCATGCTCCACAACAAGAGAAGCCCACATCCCGCAACTAGAAAAAAGAAAAAGCCCGTGCACGTCAATGAAGACCCAGTGCATCAAAACAAACAGTGCCTCCTTTCATAGAGCTGACAGCTGAGAGAGTGAGACAGACGCTAAAGAAAATTAGGTGATTGATATACCAGGCTCTGTGCTCACAGGTTAGCAGATTACATTGTTAGATAGTGCAAACCATGACATGCGGAACCTCAACCCTCTACCCACTGATGAAGGAACAACTGCTTATAAGGGTTTAGCCACAGACCTCAGGTGACACGACTGTTTATCATCCAGAGGCAGGTTTAAGACCCAGGTCTCTTGGTTCCTGCCTGGAGAGTTTTTTTTTTTTGCAGTGCTAAACTGAGCGTGCTTTCCTGAGCTCCTCTGTCCTGCGTCTTGAAGTTTAAGACAGACTGTTGTTGTTACACGCTAAATCATGTCTGTCTCTTTTGCGACCCCATTGACTGTAGCCCACCAGGCTCCTCTGTCCAAGGGATTTTCCAGGTAAGCATACTAGAATGGGTTGCCATTTCCTTCTCCAGGGGCTATTCCTGACCGAGGGATTGAACCCACATCTGCTGCATCAGCAGGCAGGTTCTTCACCTGCTGAACCACCAGGGAAGCCAACTGACGGGCTGACTTGAGACCAGATACCCACTCTGCTGCCTACGGATCCCACGTGATTTAACGCGAGGACTTTGACAGTTTTTGTAAAGGCAGAGCTGGAAATTCAAACCCCAAGTTACATACCTTGCACAAAACTGAAACTCTAGTGTAGGGGAGAGATTGGAATGATGGGCAAGGCAGGCTCTGCTGGCCAGCAGGAGTCACACCTCCTGGGCTCAAGAATGTCCTGTCCTTCCTGGTCCTGATGGTTTGGGGAAAGACATTTTTCTCTCTTTCACCATGTGGTATGCTTAGCCAGCATCCGTGTGTGTATCCTGGGTATTCGTCCACATGTGGAGCTGCTGTGACTGGCTGCCGCTGCCGCTCCTGGCTCAAAGCTTTCTGTTTTAGGGACAGTCAGCAAAACTCTGGGCTTCCCAGATGGTGCTAGTGGTAAAGAACCCGGCTGCCAGTGCAGGAGACATAAAAGACACAGGTTCAATCCCCGATTCGGGAAGCCCCCCTGGAGGAGGACATGGCAGCCCACTCCAGTGTTCTTGCCTAGAGAATTTCATGAACAGAGGAGCCGGGGGGCTGCAGTCCTTAAGGTCGCACAGAGTCGGACACTACTGAAGCAACTTGGCACACACGCACAGCAAAACTCTAATGCTTGAAAATTTCCAGATATTGAAAAAGTCAGCACCACTTTTATAGTGCTTATTAAAAGACTTTGAGAAGAAGGGGTTTGACCCAGTAGAGGCTGGGGCCATTTCACACAGGGGATGGTGTATTTTCACACAGGGGAAAAGTGTGTAAGGGAACCAGTTTTGGTTCCCTTACTCTCTTGAGACACTGGCACCCACAAGGAAGTACTTGGGAAGCCTTCAAACAAGAGGCCCTTAGGAACTCACTCGGAAGCTCTCTTCACTCTGATTTAAGTCGTGGTTGTGAAATGCTCTGTGGGCCCCAGAGGAATAGGAGCCACAAAGTTGGAGGGAAATGGAAATGTTGTAACTGTGGACTCTGGAGGCAGAGTTGGGGTCCTGACTGCCAGTCAGATGTGCAACCCTGTGGAGTGATTTAAACACTGCAGACCTCGCCTCCTCTGATTGTCTATAAAACAGAAAAAAGAGTGTCGCGGCTCATAGGGTGACTATGAGGCTCCAAGGAGGCGTGTATTGAAAGCATCTGGTAGGTGACTATGCAATTGTTTTGGTACTGGAATAACCACCACCAAATTGAATGGTTACACTTCACTGAGAGTTTCTGTGTGCCAGGCACTGGTTCAGGCACAGCATAGGTATTGATTTATTTAATTGTCCCTAGTACCATTGAAGGTAGATGGTGTTATGCACTCTGACAACCAGGAAGATTTTTAAAGTGTTGTGTTTCAGCAGAACCAAAAATATGCCTGTACTTGTCATATTATGTAAATAGTGATTTCGATTGTAAAAATCTCAACAATGGGACTCCCTGGTAGTCCAGCAGTTATGAATCCACCTTCCAATGCAGGAGATGTGGGTTCCATCCCTGTTTGGGGAACTGGGATCCCACATGCTGTAGGGCAGCTGGGCCGACACGCCACAATGAGAGAAGTCCACGTGCTGCAGCTGCTGAGCCCACGAACTCTAGAGCCCAAGCTTCCCAACAGGAGACGCCTGTGTGCTCCACGGAAGACCCAGTACAGCCAGAATAAAATAATAATAATAAATAAGATAAGATAAAATGTAAAAAAAAATAAAAATAAAAATCCCAACGTCTTTAAGGAGGCACAGCTCTGCCTTCCTTTTTCCTCTCCCCTCTGCTGTTTAGGGGCCATTGATAGCCAAGCTAACGATGGTGAGGGGGGTAAGTGAGGAAGGGAAAGACCCCATAGCCTTGTCCCTTCCCCCTTCTCCTGCAGCAGGAACTCAGGGCCCCAAAGGAATCCCCATCTCCTCCCTCCTGGCAACTCCAGGTCCCTGTTTTCCTCTGCAGCTCCCCAGCAGCTCAGTGCAGTGTTGTAGGCAGATTAAGGGGCCTCCAAAGATGTCCACGTCCTAATCTTCAACACTGGTGAATGTCACCTTACAATAGCAAAATTGATTTTGTAGCTGTGATGATACCAATGGCAATGAGCTGGGGAGATTATCCTGGATTATCTCTGTGGGCTCAGTGTCATCACAGGGGTCCTCACAAAAGAGAAACAGGAAGGTCAGAGGGAGAGATGTGGTCACAGAAGCAGAGGTCGGAGTGATACAGGGCTAGGAACCAGACAATTCGGTGGCCTTTAGAAGTAGGAAAACTCCAAGAAATGGATTCTCCCTAAGAGCTTGCAGAAAAAGCTGCAAGCCCTGCCAATAGATTGATTTGAGTCAAAGGAGAATGATTTTGGACTTCTGATTTTCAGTACTGTGAGATAATACACGCATGTTGTTTTAAGTTGTGGTAATTTGTTATAGCAGCAGTGGGAGGCTAATACACCAGGATAAAGTAAACCTGATTTCCTCTGAAGCCTGGATCTCTTTTGTGGATAAAGATTGTTAAACTTTGTTTCCATTGCAAACTTGTAGAGGGAAACTTGGAACCCTTAGAAAATGTCCAAATCCTGCTTTTTAAAAACTCCAAAGCTGAGACATGTGAGTGAGGAACTAATGTAAGAAAGGAAAGGGCTGACGAGTCATCTGAGGGAGCCTGGATCTGCCCCTTGGAAAGTGTTTTCTAAAGAAGGCTTTTAAGGAGATTGGTCTCTAGGGTTGATTAGGCATGGTCATGAAACATGGGTCTCTGTGTGCCTCTGGGAATCTGTCACCTCTCTTTGCCTCAGTTTCCACATCCGTAAAATAAGGTTAATCTTAGCATCTGCTTCAGAAGGCTGCATGTGTGGACATTAAGTGAGCTCATGCATGGAAGTGCTTAGAACAGTACCTTCCACATCATAAGCTTTAAATAAATGTTAGCTATTAGGAAGATCCCTGGAGAAGGAAATGGCAACCTACTCTAGTTTTCTTGCCTGGAAAATTCCATGGATGGAGAAGCCTGGCGGGCCCCAGTCCATGGGGTCACAAAGAGTTGGGCACGACTGACTAACACATTATGTATAGGCATCATAGAAGAAAAGTGGAAAAAGATTCACAAGGGCCTGGTATGTTTGGAACATGTTCGGTGATATAAGGGTAAACATTTATCTTCCACTCGGCTTTCTCAGAGCTTTACTATGGCAGCATTCATGCAATCGCCCCCAAGTGGAGGGGAAACGCAAGTAGCATTTGTCAGACTTGCTTATCTCTAGAGCCCTTCGTGATCCAGAACACTCTCAAACGCTCTCAGTGGATCAGCTTTCTTGGACCTAGTGTAGTAAATACTGCCCTGGAAAGTTACATCAGGAAATCTCAGTTCACTTCTGTCCAACTCAGTCTCTGCCCCTGGCCCCAGAGTGGCCACTGGACTGGAAATTGGAGAGCCCCCATCCCCACCCCGGGCCGTGAGAAATGGGTCCCTAGAGTGTCCAGAGCTGAAAAGTGGGCTTGTCCCCAAGTTCACGTTGTTCTAAGCAGCTGATGGAGCTCTTAGCATTAGCTTTGTCATTGTCTGTCAGTCATGAATTAGCTGGGCTGCTGGGGTCTTCCCTGGGAACGTGGCCCTGTTTCCACAACATGACCCTTCAGTTCCAGCCAGGCAACCTAGAGACAGTTTGGAACAGAGTCCCTTTACAATCCGGGGACCAGTGGGTTCAGCTTCAGAGTAATGCTGTAGGTTTATGAGCAGATAACCTAGAATTCATATTTTGAAATCATCATTGTACCCCTCAAAGGGAGCAATTTTCAAAGAGGAATTGTGAGTACTTTATAGGGTGGAAGAACAACATTCAGTTGTGGTCATTCTGGGGCAGGTGTTTAAAACAAAACACCATGGTGTCTGAAAATAAAAACCACTTTGGTGTCATTACTTGACATAGCCACACCTTGTATAAACATAGGAAATCTAATTTCTGGGGAATTTCATTTCCACAAATCAGGTCTGGCTAACATAAAGATGCCTTTTCAAAATAGAAATATAACACATTTAGTTAAGCTCAGGCTTTTGTGTTTTGTTTTGAAAGCTATAAAGAAATAAATTGTAGCCCTCTTTATTTTTAGCAGACACCTCTAGAAAACCTTGAACAATGTTCTATTTATAAAACAAAGAGTCTGTTTTCAGGCAAACTTGCTTAGTCTCTTATTAGAGAAAGAACAGGACTGAGTATCAAAAAAATGAAATGTTTCTTTTTCTAGGTTTGTTGACTTCCTCAGCAGTTCTTTGAGAAACAACAAAGCAATTGACCTGGTTTTGTTTCTGACTAATAGAAGGTCACCTGGAGATTAATAGTGTTTAGTACTCTAAATAAATTGGAGCCGAACGAATAATATACTGGGGAGAAAAACTGGACTTTGAAATGAGAATACAGCTTGGCTTTTTTAAGAGTTATGCTGCTGAGTGAGAGACAGCAGACTTAAATACTTTTCTGTTTAAGTTATTTCACTATCACATTATATAAAACATTTACAATCTCATCATCCTTCAAGGCATTAAAAGTAAAAAAGAAGATGAAACCTTGGCTGAGTAAATTCAACAGCTATAAAAGATTCTAAAAACTGAAAATAAGTGAACTAACACAGCCAGAATAGTGTTAGGAGCATGCAGGCTCCATCCTTCTATTTTGCCATCCCGATCAACTAGGTCATACTATTCCTATAACCTTACAGTAAAATTAGCAAAGTCAGCACTTGCTGTTGTTAGTTGCTGTTGTGTCTGAAGGCAATGGCACCTCACTCCAGTACTCTTGCCTGGAAAATCCCATGGATGGAGGAGCCTGGTGGGCTGCAGTCCATGGGGTCTCGAAGAGTCGGACATGACTGAGCGACTTCCCTTTCACTTTTCACTTTCATGCATTGGAGAAGGAAATGGCAACCCACTCCAGTGTTCTTGCCTGGAGAATCCCAGGGATGGGGGAGCCTGGTGGTCCGCCGTCTATGGGGTCGCACAGAGTTGGACGCGACTGAAGTGACTTAGCAGCAGCAGCTTTTCATTTAGTGCTTATTGTGGATAGGGCGTCCTGTGAAGAACTTTAGTGGATTATTTTATTTGAATTTCTTAGCCATGTACCGATGAGGTAAATATAATCATTGTCTCCATTCTACAGACAGGCAAACTCAGAGAGGGAGCAGCAAGAGGTATTAACACTGGCGCAGACATGGGTCTAACTCTAGACACCCCGCTCCTCTTTGAGCCAGCAGTGTATACCTGTCCAGGACCAGAGGCTCATCTCCCTTCTGTTTTCTTATGGTAAAAAAAATCCAAGAAAGCTTGGGAACTCAAGTGAAAAATCCATACCATTCCGACCAAAAGAGTAGCTTGCTTTTTTTTTCTTCCCATTTTTCCCCAGTCATTGCTCATCCCAGGAAATCTTATGAGCTCCTTCAGAAGGCCATCTTACCTGTTATATTTTCATACACCATTGTTTGGTTTTCTTAACTATAATTTTTTTACCGGAGTTTTGAATATACTTGCTTCCAATATTTTGCCCTTTTAAGTAACACTGTGGTGAAAAACTTTGTGCATAGCATTTATACTTGCTTTTAGGTTATTTTATTAGGATAGAATCCGTAAATAGGGATTACTGAATCATAGTGTAAACATTTGTGTGGCTTGTGATAGCACTGTCCAGTACAAATATAGCATGGCCCAATATAAATATAGCATGAACCACATGTGTAATTTTAAAATTGCTGGTAGCTTCACTAGAAAGTAAATAAAAATTAAATCCATTTAAATAATATATTTTATTTAGCCCAGTACATCCAAAATGTTATCATTTAACATGTAACCAATGTAAAAATTATGATATTT
The DNA here is from genome assembly GCF_014754425.2 of Oryx dammah. NCBI lineage: Eukaryota > Metazoa > Chordata > Mammalia > Artiodactyla > Bovidae > Oryx > Oryx dammah. Next base: position 58,915,340 of record NW_024070201.1, on the reverse strand, counting down.
CTCCATTCTTTTTTTATGTGAAGAATCCAAAATGCAGTGTGTGTTTCACATTGATGGTACAGCTTGATTCAGACGACCCACATTTCCAGTGTTTAGTAGCGACATAGTAGCTAGCATATTTGGCAGCACAGATCTGTGAGATTTATAATCCAGTATTTTTAAATGGCCTTTGTTTTTCAAAAACCCAGACCTTCATCTCTCTTGCCCCAGTCTAACCTCCAGACACACATATTACTTGGATTACTCCCTTGGGCCCTTATTCTAAATTCCTTTTGCTTTTTTCATCATTATGAATATTTTCCTGATATCTGTCATATACCAGGTACAGTGCTAGATCTTGGGGTTCCCAGTATAAATAGGACAGTCCATTGGGGAATACCGAGACCTTCATAGCATAAATTGGATTCACCTGCTTATTGGAAGTAGGAAATAAGTTAAAACACACACATACACACACAAGCAAGGGATAATGCAGAGTACGAGAAATTCCCCAAATGACGATTAAAGAAAGTGCCGAGGGGATCAGGGCAAGCTTCTTAGGGAAAATACGAGTTGAGCCTTAAGGGCTCGGTAGAATTTTAATGGGCAGAGATGGGAAGACAGTCTTGCCTGTGACTGTCTCGTTATCCCAACCAGATGGCAGGTTGGGTTGGTCTTACATTGCATGTAGATCCCTGGAGGCCTTGCCAGAGCCTTGGGGTGGAAGGTGCTGGATAATGCTTGCTGAGCCCAATTAATAATATGTGGTTGGCTGGCACACAGTGACAGAGACACCGGGTCTGTCTACTCACTTTAACCTCTGCATTGAAGGGGCAGCTTAAGCTTCTCACTCATTCCTCTGATTGTGTGTCCTGCCAGTTTGCGGTCACAGTTTTCTCACTTTACTAAATCGGTCTGGATTGAAACCAGTCGTTTAGAGCCAAAATGGTAGATAAATGGAGGCCAGCACTTTAACTTACATCTGACCTACTTGTCACTTACTCTGCTTTCTCTGAGCTTTTCAAACAGCATGAGCAGGCAACACGGACAGCCAGTGACATGGGAATTCCAAGGCACTTCATCAGAAGGCCCTTTTTATGTAGTTGCAACTCATTTATGTAGGCATTTGTGTGACAAGCTTGCAAGTTTCATCAAAGTCGTTATCCCCCTTGCAGTTATGGAAACAGGAGATCCGATAGGTTTCTTGCTCAAGGTTTTGTAGCAAGTAAGTTGGAGGAGCCCAGACTAGGGCCCAGGTCTTCAGACACCAAGTCAGTGCCTTGCCGTTCGTTATCTAAAGCTGGTTCACCTGGACTCATGGTCACTCATCGCTTTACAATAGATCTACTTATTTCTTCGGTACCTATAGTCTAAATCTGAGAAATGCAGAGAGAGATACACTTTGTGGGGGTACAAAGAAGGTAAATTAGGAAACAAAAACCAAAGGGTTGGTGATATCAATATTTATAATGATATTAGCTTTCATAATAATGGTAAGAGCCAACACTGAATTCTTAATATAGGGCAGACACACTGCTGAATGCATTACATGTAGGATGACAGTGTTCACAGCAAACCTGCATGGTTGGTCCTGTCATCTCTGCTGTAGAGATGAGAACACCGAGATCACACGATAAACTTGAAATCTTCGGACTATAGAATTGTGTGCTTGCCACCTCAGCTATAGGTGACCTTGGCAAGTTGCTAAAATTCCTGTTTTTGTACACCATTTTCTCTAAAATTAATACCTGGCCCACCATTCAGGGTTGTTGTGAACTAATAAATGTGAGAATGATCTGTAATGAGTAGAGTGTATGCAGTTATATGTAACGTTACCTACGTGTGTGAATGCATGCTCAAGTCGCTTCAGTTGGGTCTGACTCTTTGCAACCCTATGGACTGTAGCCCACCAGGCTCCTCTGTTCATGGGATTCTCCAGGCAGGGATAAAATCTTCCCCATCCAGGCAAGGACTGAATCCTCATCTCCTGCTTTGGCAGGCGGGTTCTTTACCACTAGTGCTGCCAGGGAAGCCCTACAGTCAGACTAAAATCCCTCCGTAAGTTGAACCACCCCCAGCAGACTGGTACTTGGCATGTAACAGATGCTCAGTAAATGTGTATTAAATTCAGTTCAGTTCAGTCACTCAGCCATGTTCAGCTCTTTGTGACCCCATGAACTGCAGCACACCAGACTTCCCTGTCCATCACCAATTCCTGGAGTTTGCTCAAACTCATGTCCATTAAGTTAGTGATGCCCTCCAACCATCTCATCCTCTGTTGTCCCCTTCTCCTCCTGCCTTCAATCTTTCCCAGTATATGGGTCTTTTCCAGTAAATCAGTTCTTCACATCAGGTGGCCAAAGTTTTGGAGCTTTAGTTTCAGCATCAGTCCTTCCAACTGATTTCCTTTAGGATTGACTGGTTGGATCTCCTTGCAGTCCAAGGGACTCTTAAGAGTCTTCTTCAACACCACAGTTCAAAAGCATCAATTCTTCGGTGCTCAGCTTTCTTTATAGTCCAACTCTCACATCCATACACAACTACTAGAAAAATCATAGCTTTGATAGATGGACCTTTGTCAGCAAAGTAATGTCTCTGCTTTTCAAAATGTTGTCTAGGTTGATCATAGCTTTTCTTCCAAGGAGACTGGCCATAGCTTTTCTTCCAAGGAGCAGTAAATATGTATTAAATTACTTGAATAATTTAAAAAGACTGCTGCTCAAGACACCTTTCCATCCCTACAAGTGGCAATGAGGAAGGGAGAGAAAGAAGGCAAGCCCTGTGCCAACTTCCTGAGCGCAAGTCCCCTAAATCCATCAGTTTCTTCACCCTCTGGAAGAAACTGCTTTGCAGTCTAAGTAGATTTATGGATCCTCCAAATCTTTCCATCCATGCTCCACTTGCATTCAACTATATGGACATTTTAGGTCTAGTTGCTAAATTGTGTCCAACACTGTGTGACCCCATGGATTGTAGCCCGCCAGGCTCCTCTGTCTGTGGATTTCCCAGGCAAGAATACTGAAGTGGATTGCCATTTCCTTCTCCAGGGGATCTTTTTGACCCAGGGATCGCCAACCCGCGTCTCCTATATTGCAGGCAGATTCTTTACCAGCTGAGCCACTGAGGAAGCCTGTAGTCATTTCACACTGGATAAAAAAAAATTCCCCCCCTAATGATATTCAGTATAGAAAAAGTAAAGAATAATAGACAAATAGAAGGGTAAAAAAAAAAAATTCTGGATTTGTCTGTAGCCTTTGAGATTACCATTTAGCATGTTGACCTGTTTCTTTTTTCTAAGCATTTTTTTACATCCTTGGATTCATCCTGATCTGCAAATTGGCTTTTCCACTGACCATCAGGGAACGCACATTTTCTTAGGAAGTTACAAACACCTCATGAACACTCATTCTTAGCTTAGTTCAGCTGACAAATACTCAAGTTTCTGCTCTGTGCCAGGGACGCAGTGGTGAACCAGGCCAAAGATGTCATTGAACTTCCAATCTTCCTTGTTATGTTTAACGAGTGGCTGCCTAGTGGGTTTTGGCCCTCTGATCATTTACTCTGTTTGGGCCTCTTTCTTAGGGTCAGGCTTTCTTACCAATGCAGTCGTCCCCCTGGTGCCCTCAAATATAAAATTATATAAAAAGAAACCAGCAAAAGCAAAATGTATATCTGACAAAACACACTCAACACAGACATGTTCTAAACAAAACACAATAAAATACTGTTTTATCCTCTATTTGGGAGCAGAGATTTTATCAGTCCATCCCTGTCTGTTAACATCAATTCTTAAGAGTTCAGTATGTAACACGATCATATCCAGCTAACCTCAAAGCCACCTTTCCTCGTTTTCTTACTCTTTGGGGAAACCTAAGCTAGATGAAGACTCCCTTCCGACTCGGTGTCTGTGACATGTCTGCAGGATAGTGGGGTGGGGCAGGTGCTCTCTGCACACTTTGCTGAGTACCTGGCAGTCTTCCCACCTCCTACCCTGTCCTGTTTGTCCTGTGCTTTAGAGCCAGCCAGGCGTGTGACACACGCTGCCCTGCCAGGCTCGTTCTCCGGTAGGATGTGGTTCTGTTTCATGTTCCTGGTATTAGCCCCAGAGTCTTCCTAAGGGATGGACGTGGAAGGAGACACCTCTCCCCAAAGTCCTGCTTGCTCTGCTCCAGGTCCCCTCCCGTCCAGTCTGCACTTGAAATTGCTGGATTCATCCTCAGATCATTTTGGTGTTCCCCCACGTTCTTCAGAAATTAGGTTACTTAGGAAAGAAGATAAGCATTTAAAGACTTCTAGTCCAGGGCAACTTTACCTATGAAATGGCAAGCCATGGGTTTATCTTGGAAACTGTGTTTAGTTTTGTATTCCCAGCAATGACCTTGCCAGAACCTGGCTCACTATAGGCATCCAGGTCATGTCTGCTGAATGATTAAATGCCCCAGAAGGACCATACCGATCCCATCCTCTGAGCTTTTAACCCCGTATCTGTACACTTGCTACAAAAAGGAACTCAGAGTTGTCATCCTTGATGCCTTATGGCCAAGCTTAGTGCCTGGCACATCCTGCACTTTCAGAAACCTTAGATGAAAAAAAAAATGAATGCTGTATATCCATACAGTGGAATTTTTTCAGCCATAAAAAGGAATGAATTTCTGACACATGCTTCAGCTTGGATGAATCTTGAGCATATGATGCTAAGCAAAATATGCAAGACCCACAAGGACAAATACAGTAAGATTCCACTTACATGGGGCACCTGAAATGGTCATATTTGTGGAGACAGAAAGTAGAATGGTGGCTGTCAGGGGCTGGGGGGAGGAGAGACAGGAAGCTATTGTCAGTGTGTCACATCTGCTATCAGGGATGTGAAAAAGCTCAGGAGATGGACAGTGGTGATGGGTGTACGACATTGTGAATGTACTTAATGCCACTGAATTAGACACTCAAAAATGGTTAGAATATTAAATTTTATGCTATATATTTTTATTTTACTACAGTAAAACTTAACTGGAGAAAATGAACCCTGCCTTTCTTTTTTTCTACTTCTCTCTATCCATTGAGCCTCCTTTTTCTTTCAAACTCGGCCGTGATGTCCCTCTTTGAGGAATTCTTCCTGCTGGGGATTAGATGTCAATTAATACAGGTCGCATTGGGGGTGCTCAAATCAAGGGCCCTCCTAGTCAGGCACCCTGGTACCTGGTCCTCTGATTTCCTCGTCAACAAAACCAAGAGCCATGTCTGGAAGCATCAGGGCATAACCCCAAGGCCGCCTCACCTACCCACCAAGACAGAAGTCCTGCCACGGTCTGTCCTTTCCCCTGTCGGATTCTTTCCTTGATGGATGGGAACAGTCTCCGTCACAGCCCAATGGGAAGGAAACCGATTGAAAATCTTTCTCTTCCTGCTGTGAACTTGTTTTGAAGATTAAAAGCAGGTATGCTTCGGAGGGCCAGGCAGATGCTGTAACATTATTTTTAATAATTCAGGGCACACCAAGTTCAAAAACAGGTCAGAGTGGTTTTTTCTTTTCTTGGCTCCTAAAGCAAACTCTGCTTACATCATGTCCTTTCCATCAAGAGAGGAACATGGTAGCAAAGGCTTAGTTCTGACACTTGCTCCTTATTATTTACAAAAAGAGGACACTGTCAGCCTGTTTGTCAAGACAGAGGTGTATGATGCCTGGGATTACAAAACCTCTACTTGTAGCTCATGGGCCTCAGGTGACTGCCTTGGGTGTGATTTGCTCCTGTCCTGTCTATGGCAACCAACCATGTTATTCATCCAGGCCTGCCCTTTATCAACACAGTATCTCTTTTCATCCCAAGGACCTCATAACGAAAGGCGAAGCTACCAGGCCATAGTGAAGTGATTGGATTAGACAGCTGGTGTGAGAGAGGCCGGCCCTGCCCTTTGGAGGCAGCTGAGCCTGTGGTTTGGGTAAGGCAGGCTTTCCAGGCAGCTGCCCAGGGGTGTCAGTCTCACCCCGAGGTTCAGCTTTGTATCTGTCTTCTAGCGACGTCAGTTACCACGTAGGTCCCTTTGCTGCACGACCTTCCATGGGCTAATGCAAGACAGCTTTTTAATTGCATGGGAGAGTAACTTCCAGGCTGCCAAGTGGAGGGACTCGGGGAGGGAGAGGGCTGGCTTCTTAAACAAACTCCAGAGCTGTGGAGAGAAAAGGAAGCAAGGAGGGGAGCGGGGCAGGTGTCTGCCTTTCATCTGGATATTCAGGATGACACATCTGGGGCCAGGGAAACTGCTGTTTCTAACTGACAGGAAGCTTTGCAGTCAAGGGAGGGCTAAGCTGTCAGGTGAGCCAGAGATCAAGAATTATCATGACAGCTTCATGGCATGTGAAAGGCGCTGTGAAGTGCGGTGTGATTTTAACCAGTGGTTGTTAAATTAGCTTCTCTCGGACCTGATGTGATGTGTAGTCAGAGGGGCTGATGGTAGCCGCGAGTGCCCGGTGTGGAGGAGGTTGTGATTCTGAAGCTCCACCATTTAGAAAAGAAAGGGAATGTGGAAACTGGCTCCTGGTTCCTGAGTTTTGCTTCACAGAGGTGCCAGGCGGCAGTGATGGCTTTAATTAGTAGCGTGTCAATTCCTCCACGGAACCTCTCTGAGCCCCCTTATTATAAATATTCCAGGGACCCAGAGCAACCCCCTTCCTTGAACTTCCCCAATTTAAAATCCTGTCAAAATCTAGCCACCTGCACTTGCCGGCTAAGCAGCCTTGACTAACCGTTTTGCCCTGTGCTCTCACATTCCACGGGATTGTCTCTGCAAGACTGAGCCAGCCAGCAAGCAAGGGAGTGCCTTTCTGAAAAACTTCCACTCAGAAGTGAGCTGAGGAAGTGCCTTTTAATAAGTAATCAGCCAGAGGAAATCAGGCACTATCTAGCCATCTAGTAATGCTTGCCTGTGCACTGGGGACTTTTCCAGAGTCTGGTGCAGGGGGTCTAGGGTTTGATGAGCCATAGCTTGGGAAATTCTAGAGAGAAAAAAATAACGTGAGCAATTATGTGTGTACACATGTGTATATATACATCTCACACACTGTCGGTATATAGCATGTATAAATTAGAAGCTACGCATTAGTATTCTCTGGCAGTTCTCTGCCAAAAGTTTTACATAAATTACATCGTCTCACTTTATCTACTTAGGCAGATATTCTGTTTCATTTTGAAAGTTGAGGAAACTAAGAGTCAGAGAAGCCAGCCAGTGAACAGACCTGGGACTTGAATGTGTATTGTACCTACTGCCTTCAAAACAAGAATAGCTAACTTTTACAAAACCCCCAGGTTCTTGTAGTTTTAAGTGGCACAGCCAACCCTCCAGCTCTTAATTAAATCCGGGTGTTCCCTGAGCTTGCACTTTTCCCCTTTACAGCTTTCGTGCAGAATCCCAGCAGATCCTACCTATGCTTCCAGCCCTAATCTCTGCAGGGGGCACCCAGGCAACTGTCTTCATTAAGAATCCCAAAACTTGCTGATGCACCCTGCCCTGGTCCCATGGCTCTTGGGGAATTGTTGGCACTGCCCAACACCAGGGCTGTAAACCTGAGTAGCCCATCTGAACTGAATAAGTACCAACTATTTGTTTCCAAATCCTGCTTTGCTGGGGTGCGCCCAGCCCCCACTGAAGTTGGTGGGGGAGTGAACGGCCATTCACCTGTCCAAACCTGGGATTTATGCTCCAGCAGCTCCCTTCTGCCCGCCCCACAGGATTGTGTATGGCAAACACACATGACCTTTGCAGCGATTTCATCTTACCCTGCTTCCAGAGAACAAACCTGTTTTGTATTGACATTGTTCGGAACAAGTTCTGCCTCTGTGAACTCCCGTAGCACCTGCCCCTGGACTCTCAGCCCAGAGAGGCCAAGTGCCTATAATTCTGAGAACAAGGGGGAGGGTGCCTTGACAACATCTCCAGCATCCATCCATCTGAGTCTTCGGTCCACTGGCTTCAGGCAGCTGAAGTCCTCCCCTTCCTTCCAGGATTTTCTGATCCCTGTCTAGGAGGGGCAGTCACGGGCTCAGATTGGCCCTTGGCAGTGGGGTGCTTTGTGGGACATTTTCTTACAAGTCGGTTCCCATGTGGCATTTGTTAGTCACAGATAATTATTAAGTCCTTGGCCAAGGCAGTAGACGTTGTTCCTGTGGATTTTTCCCTCCTCCTCCTCCTTCTTCCCCCGCTTGCTTCCCCATTGCTACAGAACAAAACTCATTGTGGGCCACTGGAGAATGGCTGTGCACTCATTTTCCAGTGAACCCCTGACGGGCTTACTGCTGGGGTTTCGTGTTTCAGGTTGAAACTCAACTGGATAAAACATTATTCATTGATGCTGACACGGTCAGTCTCCACTCGGTGCGGCTATTTCTTCCACACTGGACTTGGTCCCTTACAGGCAATTTAGGTAATTCATTGAGAGCAATTTGCAGCATTTACTCAGAACATAGATAGGCTGCAGAGAGTGATAGAATTTCGTGGGTTTTAGATCACAGAAAGATCATCAAATGCCAGGTTTTGCCAGCTGTGTTCAGAAGCGTAGGTTCAGAAAGGAGGAGGAGGCTGAGGGAGTGAGCAGGTTTGGAGCCCCTTCCTCCCCAGCAAGAACACCCCTGCCTGTACCTGATTTGGGTCTGGGGCCTCTGCATAACATTTCTGCAGCCTAAAAGCAATACTGGAGTGGGTAGCCATGCCCTTCTCCAGGGGAATCTTCCCAACCCAGGGATTGAACCCAGGTCTCCTGCATTGCAGGCAAATTATTTTATCTGAGCCCCCAGGGAAGTCCAAAAGCAGTCCTGAACTCCTGTAATAGCATCCACCCACTCATTCTTTGCTCAGATGAAGAAACTGGCCCGCTGAGGTCCTTTCTCCTATCTAAAGGTCTTGTGCCTTGGTGAACTGATTCCAGAATGTGAATGAGCACACAAGTCTCCCACTTCTACATGTCCCATTTATTGTACCATGCTGGGATAATTCTAGAGCTCATCACTGGGCTGCTTTTCCCATTAATTGGTCACTGTCTTATGGAAAAGGCCTGATCTGGAGGATCCAGAAGAACAGAAAGCATCCAGCATTGTTGAAGTCACACTGAATTTTCACTAAGAGCCACCTCCATCACAGTGCCATGGAGCCCTCTGCAGTTATGCAATGCACAGCCTCAGAGACTGTATTGATCAGCCTTGTTTATATATGTGAAAGCCAAAATGAAAACTGGGCTGCAAGGTTTTAGTTCTGCATTGTGCACAGAAAGAACACAGGCTTTGAAGCCAGCAGATCTGGGTTAAAATCTTGGTTCTGCCTCTTGCCAACCCTGGGAACATAAATAAATAACTGGGTATCACTGATGCTTTTTATCTAAAAACAGAGCTGATAATACCTAAAGATTATCAAGGATTATTTTTTTCAATATCAAGGATTGTTGATACCAGTATCAAGGACTGTTATAAGAAATTGTTAATAAATATACTAGTCTATGTAAAACCAAACCCCTACGGAAAGCATATTTCTTTATGTTCATTCAATTGTGTCCAACTTTCTGCAACCCCATGGACTGTAGCCTGCCAGGCTTCTCTGTCTCAGATTCTTCAGGCAAGAATACTGGAGTGGGTTGCCATGCCCTTCTTAAGGGGATCTTCCCCACCCAGGGATCGAACCTGGGTCTCCCACATTGCAGACAGATTCTTTACTGTCTGAGCCACCAGGGAAGCAAGCATATCAGGGACTTGATAAATGTTCATTTTCATATAACTTAACCTCTCTCTTGCTCTTGTGCACATACGGATTTGAATCAAAAGAAAAGCCAAACATTTTCAAAGTTTACCCTTAACTTGGAACCATCTGGATTTTGTCATTGGCTTAGCATTAACCAAATAAAATTTAAGGTATCTCTAGACCATGGGCCTGTCTTAATCTTTTACAGAGCCCTTGTAAAACTGAGCATTTCCTGGGGGAATACGGCTGTGGGTTTCTAAGAGAAAATTCTCTGAGGAAAAACTGGAAAGAGTGTCCCATTCCTTGGACTCTGGAAGCCGCTGGGATACCCTGGGGGTTCAGGGGCTGACTGCCCTCGGACAGACTCTGGCAGTGAAATCAGAGCCCCCCATTGTACCAATGATTTGGGTGTGCTTGGGACTCTTTCAAACCCTTCTTTATTCACCATTCAGACAGGACCCATCTACCCAGAAGCTTGTTTTCAAAATCTAGGAAAACAGATGTTTTTGCTTATTTCCCTCTCTCTCATGCCAGAATGCGCACTAAGTCTTCACTGGGTTCTGAACTTGCCTTTTTTCTCTCTCTCTCTTTTTACTTTTAAAACAAATCTGGGAAGCGGGTCATTATTGTATAATAAAGGGGAAAGATGAGCATCCCAAACTGGCAAAGCTCTGTTTTAGACTCTAATGAAAATATTGAAGATCCTGAAGACAGGGTAGTCCTAAAAGTCGAGAGAGAGCAAGGTTGGCTCACTGAGGTCTGGAAGGGTCACAGAGAGTGTGGTTGTGGAAGGACTGTTGATTGAAGGTACACTGTGTACCAGGTGAGTCTCAGGCCACTTTTAATCCTTGGATTTTTTTTCAAGTATATTTTGTTTATTTGTTCATTTATTTATTTGGCTGTGCTGGGTCTTAGTTGCAGCCAATGGAATCCAGTTCCCTGACCAGGGATTGAACCCCCTCCTGCACTGGGAGCACAGAGTCTTAGCCACTGAACCACCAAGGAAGTCCCTATTTAGTCCCTAGATTTTATAACCAGACAGTTTGATGCTCTGTTAGTTTTCTTTTGCTGCTATAACATATCATCACAAATTTAGTGGCATAAAACAACATATATTTATTTTTAATATATTTTAAACTGCAGTCTAGTTGTACAATATCATTTGTTACAGGTATACAATATAGTCACAATTTTTAAAGGTTATATTCCATTTATAGTTATTATAAAATATTGGCCATATTCCCCACATTGCCCAATACATCCTTGTAGCTTATTTTGCACCTAACAGTTTGTACCTCCTGCTCCCCTCCCTCGGTATTGCACCTCCTTCCTCCCCTCTCCCCTCTGGTAACCACTGACTTGTTCTCTATATCTGGTGAATCTGCTTCTTTTTTTGTTGTTGTTATATTCTCTAGTTTGCTGTATTTGTTAGATTCCACATTTAAGTGGTATCATACAGTATTTGTCTTTCTGTGTCTGACTTATTTCATGTGGCATAAAACCCTCCAGGTCCATCCATGTTACTGCAAATGTGAAACATTTACTCTTTTTCATGGCTGAGTAGTATTCATTGTATATGTATACCGCATCTTCTTTATCCATTTACCTAAGCCAACACATATTTATTACCTCTCAATCTGTTGGTCAGAAATCTGACAGCGGTCACACTGGGCTGAATCCAGATGTCAACAGGGCTGTATTTCTTTCTGGAGTCTCTGTGAGAGCCTTTGTTTTCTCTCCTTACCTTCTCCAGCTTCTTGACCCTGGCCACATTCCTTAGTTTGTGTTCCTCTTCCTTCCTCTTCAAAGCCAGCCACAGCAAGTTGATTGTTTCTTACACTGCATCACTTTAATCTCATTTGCTTGCCTTCTTCACTTTTAACGACCTTGTGCTTTCACTGACCCACCTAGGTAATCCAGGATCATCTCCATAGTTTAAGGTTAGGTCCTGAACTCCATTGGCAGACTTTTAATCCCCCTTTGTCATGAAAAGTAATATATTTATAGGCTCCAGGGATTAGGACATGGATATCTTGGGGTGTGGATAATGATTGCCAACCACAGATACATAGGTCATTTATAGGGCTCCTCTGATAGCCCAATCGGTAAAGAATCCACCTGCAGTGCAGGAGACCTGGGTTCGATCTTGGGTCAGGAAGATCCCCTGGAGAAGGAAATGGCAATCCACTCCAGTACTCTTGCCTGGGAGATCCCATGGACAGAGGAGCCTGGAGGGCTACAGTCCACGGGGTCTGGACTACAGTCCAACAGAGTTGGCCACAACTGAGCAATTAACACTAATGACTAAACCACCACCACCATGCTAAACACAATAGCTGCATATATTGAACTATTTTAGTTGCAAGAAACAGGATCTAACTCAGACTAATAAGAAGAAAAGGATTTTGGTGCCTTATATACTTAGAAGAAAAATGTGGTTTCCTGTGCCAACAAGATCATCAAGGCACTCCGCTTCTTGGCTTGGCATTCTTTGTGGTGATTTTTTTTTTCAAGCACAAACTGTCTGCACGGTGTAAAATAGCTCCCGGGCAATACTAGGCTTCCATACTTCCTCAAGTTAGGATCCCAGAGATGAAACCACGACTTGTCTTTAGGTTGTTGTTTAGTCAGTAACTCATGTCCCCATGGACTGTAGCTCGCCAGGCTCCTCTGTCCATGGGATTGTCCATGGACAATTGTCCATTCTTGCCTTGTCCAAGGCAAGAATGAGTTACTGGAGAAGAAAATGGCAATCCACTTTTTACAAATGAGAAAAAGGAACCTGCCTCCCAAGGTAGGAGACATTTCCTTCTTCAAGGGATCTCCCCGACCAAGGAATCGAAGCCACGTCTCCTGCATTGGCCGGTGGGTCCTTTACCACTGAGCCACCCAGGGAAGCCCTCTCTTTAGGCAGCTCCAACAAAATCCTGAGGATGACTTCCATAGGCAGAAACCATCCCTGTGTACTTCAGCATTTTATGGCTGGATTTCAGAACCATGCAGTTGACGTACTATTCTGGTTCAGAGCTCATTTGCCTTCAAGCAATAAGACACTCAAACTTGGAAGAATGCAGAGGGAGGCTTACTCACGGCAAGAAGTAAGTTAATCCAGATTGTATATGAGAAGGAGGATTGCATGGTGATTAAGAGTCTTGGTTTTGGAATCAGACTGCTTGGGTTTTTGTCTAGTTCATTGCCTGTGTTTACCTGACCACTCTGTACCTCAGTTTTCTCATCTGTAAAATGTGCTTAATAAGAACACCTATCTCATGAGCTTGCTGTGAGCTTTGAATGTGTTAATACAAATAAAGTACTTAGAGTGGTACCTTGACATGGAGTGAACACTCACTAAATAATAGCTTTAATAATGATGATTGTTATTGTATAGCTATTGTTATTACAAGTACGTTTTCTGAGGATGGCTTAGGGCCCTGGTTAGGAACCAAGTCAGATATTTCCTTGGTTTCTCTTTTTCTAGCTGAGGCCACACAGTCTGTTATCTCTGAAACGTACTCAGCCACCTCAGGTGTGGTTCTCACCTATGAGGTGGATCTTCACCGGGCTGCCAGGTACCATCCTTTCACCTCTGGCCTTGACCTTGCACGTGTGTGTGTTGAGTCACTTCAGTCATGTCCAACTCTTTGTGACTCTGTGGACTGTAGCCCGCCAGGCTCCTCTGTCCATGGGATTCTCCAGACAAGAATACTGGAGTGGATTGCCATGCCCTCCTCCAGGGGATCTTCTGGACCCAGGGATCGAACCCATAACTCTTATGTCTCCTGGGCAGAGAGGTTCTTTATCACTAGCGCTATCTGGGAAGCCCCTTGACTATGCACGCCCACCCCCAAAAGAATGATAGTTAAGTGTTTCTGAGTGCAGAGTCTTGAGAGTCACTGATTAGTCTAACCCATGACTGGCTTTCAATAGTCATGCCCCCATTGTATTAGCTGTGACAAACCAGGTGCCCTTGTACACAGGGTTACCTCTCTCAGGGGGCATGGACGGGTCAGCTTAAGCTGAAGGGAAAAGTTGGGCTTAGCCAGGAAACTGACCAACTTGTCTTTGATGTGTATACCCTAGTAAATTAGAATTTTCCTGCAGCACAAAAGAGAATTGGTTTTGAAAAATAACGGTTACATCTAGATATTGGGGAACAGGACAGCACTGGGCACTGTTTGGTGCTGATGTGATTTAGCCTGTAGTACTTACAGAAGAAAAATGATCATTCTCCCATTGTTATAAATGATAGAGACATTTTCAGCTCCAGTTAAAAGTCCTCATTGGATGGACGAAGACACCATCATTTCGATGTAGAGCATCAATCTCAGAAACTCATTCCTAGAGCACACATCCCTGAGAGGGTGGAATGCATGCATTTGGTGTCAGGAGAATGGATTCCAGAGTGACCAAGGATGTCCCCAGAAGTCTTTCTTTTGCTGATGGGGGAAAATTCCACATTGAGTTTTTGTTCCCTGTGTCCTTCTCACCTTTCAAAGACCCCCGCCTCCCAGCTCTTTTCAGCATTTTCAGTCCGAGATGTTCAAAACATCTCGTAAGTGCACAGGTTTCTGCCTTCAGAGCGCTTGTCTGTTTCTCCAAGAATTTCAGTAAGAATCTTTCTGGTGAAGCCCTTCCATAGTGATGGTGAAAAAGAAGGGAGACTGGTGAAATTTCTTAGCCCTAAGCCCTATAGCAAAAGTGGACAGGCTTCAGATCTGGGTTGGGCATCTTTTGGAAGCACTGAAATTTGGGGGAAGACAAAGCATTGTTAAGATTTTGATAGAGGTCTGCTGGGAAAGTCTCCACTGGAAAGGCTCTTGTGCCCCTTTCTAGTTGAACATTCATAGGCTCCACACTGGCTTTCAGATGCACTGGTTTTGAAGCAGTCAACAAAAAAGCATCCTGCTGCCAGGGCCAACCATCAAAAAGAGAAGAGAGAGCAATGCAAACCGTAGGGGAATGAATGTGTGAGGGAGAAATAGTATAGAGCGGACATGTGGCTCTGCTGGCCTGATACCATGTACATTGTCTCCCCCAAAGGACCCCGTGGTTTAATGGATGGGGCTTTAACCTGCCCAGAGGTCAGTCTCTGCTGGACAAGTGGAACCTCATCCCCGAGGGCATTGACATACTCATGACACACGGACCTCCTCTAGGTAAGTGAAGCAAAGGTGTCCTTTCGTTATCTTTGATGCCTTTTTTTCCCAAGCATAATGTAATGCTTCAGGGACATAATCATTTTCCTCCCAAAAAAAAAGTGATTGAAAAAAGAAAAGTCAATGTCTTTAAAGAAACCCAGTATGATAATTAAACTCAGCAGTTCTGCTGGGCTTACAGGTGTTCTTGAAATTAAATTTTTTGATTTAGTCAACTCAGGAAAAAATCAAATGAGCATAGAGCACCACAGTCCTTTGAGCTTGATCATTTATTTTAAGAACTGTATTCACTTTGGAGTGAGGGGGTGGGGTGGGGACCTCCCAATCACAGGGCTTTTGAATGCTAATGAAATGATGGAATCTTTCATTCAGAGTAACTCATTTTCCTTTTCCATGTAATAGTGGAACCTAGGAGATCTTTAAAAGTTTAACACTGAGCTAATTATACAGGAAAAGAATCTTTTTTCTCTCTCTTTTTTAAAGCTGAAGTGTTAAGTAAGGACTTATGGTGGCTCAGGCGGGAAAAAAAAAATTGCCTGTAATGCGGGAGACCTGGGCTCGATCCCTGGATCTCCTGGAGGAGTGCATGGCACCCCACTCCAGTATTCTTGCCTGGAGACTCCCCATGGACAGAGGAGCCTGGTGAGCTACAGTCCATGGGGTCATAACGAGTTGGACATGACTGAGCGACTAGACACAGCAGTGTGTTGAACCTTACTTAAAGATGCTGGATCTTACAGATACAGTGAAGCTGCATCCAGCTTTAGATTGCCAATGTGCACTACAGCTACCTTCAGTTATCCAGACTGTGGGCCAGAAGATGATTATTTGATTTATATAATTATCTTCTAATGATTCATGTGCTTGTTAGTGGTTCGGTTTAGTCACAGAATATTTTTCAAATATTTTCTTTCTCCACCCCATGGACTGTAGCCAACCAGGCTCCTCTGCCCCTGGGATTCCTCGGGCAAGAATATTGGAGTGGGTTGCCATTTCCTTCTCCAGGGGATCTTCCCAGCCCAGGAATTGAACCTATATCTCCTGCTTGGCAGGCAGATTCTTTACTGCTGAGCCACCTGGGAAGCCCCTTTTCAAACAGGACCACCACCCTGATCCTCCCATCTACTGAGTGTCTATTATGCTGGCACATCCTTGTCAAACGAAGGTATTCTCAGACAATCCAGATGCTTCCTTTATAGTAGGAGAGTTTCCTTTTTAAAAAAAAAAAAAATTGTATTCAAAACCAGATAACATGAAATCTATCGTCTTAAATTGTTAAATGTTCAGTGCTAGGAAAGTTTTCTTGATCCTCTTGGTTTGGAGAGAGGGGGAAGACAATGCAAATATAAATGATTTTTGTAATTTTTTTCCTGTGGTTTGGGGTTGCTGTCCATGTCACTTCCCTACTCTGTCAACCTGAAAAATAAAAAATACCTAATGCACATCCCCTAATGTGAATTTAATCTTCATAGATGTTACCCCTCCCTACCCACACCACTTAGTGCTGCCTTCCTGCCCTAAGAAACAGCGGAAGGGAGGACCAGGGCATGAGCCACGGTGGCACATTTTCATAAAGAGGAGTGAAGGGGAAACAAGACAAGGAGCCAGTTCTGTTGCAGACAGGGAATTTATACAGATTTGCACAAGATCAGCACTTTCCAACTTTTCAAAGCTTCAGAATCTCCATCCCTGTGCTTTTTCCCTACCCTACCCCCACCTCCTCCATACTTTACACAGTTATACTTATCAGTAACCTTTATCAAGTCATAAGTAATTAATTTCCCTGTTTTGCAATCATTGGAGACTAAGTCATTAAATTGTTGGCTAAGTATTCTGCTCAGCATGAGTTCAGTAGAGAGACACTGCAGAGACCAAATCCTAGCCAACTCCATCCTTTCCCTTAGTTACCTAGTTAGGTCTGGGCTTGATCCTGTCTACTGTCAGGGACTTGGGCATCCTCAGCATAGAAATGTTTACCTGCCGGAAGTATTATTTGGAAAATAACTTTGAACAGAACAATTGATTTGTTGTTAACAAAGTCATTAGCTTTGGTACAAAAGTAAGTGGTAGTCAGTCTGAATTCTGGCCTCCAAAGAATTCATACATTCCAGGAACTCTTTTTTTTTTTAATTAATTTTATTGGCGTATAGTTGCTTTACAATATTGTATTGGTTTCTTCTGTGCAACAAAGTGAATTAGCTACCCGTATGCATCTATCTCTTTTGGGGGAGATTTCCTTCCCATTTAGGTCACCGCAGAGCATTGAGTAGCATTTCTTGTGCTATACAGCAGGTTCTCATCAGTTATCTATTTTAGACATAGTATCAGTAGTGTATATATGTTAATCCTAATCTCCCAATTCATCCCACCCCCATCTGGGAACTCGTAATAAAGAGGCTACCATCCCCCTCTTTGTAGTAAAGTTGGAGTAACCTAGAGAGTGGTTGTGCATGTAGCAGAATAAGATCTACATCAGAGAGTTCCAAAATGTTAGTGAAAGTGAAAGTCGCTCAGTCGTGTTTGACTCTTTGCGACCCCATGGACTTTACAGTCCATGGAATTCTCCAGGCCAGAATACTAGAGTGAGTAGCCGTTCCCTCTTCCAGGGGCATCTTCCCAACCCAGAAATTGAACCGGGTCTCCGGCATTGGAGGTGGATTCTTTATCAACTGAGCTATCAGAGAAGCTCTATTAATAAAAAAAAGTCAGGCAAAGTTTTCATTAGGTAAAGCTGAACATTAATCAGTATAGTTAACTGGGAATTCTTGTGAACATTCTGGACTAGGAGGTAGGAGGTGGATGTGGGGATTGGCCTTGAATCTTTTCCTGTTAAGAAAGGACCCATGGCACATGGGACTTCATTATTATGATACAAGCAAGACACTTTTGAGATGTTTTTCCTCTTCCAAAAAAAAAAAAAAAAATCCATGAGGGAATATGCCAATCACTGTGGGTTAAAGTTTTTCCTCTAATTAGCAAAGTTTTGAAATCTCTGATTGAATTTTTTTATAGAGCCCCTTGCTTGTAGTCCATGCTTTTCCATATTCTCTGTCCATTCCCCAGTCAGCATGTCTTTATAGAGATGTTAAAACTTCGTTTCTACTGTTTTGCCAAACAAAGTGGAGGGAGCTGGCCTCTCCCTTTCTGCCTGATCAGTTCTGAGTAGTAGAAATCACCTAATGGAGCAATGGTGTGTGTTCCCACTGATTATGACTTAGCCTTTTGGCCTGTCTGCTTTCCTAACACCCCAGCCCGCTGAGGCGATTGGATTCCATTCTGGGCCATAATCTTTTGCTATAATTGATGTCAGTTTTCATGGATTTTCTGCATTAGGCATAGAACTAAGTGGCTTTTCCATAAAGGCAGTCCATCAGCCCCAGCTAACTGCATGCCACCACAGGGTCACCATGGTTGCCCCGTTGCTAGAGAGGAGACCAGAGGAAAAGCTTGGCATTCCCAAGCTTGGGTCATCAGAAACCACCAAGGGTTAGGGGTTGACGTGTTTAAAGTGAACAAGGACTTCCCTGGCGATCCAATGGTTAGGAGTCTGTACTTCCACTGCAAGGGGGCATGGGTTCAATCCCTGGTCGGGGAACTCTTAAGATTCCACACGCCCCTCTGTGCTGCCAAAGATAAAAAATGAAAATAAAAATACAATAAAGAGAACAAGGTATCTTGTGGCCAGTTTATAGGAAGTCCCTCCTAGCCCTTCTTCTTTAAAGTCTACATCTTGGAAGTAGACTGCTCTAAGACAGCTATAATTTAAAAAAGAAAGCAACTGAATTGAGAGAAAAAGAGAGAGTATGGGACTGCCGGGAATAAATGTCATTGGGCCCATGAAGAAGATTTGAAGCCCATGGCTGAATAAATCAAATCCCTTACAGGGAGGGGGAAGAAATGTTAATTAACAGAAGAAAAAAAAATGGAAACCAAAAAAAAAAAATTTTTCAAGATCCTAAAGAAGACAAAGTGACGAGTGAAAAGTTCCTTAAAAGCCATTGTAAGCTTTAATGGGGAGGCTAGGATTACAGATAATGTAATAAACCTTCTGTGAGTTATGGCTTCCTGAAAGTCTAAATGAAACCTTACCTGAAGACAGAAAATTAAGAGTATTGATTGCATTTTACCCTTAGGTTTTCGAGACTGGGTTCCAAAGGAGCTTCAGAGAGTGGGCTGCGTGGAGCTTTTAAACACAGTCCAGAGGCGAGTCCGGCCCAAACTCCATGTGTTTGGTGGAATCCATGAAGGTAAGACCAGAAGAAAGGGGTTCACAACATTATGAGTCATTATCCATGATCTCATTCCACGACGGAGACCTTAGTTACCGGGAATAACTAGAGTGGTGATTGCCAAACTCTTTACCTGTGGAATGCTTTCAATGAGATGAAATGTTATGAGAAATACTTGCATATAAAGCTGAGAAGTATTTTGTGGAGAACTGCTCTCTTTTAAGCTGAATGTGTGTACTCAGTCACTCAGTCGTGTCCAACTCTTTGTGACTCCGTAGACTGTAGCCCACCAGTCTCCTCTGTCTGTCAGGGTTCTCCAGGCAATACTGGAGTGGCTTGCCATGCCCTTCTGCATTAAGAGGAAGAAACCAAATCTGGTCCACCTTTTGGGAAACCCATCACCCATCCAGATGACTTCCGGAATCTCAGGGCTCTGATGAAGAGTGTTTGATAACCACTATTGCAGAGCAGCACTGATGGAATAAAGGACAGATTTTCTCTTTAAGAGCGTTAGAAGAAATGGCCTGGATTTTAGACTAAATAATGTCCTTGGCCTCTTCCTACCTATAAATGTTATAATTCATATAGAATATACACAAGACAAGACTTTCTCCAAAAAATATTAATAACTTTGCACATGCAATGAAAGATATAGAACTGAAGTGGTGGAACCTACACATTTGTAGGTAGACTTTTCCTTACTAAGCTCAGAAAACCATTTCAGACTTCTCAGAAATCATCAGTGCTTTTAGTTGGGCCTGAGGTTAAACAGCATAATTAAATCTCCCCTAGATGGGAACTGGTCAAGTTGCTGTTTTCTGCCTTTCAGGGTAAGCTGTGAAGTCAAGTTCACAGAATCTGAAAGCCTCGCTGGAGGCCCTAGATTTTGCCTCTCGTCACTTTTTCAAACCGGGGGTCCCTGGGCCTTGGGACAGACAAACCTTAGGTTTTGTGGTTGTACCATCATCTCCTGGTTACATATGTTTGTGTGCAATAAGTGTGTGTATGTGGGCAGCCTCCATATTCACTTGCCTATGGCTGTTACTCTGAGTTATTTATGAACCCGCAGGTGAGGAGTTTAGGCCTGGCACTGCAAAAAAACAAAGTTTGCTTTGCAAAGTCCTCAATCCAGTGGCTTCCTGGCTAGGTGGCTAATAAACAGCATATTGAAAATCATCCTACTTGGGCCAGAGAAAATCCAGCTTGCTCCGAGTGCAGGCACGAGCTGTGTGGATGGAGAGCAGGGGGCCAGCTCCCTGAGAGCAGATATCATCCTGCCCTGACTTTGAGCCACACTCTTTGGAAAGGAGGGCACTTCTCTAAGGCCTGATACAGGCTGGGAGTAGAAGGATGGAAGATCATGTCTAAATAGCATTTCTGGGGAGCAGTTATGAATTTCTGCATCCTCGCCTATAAGTTTGCATTTTATCCTTTTTAAAAAACTCATTAATTAGCTTTAAAGTAGCCAGACAATTGGGGAATTCCACTGAAGTCCCCAAATAATAAACTTGCTTAAAAGGAAGGAGATCATATTCAAATAAACTTGTCTCGCTTTTATTCGTTTAAGACAGCTGAAGAGGGCAGAGAGAGGGCAAATACCAGCCTCTTGATGGAGAGAGATAACAAGACTTTATGACCCCAGAACGAAACAGTGCACATTTTAAATGCTTCTTTTCTTTTCTTAAGAGATTTTTTCCATTGACCCTCATTAAGCTCTCCACAGGCTTATTTAGAGAAATTTTAGCAAATGGAAGGGGGAAAAAAAAGCCTTATCAGTTATTTGTATAAGTCCTGATAAATTTCTTTTTTTCACAGATGTAGACTTGTGTGCCATAAGAACCTGATACCGACATAGAATTACAAACTTAATTACAGAGGCTGTAAGACAAAATATAAGGTATCCAGGGACATGTGTGAATCTGCAAACGTGCTAAAAATTTCAACATGTTGAAATGTATAAGAGATACGAATATACGTACCAAAGGCCCAGAGAAACTTGCTTAGCTTTCTTCTCATAGGTCACAGGAGATGTATCCCACCTATGGGAAGAGTTTTCGCTTGAGCCAGTATCCAGTGGGGTAGGAAGTGTAGGAAGCAGTATCCTATATGGTATCTCTCCAGACCACTTGGACATTTAATTGTTTCTCGTTTAGTTCCTAAGTTGTGTCCGACTCTTTGCGACCTCAAAGGTGGTAGCCCACCAGCCTCCTTTGTCCATAGGATTTTCCAGGCAAGATTACTGGAGAGCGTTGCCATTTCCTTCTCCAGGGGATATTCCTGACCCAGAAGTTGAATCCAAGTCTCCTGCATTGCAGGCAGATTCTTCACTGCTGAGCTACCCAGAAAGACCCCAGATATTTGATTATTACTGATTCTTTTGAATAAAATGGAACTCAGCATCAAAGTCACACAATGCAAGTAAGAAAATGTTGACTAAAAAGATGCACAACGTGAGAGTTTTGAATTAAGTTTTATTGGTGGCAAAATGAGAACTGCAGCCTGGGAGACAGCACCTCAGATAACTGAGAAACTGTTCCAAAGAGGTAGTAGCGGAACGTCAATATGTAAGATTTTGCTGAAGGGGGCATGCAGTGTAATCAAGCATTTACTTTATAAAAGCTTTTCTGCTAGTCACGAGGAGCTGATGTCACCATGAAGGGATTTAGTGCTTTTCTAGATACGAAGAGATGCAAGGGTTGGGGTCCATATAGTCAAAGCTATGGTTTTTCCAGTAATCATGTACAGATGTGAGAGATGGACCATAAAGAAGGCTGAGCACTGAAGAATTGATGCTTTGAAATTGTGCTGTTGGGGAAGACTCTTTTGAGAGTCCCTTGGACTGCAAGGAGATCCAACCAGTCCATCCTAAAGGAAATCAGTCCTGAATATTCATTGGAAGGACTGATGCTAAAGCTCCAATACTTTGGCCACCTGATGTGAAGAGCTGACCCATTAGAAAAGACCCTGATGCTGGGAAAGATTGAAGGTGGGAGGAGAAGGGGAAGACAGAGGATGAGATGATTGGATGGCATCACCGACTCGATGGACATGAGTTTGAGCAAACTCCCAGAGATGGTGAAGGGCAGGGAAGCCTGGAATGCTGCAGTCCACGGTTCACAGAGTCGGACACGACTGAGCGACTGAACAACAGAGGATTGGGGTCATGAAATCAGTTCCTGAAAATATCTTAACTATCTAAAGACCTGTTCCACCAGTTTCCCTGGAGCACAGAGTGCCTCACTCTCCATCCTGACCTGCCTTCAGGGCATGTCGAAAAGTCAACAGCTACAGCGACACAGGATTCCGTCTCCACAGAGGCAGATGGCAAATGCCCTTGGCAAGCACCAATTTATAGTTGACAGTAAGATCACTTAGTGTTGGAGTTTCCCTGATGGTCTAGTGGCTAGGATTCCAGCACTTCCAATTCAGGGGGCCCAGGTTTGATTCCTGGTCAAGGAACTAGATCCCACATGCCACAACCAAAGATCCTGCATGCAGCAACTGAGACCCAGTGTAGCCAAAGAAATTAATTAATTTTGAAAAGATAACATTGTTAACTTTCATTGGGGGCAGTTTAGAGCTTATTTTATAAATAAGGAAGCTAGGTATTCATGTCTCTCAACTCCCAGAGCAATACCAGTACCCTGTGTGAGTCTCACCTGTCTTGAAGCCCATTTGGGGTTGAGTGAAGGATGTGTTTGCCCTTGAGGAGTTTATGTTACTCATCTTCTTCCCTGGAACTCAATAGTTAATACAGGGCTTTGAAATGAAAATCATATTTGAAAAAAGAGGGAAACAATGTTTTTTCTTTATTCTCACTAGTAAAGAAATCACAGCCTCTCCTCTAATATAGAGTGTTGAAATAAATTAAAAGGAATCCCTTTTCTTTGAAATAGAGGATTCCCCCTTTAAAGAAAATAAAATCGGGAGGCAGCTTCTGAAAGCTGTAACATCCAGAGGGGGCTCCACTGAATTTCATCTCACTTCCCACTGGCAAAGACTTTTTTGTTTTCCTTGTCTGATAGTCCTGCACTGAGTCACTATCATTTGTATATTTCACAGTAAGTGTGACACTCTCTCTCCACAGGTTACGGCATTATGACCGACGGTTACACAACGTACATCAATGCCTCAACGTGTACAGTCAGCTTTCAACCGACCAACCCTCCAATTATATTTGACCTTCCAAACCCACAGGGTTCCTGAAGCTCCAGACACCCAATTGGAATGTGAGGGAAGGTCTAAAAAAACTGCCATTTTTCTAATTATAAACTTACATTCTCTTCCTTGTTTATTTCCAGATCCTGTGAGTTCTTTTTGTAAATTGCTGGAACACAAATGATGCTAGAGGTTATGCTTCTTCTTCTTCTTTTTTTTTAAAAATGGGGCATCCATTTGGAATCAAAAGAGCATTGTGAATTTGTAAAATGACTTCTGTTTTCTCAAAGGCCACGCCATTGTAAATTGTTAGTGTTCGCCAAAGGACAGCCAAGCTTTCTTTTGAAAAGGTGACAAAAGTCTTATTTTAATATGCTTTAAGCTGGAAAAAAAAAAAAAAAGAAATAAAGCAGGTAGGCAGTGTTTTAAAAACTACCCAGATTTGCACAACAGTTTAAGAGTATTGTTTGAAGTATTTTATTTTTATGATGTTTGTTGTTGTTGTTGTTTTTCTTGGGAATGCTTCTTTTTTGCAGACGTGGCCCAGATTTAGAGCAATCTTTGCAACAAAAGTAGGCATGGAAAAGACTTCCCTTCACACTCTCACTGTAAAGCAAGCTGTGTCAAGGGAAAAATACAACTCTCGTTTAGAGGATGGCTTAGCTAGTGAGATCCATATTGTGGTTATACAAGGTCTCATCGTTTGTTTGTTTCTTTTAAATTATTTTAGCTTTAAAAATATGGAAATGGAATCTGTCAAGAGCAGGTATTTCATGCAGTTAAAAAAAACGAGCGTGCGGACTCCTTTTCAATATGGGTTTATATATATAAATATTTTTCGTGTATTATGACTAAGTTAGGAGTTTAATATTGCCAAGAACAGTACAACTGTAAAGGGGTGCTTGATACTGGAGCATCAGAAGTCCGAAGGAGCTGACGCATGTTCTCAGAACTCAAGGTCTTAAAGAGCTTGAGTTAAATCTAGGTACACTCGCAGGCGTGTATAGATTTAAATGGATGCAATGGAAGCTAACTAAAATGAGGCTTAGTTGTCCTTTATATTTAAATACCCTGAACTGTCTTCTTACGTCCTCCCCACCCCCCACCCCCATTTTGCACTGTGTGTCGATGCAATCTTTGCTAGCACAAAATATTGTCGCTAATAGTCATTTCTGTTTCCCCATTGTAAATGCTGTTGAGCTTTATTCTATTTTATGTTATCTTGTTAATGAAATTTAGGAAAGCAGTTGTTTCTTTAAATTTATTGTGATATTCTATATCTAGCGGCCTTTATATGCAAATAAAATTGCAAGATTTTTAAATCTGTGCTGTTTGGAGGGTTGGCTGGTGGGAGGATGGTAGTTTAGTCCTGGGGAAAGAGGGGTTTATTCATATGCAACATTAGTACTCCCTTTCAGAGGAATTAGAATAAGTGACTTTTTTTTTTCTAATTTTCAATAAATTTTTATTACCTTCCATTCACGGGCTGGCAGGTAGATCGATAAGGCACTCAGTGTACTCTTTCCTTCCATCATGCTGTCATCTATCTTGCTGTAGATTTCAGAGGGTGAGGATTTCATCTTTAGCTATTGTAATGTCTGTAGGAACAGAGGGACTGTGCAGAAGAGGGACTGTTGTGGACATGTGTGTGGGAATGAGAAGACAAACCAGTGGGTAACGGAGTAACCCCTGCATGATCCCTTTTGTCCCCAGGAGCAGTCACCATCCCTCACTTTTTTAAAATAACGTCCACCACTAGAATCCCTGGAAGAGGAAATGGCAACCCACTCCAGTATTCTTGCCTGGGAAATCCCATGGACAGAGGAGCCTGGCAGGCTATAGTCCATGGGGTTGCAGAGAGTCAGACATGACTTAGAGATTGAGCACGCGCACCACTAGAATGCTGTAGCAGCCAGGAGGCAGCAGGGGGCCAGGTGGGGAAAACCATATTACGTCTTTTTTATTTTCTCTGGAAGAGCCATTAAAGAAAAGCAGCGTGATCTTGAATCTGCAATATATCCCTACGTCTGCATTCCAGTGCCTGTTGGATTGTAGCATTCTAACACATCTTCCTCCCTTCCTACCCACAAGGCATCCTTTGGTATAATCCACAAAAAGAATTCTTTGATTTCAGTACCAACAAATTACAGAGAATGTCTTAGGCCAGAATTCTGGCTCAGAGTCATACTGTTAATACTCATGAAGAGTCTTGGGTGGCCACCCAGAGCCAGAAGTGGTCCATGACCTTAGTAGCTGAGATGTGCTATGGAGGTAAACCATACTTCCTTGACCTACTGCATCAGCAGAAGAGGGTGGTGATTTCAGGCTCATTCCCCGGGTGCTGAACTGAGCATTGACCAAATGGGAATTTCAGCTGGTCACGGTGTAGGGAGTTAGGCCCAGCCAGACTTCTGGAAAAGCAGGCTCTCCAGAGACAGGTGGATGATCATGATGACAAGTGTGCGTGCCCAGCCCTTGAGAGCACGTCTGGACACTAATTAAGCTAAGCACTTACTAAAATTGCTTTCCATTGTGTGGGGGCAGGAAGCAGCCCAGTCTGTTAATCTACGGGGTGGACTGGCTCAGACAGAGCTTCCTTCAGCCGGTCCAGGTTCACCATTCCATATGTGTGAACTGCCTCCGGGGGCCCAGGATGACTGTCCCAAGGCCAGACGTTTTCTCCGCTGGGCCTTATAACAAGGAAACATCGGAAATAGCTTAGACATCGTGCACTTACTATCCTTCTGTCACCAGGCACTCTGCTGAGTCGGTTTCCTATTTTGTTTTTGTTGTTGTTATTCAGTTACCAACTCGTGTCTGACTCTTTGCAACCCCAGGGACTGCAGCACGCCAGGCTTCCCTGTCCTTCACTATATCCTGGAGTTTGCTCAAATTCATGTCCATTGAGTTGGTGAGGGTAGCCAACCATCTCATCCTCTGCCGCCCCCCTCTTCTTTTGCCTTCAATTTCTTCCCCAGCATCAGGGTCTCAGAATCATGGAAGAGGTTACATAAACCCCACTTTTTAGATAGGAAACTGAGACTCCAAAAGTTAAATCACTTTCCCTAGGAAAATGGAAGCTTCAAATTCATTCCCTAGGGAAATGGAAGGTCTATTTGACTCTCTAGTCAATACCCTTTTCATCACCCTACCTCTAGGACAGAAAGGAGAATGCCGTCCAAGAGCTGATAGAAGACTGATGGGTCTGGGGGTACTCCCTTGTCCCTCACCTAGGGGCCTGCTGAAGCACACTGCACAGGGCTTTAAGACTGCAGCCAGCTGAACCACGTCCTTCCCACTTGAAGCCTAGCACAGTGTGGTGCAGAGAGCACAGAGCCTAGAGCCAGCGCCTGGCTCCCCAGCGCCTGGCTCTCCCTCAAACTTTGGCTGGGTACTCACCCTTCCTGTAAAATGGGGGTGATGGTGATGATGATGACGTCATTGTACATTGTTGGTCTACGTTACATGATGTGGAGATCACTGCCTGGCATCTTAGTAAGCGGTAACACATGCTTGTTAAACACCGTCTCCTGTGCTGCCTTGAGATTCTCCAGGCAGGACCTGCCGTCGACTCCTCACCTACAAGAGCATTTTTTCCGAGAAAGTGTGTCTGTTTGCAGTCATTGGAAACTATTTATAATCCCTCTTTATAAGACTATGTCTTCTCTGGAGAAATGTTCGTTTAGATCTTCTACCCATTGAGCTGTATGAGCTGCTTATATGTTTTGGAGAGTAATCTTTTGTCAGTTGTTTCATTTGCAATTATTTCCTCCCATTCTGAGGGTTGTCTTTTAATCTTGTTTATTGTTTCCTTTGCTGTGCAAAAGCTTTTAGGTTTCATTAAGTCTCATTTGTTTATCTTTGTTTTTATTTCCATTATTCTAGACCACCATGTGTAAACTAGATAGCCAGTAAGAAGTTGCTGTTTAACACAGGGAGGCCAGGCAGGCACTCTGATGATGTGCAGGGCTGGGGTGTGGGGAGGGGAGGGAGGTGATAGATGTGTAATTATGGCTGGTTTGCATTGTTGTATGACAGAGACCATCACAACATTGTAAAGCAATTTTCCTCCAATTAAAAAATAAATTAAAAAAAAGAACATGAAGAATGCCAAGGGCATTTGCTAGAGGCAGATCAGGGAGACTGATTTTTCAGTTTGGGTATCTTAGTTTGCAAAATCCCATCTAATCTCAGAACAGGAAGGGGGCTGTATTCTTTCAAGTCGCATTAAACGGCACCCATGGATCTTAGCCTCTCTTGCCCTTTGGGTCTTTACATTTCATCTCACCATCTTTTTTCAAGCTCAATTAGTGAATTTTTTCTCTACATTTTCTCCCCAGCTCCTTTTGTCTTATAAAGATGCTGGGGGATGCCAAAATCCCCTTAAGAGGCAGGTCACTGTTGTTCTGACAGGTGGCCAGTGTTAAGCCTGCCTTCATCTCCATCACTTAAGTAAATAAATACTGTGACCCAGGTCTTAAGTAGGGAGAAACAGAAGCTGGGAGGATTGGGGACTTGTCAATTGCAGATAAAACACTTGCTGTGCCCAGAATAATCCCCCTTCCCCCGACCCTCATCCAGCAAGAATGTGCTGCTTTGATAGAGTTAACGTCCACATGGTATTTTGCTTTCCCAGTGTCTTTTCATGCCCTTCTCACGCCTTCCCATTCCCACTTGCCTAAACATTTTAAGGTACTTTTTGTTTAATTATTAAACCAAAGTGAGTTCAGAGATTAAGTGAATTTTGAGAATTTGGCTCTGAGCTGAGGCATTTAGAAATAGTGCTGGGCATGGGGCAGGAGGTCGTTAGAGGTGGGGAGGGGTCCTGGACTGGACAGTCTTAATGAGTGGTTTCATAGAAGGCTCTAAGCCCACTTCTGGCTGTCACCTTCTTGACACAAACGTTTTTTCTCCTGCTCTGCAGGGAGGAAGCAGGATTGCTGATGTGTGACTCAGAAGTTTAAAGCTGTTTTCTTCTCCTTTGCAAAACGTCACCTCTACCAACCTACTTCTGTCCTTCCTTTCCATGGAAGAGAAAAGCATGCCTAACTGAAAAGCCTCTCTGAGAAGCCTCTCTGGATGCCTGTATAAAATCACTTGTGCAGCTCGTGAGAAGTTCAGAGAGGGTCAGTGGCACCATCATGCTCACACAGCAGATTCAAAAAGATAGCCCTGCACTGACATTCGGACTCTTAACTTTGAACATAAACGGCTCTCTCAACTTGACATTCAGGAATAATCGAAGATGGGGAGATGAGTTTGGCCAGACATAATGTAATTTTGTAGCCAAGAACAAGTTGCCTATATGGGGCTTATTAAACCAGATTACTTGAAAAAAGCTCAGAATCTGACCCCTAAGTGTTCCCATGAGTGGTCACTTTTTTCCCTTCAATTTGTCCACCTACACTTTCTCTGATGGGCAGCCAGTTCCTTCTACTGGAAGAGATGCGTGCCT
Source organism: Oryx dammah (assembly GCF_014754425.2). Taxonomy (NCBI): domain Eukaryota; kingdom Metazoa; phylum Chordata; class Mammalia; order Artiodactyla; family Bovidae; genus Oryx; species Oryx dammah. The sequence continues at coordinate 58,886,643 of NW_024070201.1, read as the reverse complement.
GTTTCTGTCTTTGCTCCCTCTGAACTTGGACTGCTCTCCATCATGCATTTTGACACGCATGCACATGTCCAGTCTGGAAGACACTGGGTAGGGGTCAGAGCCCCCAACTTTGGCACCAGACATGGTTGTTTCCACATCCCAGCTCTGTCATTGGCCATCTGGGTAGCCAATGACACCTCAGCCTCAGGCTCCACACCTGTGTAATGGGAATGCTTCCTACCAACTCTGACGGTGGACTTGTCAGAGCAGATAATAACATCATAGGATCCTGGGCCCAGTGAGCTGTTATTTAAAAATGGAAGACTTTATTCTGCCAGCCATCATACTTTCTTACAAATGCAGAAAGAAACATGTAGCTTGTTTTTCTCTGTTAGAGCCTTTTACATGAGAAAGTGAATTCCTTGAGCTGGACTGAGTCAGGTTAAAGGAGCTGCAAAGCCCAGCCACCTATAAATCAAACTCTTTAAATTCCTGTCTCTCTCTCTCCCTCTCTGAGCTACCTGACAAAACATTTGTGGTAGGTTCTTCTCGACCCCTTCTTATTTCCTTCCTGAATTAGGGATGCCTTACAAGACAAAAATCTTGAGGTAAAAGGCCTTTCATATCCGAGAGCATCTATATCTGGGTAATGGTGAGAGAGAAAAATGCATTTCCATTAGGAAGCATGGCCACAGTGGTACTAAAAGCACGAGTAGACTAAACATACAGAGCGGAGAGCCTGTGCCCATCAATCAGCTTTGATTTTTATGAAGCCACAGTTACCATGAGGTGCATCTGAATGCTCTCAGAGCCCACTTACCAAGGGAGAGGGCTGTGATTTCATAGCCTGTTTCTGCCCCGACCTTAGTGGATGACCTTGGAAATCCAAGGCCGAGCTTTTTAGGAGCTCCAGAAATAGCAAATGACTTGGAACCCGAATGCTCCATGCTTGAGCTCACCAACATGCCCTTGCACATACTGGCAATAATGCTTCAGTAGCAACAACTTAATCCTCATATTTCCTGGAAACTTTTCTGAGTTTCCTTTTCCTTACCCAGAACACCCCCACCCTTGATACCATCATAGCCACCCCCTCACCCCCCCCACACACACTTCAACCTGTAGGACATTCTGATCACTGCTTGTCTGCCTGTGAGCTTCCTGAAATCAGTGACAAGATCTGTCTCTGCATTCCCAGCATCTAGATCCAAAGACATGCTTTCTTAATAAATTGTTTGGCACAAAATAGCCAGGTCTGCGAGTAAGATAGGAGAAATTAATCACAGATCAGAGCAATAACTATTTATTGGACACCGTAAGCCCAGTGATATACCAAAAAGCTTCTTTTGTAAGACCTAGTTCTTGCCATGAAAAGTAATTTTGGTCCAAAAAAGAAAAAAAGATATTGACACATGAAGTTAAACAGCAATAAGAGATTTAAATAATAGTTCAAGACAGTAATAAAAAATCAGAGTCTGTGATGCACAGTTTTCTCCGGTTATATGAGCGGCCATCGTTCTGGGGAAGTGCTCACCGGGGTTTAAGCTCCAGACAAGCACAGACAGCTACCCCAGGAAAGGGAGTCTGAGTGATAATGTCAATCCCATGCAGCTTCATTCCTGGAGGAGAAAAACCAGTCTGACCAGTGGCAATTCCAAATGTGTCACGTAGCTGGTTTGTTTTCTTAATTTACTCTATGAAATGGTTTTCTCTAATGGCATGCCATTGACAAAATGCACCATAATGTCTTCATCCATCACCTCCAAGTGCTTTTGCATGCATCAGTTGTTGACTTGTTTTCTCCCATTCAGCACATAAGTGAAAGGAATGATTTATCCAAGGCCACAAGTTACTTTTATATGGAATCTGAAATAGCTCCCTGGAGAAATACTACCCTAGCACATGTTTCTTTATGCTGCTCTGAACTTGTATTGAAAGGTGACTTTGGCCTGGACTGCACTGATACCCTCCTGACCAGTGTTTCCTGGGGAGCTGATCCAGGGGTCTATTGTGGTTTTTAACTCTCAGATATAAGAGCTCGCATTCCTGTGAGTGTGACCATTTAGGGCTGGGTTATGGGGGGTGGAAACTAGGACTTGGCCTTTGATGCTGTATAAGGACATTTGAACATGTAATGAGGTTCCCCCATGAGCTCTCTTGAATTCATATTCACCAGGGAGAAAAAGGGTATGACATGCATGAATACACTTCCCTTCCTTCTTTTAATTTGTCCCATGTCCTTGAACTTCACTCCCCAGGCTGGAGACAGTCTGGCCCTTGACCCTTCAGAGTTTTGCACATCATTGATGCAGAAAAGAAAAACAGGAACATCCAGATAATTCTTATTAGACGCGAATAGACATTTTTCCAAAGAAGACATACAAATTGCCAACAGACACATGAAAAGATGCTCAACATCATTTATCACTGGGGAAAGGCAAATCAAAACCACAATGAGATATCACCTCACCTCTGTCAGAATGGTTATCATCAAATAGGCAACAAGAAGCAAGTGTTGAGCAGGATGGGGAGAAATAGGAACTCTTGTACACTGTTGGTGGGAATATAAATTGGTTTGGCCATTATGTAAAACAGGGAGGTTCCTCTAAAGAGTGAAAAATAGAACCACTGTGAAAGTGAAAGTGAAGTCGCTCAGTCGTGTCCACCTCTTTGTGACCCCGTGGACTGTAGCCCATCAGGCTTCTCTGTCCATGGGATTCTCCAGGCAAGAATACTGGAGTGGGTTGCCATTTCCTTCTCCAGGGCATCTTAGCAATTCTACCTCTTGGCATTTACTTGAAGAAAAAAATACTAATCTGAAAATATACCTACACCTCCATGTTCATGGCAAGCATTATTTACTATAGCCAAAATATGGAAGTACTCTAGATGTTATCATTGATAGATGAGTGGATAAAAAAGATGTGATACACATGTACACACAGTGGAATATTACTCAGCCATAAAAAGAATGAAATATTGCCATTTGTAACAATATAGATGGGCCTAGGGGGTATTATGCTAAGTGAAATAAGTCAGAAAAAGTCAAATGCTATGTGATTTCACATATAAGTGGAATCTAAAAAAGCAAATGAGTAAACATTACAAAAATGGACCTACAGAGAGCAAATTGGCAGTTGCCAGAGGGGAGAGGAGTGAGGGGCTAGGTGGAATACATAAAGCAAATTAAGAGATACAAACTTCCAATATGTAATATGCAGGATAAGGAATGTAGTCAATAATACTATGACAATTTTGTTTGGTGAGAGATGGTTACTAGACCTTAATGTATTTAAATGTCCAATCACTGTACTGTATACCTGAAACCTAGTAATGTATGCAACTATACATCGATTAATTAATTTTTTTAACAAAAGATCATTTTTATCTGCTAAAGTTTCTTTGAGAAAAGGCAGAGAATGGCATTCTCAAAATCTGATTTGGTACTGACTCAGACACTGCAAAGCTTTTGTCTGATTGATGGTGATCATAAAGATTAAACATTTGAAGTATCTTAGAGTACAGAGATCCTGGAATATTGAACACAGTACTCCTATCTGCAGTGCTAATAACTTGTGGCAAGATTTGAAACAGCATGTTTACCTTCTTATTTCAAAAAGTTGAAAAATATTACTTGGAGGGTTTCTTTCACCTGAGAAAATGTTGGAATCAATTTTACGGCAATAGTGCTAATCACCACACTGTGTTTCTGTATTAAAGGAGGGGAAAGAGAGAGACTGTACGTCAACAATGCTACATCATGTATGTAGCAAATTAACCCTTTTCCTTGGCTGGCTATATTTCTGGATACAAGTGGAATTGAAATAAGGTGTACAGAAGGGTAAGAATTCCCTTACATTGTTTTCTAAAGGGCTGAATAACCAAAATAAAAAATCTGGAACTAATCATAAGACCACTGATTGTAATGGGAGCAATGTGTTGGTTTCACATCTTATAAGCAAAAGCTGTATGTTCTAGGAAAAGTCAGAAACTATAGTAGATTGGCATTGTATTTCTCTTGCATTTGTATTGAATAGATCATCTTCCCAAAGAAAAATGAAGTCTCCGGGTACAACATCCAGAAATAGCAATGCAATATGCTTGAGTTCAGAAATTACGTTGAGAAATGTATTCAATAAAAAGGTGAAGTAGGGGTGAGGAAAGGAGAATAAGGAGAGAAAGCAAGAAGTCTAGGTCCAAAACTCAATCAGCTTTTGGATTTCTGAGACCAATAGGTGTGACTTGTATATGTCTTTTGCTCACTTTCTTTAAACTGAATTGACGAATTTATCTTCTCTAATGTTAGGACAACTGGTTGTTGCATTCATATGAAGTCTGCTGGCTTTTGTAAGGAGACAGGGAGAGCTGGACCTCTCCTCTACTGTCCCCACCATCACAGTCCATATGATGGGTTTTTCCAATACAGTCAACACAGTGGAACATGGAAGGCTGTTTTGTGAGAATGCTATTATTATTATTATTATTTTACTTTACAATATTGTATTTGTTTTGCCATACATCAACATGAATCCGTCATGGGTGTACATGTGTTCAGGATTGAGAATGTTACTTTTAACGAAGATTCTTCCCACGAAATAAATTATGTATCTCCAGTCAGTTCAGTTCAGTCGCTCAGTCGTGTGCGACTCTTTGCGACCCCATGAATCGCAGCACGCCAGGCCTCCCTGTCCATCACCAACTCCCAGAGTTCAGTCAGACTCACATCCATCGAGTCCGTGATGCCATCCAGCCATCTCATCCTCGGTCGTCGCCTCTCCTCCTGCCCCCAATCCCTCCCGGGATCAGAGTCTTTTTCAGTGAGTCAGCTCTTCTCATGAGGTGGCCAAAGTACTGGAGTTTCAGCTTCAGCATCATTCTTTCCACAGAAATCCCAGGGCTGATCTCCTTCAGAATGGACTGGCTGGATCTCCTTGCAGTCCAAGAGACTCAAGAGTCTTCTCCAACACCACAGTTCAAAAGCATCCATTCTTCGGCACTCAGCTTTCTTTATAGTCCAACTCTCACATCCATACATGACCACTGGAAAAACCATAACCTTGATTAGACGGACCTTTGTTGGCAAAGTAATGTCTCTGCTTTTCAATATGCTATCTAGGTTGGTCCAGTGAAGTGACAAAATGCAGGTTCTTCCAGCTCTACTTGTAGATTCAGCAGTGTCTGATTTATTGATATCAATATTTATATCCATACCAGTTGTGCTGTGGTTGTTTGGTGGTATTTGCAGTGAATAGCTTGGCTGGGATGCTAAGGACATCACCTACTGTTTTTAAAGCTTAGCATTCTCAAAGCTATTTAAAGAAGCCCTTCATCACCACCTCTTTTTACCAATGTTAAAAGCAATTCAATAGAGGCATTCTCCTTTCATAGTCCCCCAAGTAATTGTTACTGAGAGGCATTCTGGAGGGAGACTTTTGTTGGCAATTTTTTTCCTTTTATGTAGTTCCTTTTCCTCTGAAAGTTTCGTAAGATTGTAAGTGTCACGCTTTAGTTGAATCTATGTATCGTTCTTTCAGTTTGTTAGAAAATGTTTCTACTCTTTACCTAAAGTCAAAAAGATTCTGTTTTAGACCTCATTTGAGGAAGGAGGTTTGGAAGTGGCATACCCAGTAGATAACTTTTTGGGTGTTAGTGGCCAGTAACGTGCACTTGGGGGATGTTAGATGGAGGGCAGAGATGCAAATCTGTACCTCTGTAGCCAGGCACCAGGTCCCTAATATTATCTCATGTGGCCACTCTTCATCAGGCACCATATTTAGCATGATATTGAGTGTAGGGCCAAAGAGAGACTCCAGCTGAAGCCTTAACCACAGTGGTCTAACCTGCATCAGAGCCAATGAGCAAATGAGTTTTTCTCCAAGTGACCTGCATCAAATCAGTGGTGCCATTCCCTTTTCTTTAACACACTGTAACACGCAATGGCACCCCACTCCGGTACTCTAGCCTGGAAAATCCCATGGACAGAGGAGCCTGGTAGGCTGCAGTCCATGAGGTCGCTAAGAGTAGGACACGACTGAGCAACTTCACTTTCACTTTTCACTTTCATGCACTGGAGAAGGAAATGGCAACCCACTCCAGTGTTCTTGCCTGGAGAATCCCAGGGATGGGGGAGCCTGGTGGGCTGCCGTCTATGGGGTCACACAGAGTTGGACACGACTGAAGCGACTTAGCAGCAGTAGCAGTAGCAGCAACATGCAGTCACCATTTTCTATTGTGATTTTTGCAGACCATGACTTATTTCATCACTTTTATTTTTTAGCCATGATGTCTATAAAGAGGAAAAGGTACCAGTACATTCATTTATTAGTGTTTGATGACAGTTCAGTTCAGTTCAATTCAGTCGCTCAGTCGTGTCCGACTCTTTGTGACCCCATTAATCGCAGCATGCCAAGCCTCCCTGTCCATCACCATCTCCCGGAGTTCACTCACACTCACATCCATTGAGTCCGTGATGCCATCCAGCCATCTCATCCTCGGTCGTCCCCTTCTCCTCCTGCCCCCAATCCCTCCCGGCATCAGAGTCTTTTCCAATGAGTCAGCTCTTCACATGGGGTGGCCAAAGTACTGGAGCTTCAGCTTTAGCATCAGTCCTTCCAAAGAAATCCCAGGGTTGATCTCCTTCAGAATGGACTGGTTGGATCTCCTTGCAGTCCAAGGGACTCTCAAGAGTCTTCTCCAACACCACAGTTCAAAAGCATCAATTCTTCAGCACTCAGCCTTCTTCACAGTTCAACTCTCACATCCATACATGACCACAGGAAAAACCATAGCCTTGACTAGACGGACTTTAGTCGGCAAAGTAATGTCTCTGCTTTTGAATATGGTATCTAGGTTGGTCATCACTTTCCTTCCAAGGAGTAAGCGTCTTTTAATTTCATGGCTGCAGTCACCATCTGCAGTGATTTTGGAGCCCCAAAAAATAAAGTCTGACACTGTTTCCACTGTTTCCCCATCTATTTCCCATGAAGTGATGGGACCAGATGCCACAAACATGTTTTATTGGAGAATGAAATAAATACGAAGTAATTGACCTTTGGACCGTGTGGTTAGGAGTGCGTGTGTGTAAGCTGCAGCAGTCTGGCTAATGTTAAATCTAGGAAATTAAAGTTTTCGGTCTTTTAAACTTTTGTTGTTTGGATGATACATCTTAAAACAGGCCAATGAGTGCACTCTTTCTTCTTCAAGGATTTAGAACTTCTCTGGCTAATATTAACAGTGACTTCTGCAAAGTGAGGTTGAAACGGATACCCAAATAATGAGGAATAGGATATCTCTCTCATGGGCTAGGACTACTTGAAAACTTTGGGGGATTTCTGAATTTTCCTACAGTTTTAGGGTGTCTCCCTTTTATTCCAGGTAAGTCAGCCAAAAAACTTCTCTACAACTTTCTCTGGTGGTGGTTTAGTTGCCAAGTCATATCTGACTCATTGCTCCCCCATGGACTGTAGCCCACCAGGCTCCTCTGTCCATGGGATTTCCCAGGTAATTCAGTTAAAGAAAAAATTACAAACTCAAGACTCTAAATATTTATCCAATACAGTACTGAGTTCTATGACTCCATTTTTCAGGCTGATATATTGTAGATAGATAGATATGTAGCTATAGATATCAAGATAGATATATCTGTTTAAAAATATATACCTGTTTAATATATATTCATTTTTTGTAGAAATTTTGTCTATTCTGTTTAAAAGCATTATCTGAAGGTTAGAGATTATGGTCATAATTTGATATCTACAATTTATTATCTCTAACTGGTAGTGCAGCCATTTTTTGTTTGAGACTCTGTTGAGGTCTTCACTGCAAATGAAGCCTCTCTAATCTTCGCCCATTGTCCATTTACACATGAGTAAATATGTTAAACTGCTCATAAAATGATAAAATAATTCTGAAGATAAATGTAAAATGACTTTTACAAAGACACGAAACAGTACATTACATTCTACTCTGGGGAATGCTTGCCAACATTCCACAGGCCAGAGATTTGATAAAATACCAATTTAAAGGATGGAAAATAAATGATTCCTTGAGTGAAGAATTTTAGTTCCCCAGGATGGGAGTCTAATTCTTGAAGAAAGGAGAAACATATAATTTTTTCTTACCTATGAAATTCAGCAATTCTTAAGCTAATAAATTAGAGCAAGTGGTTAGTCTGAGACATGGAGAAAATTGGATACAGTATGAAAAATTAGCAACAGTGTTAATGAGAAAATGGTTGACATAAGTTCTGTCCTTCAGTTTAGTAGGCTGGGTGATTAGGTCTTCATAAAGTTGTTTATTAAAAAAGGAAAAGAGTATTTGATCCTTTTTTAATGTTTCCAGATTCTGCCAAGGTCAAAGAAGACAGTCTCTGCTCTGTTGCATTATGTTCTGGTGTAAGGGTTGATGGTTTAATGAAATTGTTATAGAAAAGCCAGCAGCCAGTGAATATCAGACTTGTGTGTGCCACAGAGAGAGCATCTTTCACGAACAATTAGCTCTTTATTAGACATATGACAGTCCTCACATTTACCACATATGTCCCATGCCTCCTGAATAAAAACACCATTTACAACCCACCAAAATTAATCTGGGCCCCCCTGAAGAGAAGGAAGTCAACTCCTTAGTTCTTTGTGGGCAAGTTAACTCTTTCAAGTCTGATACAAACCATTTTATGCTTTTTAGCTGATGGATCTTTACCCATTTATACTTCCAAAGAGTTGTTTCTGATATTAAAGTTTAAAACATCTCTCTTGTTCAGATGATGTTTGATTGCGAGGAACCAAAATTCACTCTAATTCACTCAAAAGAGGAGTTTATTATAGGATACAGACATAATAAATAGCAAGAAACTAGTAAGCCTAAGGAAGAAATGAACTAAGAATTTCCAGGCACCTCAGTAGCAGTTGTTCGTGAATCTTCTATCTGCTGCTGCTGCTAAGTTGCTTCAGTCGTGTCCGACTCTCTGCGACCCCATAGACGGTAGCCCCCCAGGCTCCGCCATCCCTGGGATTCCCCAGGCAAGAATACTTGAGTGGGTTGCCATTTCCTTCTCCAATGCATGAAAGTGAAAAGTGAAAGTGAGTTCGCTCAGTCGTATCTGACTCTTAGTGACCCCATGGACTGCAGCCTACCAGGCTCCTCTGTCCATGGGATTTTCCAGGCAAGAGTACTGGAGTGGGTTGCCATTGCCTTCTCCGAATTTTCTGTCTGATGCTTAGTGAAAAAAAAAAAAAAAAATCTAATCAGCTTCTTCCTAGTCAATGTGTCTACCCCAGGTCATGTGTCCGTCTTGATTAGTAGCCAAGGTTATGCAGGACCTAGAGTGGCCTACTTTGGGTAGTGAGTGCAACAGGTTGAGTTTAAGTCAGAGCCGTGTGTTTATGAGAATAGATGTTCATTCTTCTTATTCAAGAGCCCCAACAATTTCAGCCCTGTCATCTTAACTCATCAACCTGACCATGGACATTGCTTGAAAGTAAGTGAGTTGAAACAAACCTATATCTGCTACTAAAAAAACTGCAATAATTCATAGCCCTTGAGGTACTGGTAGAAATCAGTGAAAGTGAAGTCGCTCAGTCGTGTCCGACTCTGCAACCCCATGAATGGTAGCCTACCAGGCTCCGCCGTCCATGGGATTTTCCAGGCAAGAATACTGGAGTGGGCTGCCATTTCCTTCTCTAGGGGAACTTTCCAACCCAGGGATCGAACCCGGGTCTCCTGCATTGCAGACAGACATTTTACCGTCTGAACCACCAGGGAAACCCGGTAGGAATCAGTATTACCATGTTTATCTGCAAGGACAATGACTTATTAAGAAATCCCAAGCCCTGTTTCCTTTGTTTCCTACAAACTGGAGGAATTAATTGTCCATTCTCAAGGAATTAGTTGATCAAGATAAGCTATGAAACATCTCTTGTAAGATATTTAGCCCTGCCCACGTTAAAGACTCCCAATAGACTGATTTAGTTACACAGTTAAGCTACCTCACAAAGTGTGTGGTTGAAAAGGTGAATCTGAGATGGTGAATAGCTCACATTTTTAGTTTCAAGTTTGGAACATTGGATTTGGAGTAAGGTCTGGTTCAGAACAGGATTCTACCATCTACCTCTAAGATTTTAATCAAACGATTTAATCTCAGGACCTCACTTCCCTCATCATTAAAATTAAAGGGCTAATAGTATTCATCTCACAGGATTGTTGAGAGCAGTGAGAAAAAGGATGTAAAGAGTTTAGCATGGTGCCTGGCATACAGGCACTACCATTATCAAATTGTTTGATTAGACCTTCCAAATTAATACATATTAATTCTTGTTTCATGACTTACCTCCCTTGCAGTTTTTTACACTCTATAATTTTAAAGAATAAGTAAGCAAAAAAGACCATTCAGCTAATGATTGAGATGAAGATAATTCTATTCTGGGCCCTTAAATCAAAATATTAAAGTAACAGTAGAAGCTGATCAGATGTTAGAAAGGTGTGAATTTGATCTTGCAAGTAAACCTGGGATTTCCTTCAATAATTATAGTTTCCACTTCCCTCTGCTTGTCTTGTTGAACTGAAATACAGAATTAGAAGGCACATATTCCAGGTCAGGTCTGCCAAGCAAACCACCAACCACTTGCAAGACTTAAATTTATAGCACCTATAAAATATATGGTTATGTACAAGCATAAGGAATAAGCAGTCTAGAAGATAAAGAATTTAATAAAAAATTGCAACTACACACAGCTAGCTGCTAAAGGTTGAAGTGGGAGTATTTTCAGCAGCGGATGTATGCTGCCACTGAATGCTTGGATCAATGCAGGTGCTGCTGCTGCTGTTGCTAAGTCGCTTCAGTCGTGTCTGACTCTGTGCAACCCCATAGACGGCTGCCCAACAGGCTCCCCCGTCCTTGGGATTCTTCAGGCAAGAACACTGGAGTGGGTTGCCATTTCCTTCTCCAATGCGTGAAAGTGAAGTCGCTCAGCCATGTCTGACTCTTAGCGACCCCATGAACTGCAGCCTACCAGGCTCCTCTGTCCATGGGATTTTCCAGGCAAGAGTACTGGAGTGGGCTGCCATTGCCTCCTCCGCAGTGCAGGTGGGGCATTCAAAAAGCTTCCTTGGGGTCAGGTTGCTCCAGGTACTTTGTAAGGTCATAGTGTCCATGACTGAATGATTTTGCAGAGGAGAGTCAGAGGACAGAGTACTCTCTTAGTCCCCAGGGATTCTCATCTGTTGTGACTAACCAAAGCCCCAAGTAGGAGGACGGGTCAGAGGTCTGAAATTCAGAGCCTTGCTGGAACGTGTTGATCTTAGAAGTAAGCGTCTCGGTATGATAAATACGAACTCCTCAAGCCCGTTAGGGAATGGAAATTTAAGAACCGGTTGGGTCAAAGATCAGGAAATTTATGACGGTTATCTGTGGTTACAGTGTAGAGTGTTTGAGGATGGTTTAAGCCAAAGAGTCCAGTGCCTGTAAATCTTGAGTGATATTAATACCTCTGTGAGCATGTGTGTACAACGTTTCTGGAAAGATTAATTGCAAAGGCCAGTTCCCAGGAAAGACAAGCAGGTAATTGGCATTTAATTAATGAGAATAAGTTATATTAAATTAAAGACTTATAATCCTTGATTATTTATCTTCCTGTAGCCAGTGTGACAATCTACTCTTAGATTATTAACTGGGCACTGTTTTTTGAGAGGCCAAACTAAACCTTCTGTTCAGACTATAAATAAGAATACACTTGCATATCAACCATGAGAACAGAACAATTTTTGGAAAACCACAGGGGTTTTTCTTTTTAACATAAATGATATATTAAAAATTCAATCCAGCAGAGCATCCAAGGTCTTCTCAGGCATATTCCACACCTCCAAAATCCAGAAAAGTTGAATGACTGTTGAAGAAAGGGCATGAGCTTGAGGGTTGGTCTGACATGGGTTAAGTCCTAGCTCTGACTCTATTAACTCTGTGGCCTTGGGCATGTTATTAAAATTCTCCGAGGTTCAGTTCTCTTATCTTCATAAATGGGAAAATAATATCTACCTGGAATATATTTTAAAAATTAAATTCCCATGGTCCAGTGCATATGACATGGACAGTGCTCCATAAAAGTTTCCTCTTTTTATTTTCTCCTTCTTTTTTAGCACAGGATGACAGAGGTTAGAAAATTATTCCAAAACAAAATTGAAAGATTCATTCTGTTTGATGTTGACAATTACCGTTTCTGTATGCTAAGTTGCTTCAGTAGTGTCTGACTGTGTGTTGACACTATGGACTGCCTGGCTCCTTTGTCCATGGGATTCTCCAGGCAAGAATACTGGAGTGGGTTGCCATGCCCCCACTTCAGAGGATCTTTCAGACCAGGAATCAGACCTGTGTTTCTTACCTCTCCTACCCTGGCAGGCTGGCTCTTTACCACTAGCACCACCTGGGAAGCCCCAAAATAGACCCACATGAGTACAACCAATTTTTTTTTTTTTTTTAAGTGCAAAGGCAATTCAATGAAGAGAGGCAGTTCTTTTCATCCAATGGTGTTACGACAATTGGACTTAATAATGCAAAAATAAATAAACTTAGACCTAAACCCACATATCTTATACAAAAATTAACTTGACATAGGTTATTGATCTAACTGTACAACATCAGTCTGAAAGGTTTTCAGGAGAAAGCATGGAAGAAAATACTCACAACTTGGAATCAAAAAGTTCTTAGAGATGACACCAAAATCACAGCTCGTAAAAAAATTGGTAAGTTGGACTTCAAATTAAAAACTTCAGCTCTGTCAAAGACACTATTTGAAAAATGGAAAGACAAGCCACTGGGAGAAAATATTTGCAAATCACATTATGTCTGTGGCTAAAATATATTAGAATCTTAAAATTCAATCAAATTAAAAATGGGTAAAGGATTTGAATAGACACTTTACCGAAAAGGACATACAGATGGTCAATAAGCACAAGAATAGATGTTCAACATTATTAGCCACTAGGAAAAGGAGATAACCTCTACTTGTAAATTAAAACTACAGAGATACCACTATATACCTATTAGAGAGATTTAAAGAAATGCACAAAATGAAAATCTGATAGTATCACATGTTAATGAGGATGCAGAACAACTAGAAATTTCATGCATTACTGATAAGATTATAAAATAGTACCACCATCTGGAAAACAGGTTGGTAGTTTCTTATGAAATTAAGCATACATTTACCATATGACCTAACAATCTCTCTCTTGGGTATTTACCCTAGAGCAATGACAACTTAGATTCACATATACCAAAAAAACCTGTACAAAAATATTGATCGCATCTCTTTTCATAAGCACCAAAATCTGGGAACAATTCAGATGTCCTTCAGTGGGTGAATAAATAAGCAAACTGTGGTACATTCATACAATGGGATACCACTGGGCAGTAGAAGAACAGACCATTAACACATAACACGACGTGTGACATGAAGTCGCTTCAGTTGTGTCTGTCTCTGCGATGCTATGGGCTCTAGCCTGCCACGCTCCTCTCTCCATGGGATTCTCCAGGCAAGAATACTGGTGGGCTGCCATTTCCTTCTCCAGGGGATCTTCCCCCACCTAGGGATCGAACCTGTGTCTCTTAAGTCCCCTGCATTGGCAGGCAGGTTCTTTACCACCAGCGCTACCTGGGAAGCCCTAATAAAACACATGACAACATGGATGAATGTCAAGGGCGCTATGCTGAGTGAAAGAAGACAGTCTCAAAAGGTTATATTCCATATGATTCCATTTATGTTATCTTCTCAAAAAGGCAAATCTATAGCGATCAATGGTTCCCAGGGAATAGGGTGGAGGTAATATGTGACTCCAAGGAGATCCAACTAGTCCATTCTGAAGATCAGTCCTGGGTGTTCTTTGGAAGGAATGATGCTAAAGCTGAAACTCCAGTACTTTGGCCACCTCATGGGAAGAGTTGACTCATTGGACAAGACTGATGCTGGGAAGGATTGGGGGCAGGAGGAGAAGGGGACGACCGAGGATGAGATGGCTGGATGGCATCACTGACTTGATGAGCGTGAGTCTGAGTGAACTCCGGGAGATGGTGATGGACAGGGAGGCCTGGCATGCTGCGATTCATGGGGTCGCAAAGAGTCAGACACGACTGCGCGACTGAACTGAACTGAACTGAATATGTGACTCTGAAGGAGCAGCATGGGGTGGGACGGAGTTTGGGGGGAAGATGGAATTGTTTTGTGACTGGTGGTGGTGGTGGTGATTGTTATACACATCTACATATGTGCTAAAACTCAGAACTACATGCCAAAAATGTCAAATTAACTGTATTTTTTAAATAGAGTAAAAAGAAAATGAGTCCATTGAGAAATTAATCTGACATGATAAATAAGACATAATATCCAGGAACTCCAAGACTCTTTGTAAGTATAATTTATTCATTTATTGGAAAAATGTTTCTTGAGCACTTCCTATGTGTCCACAGTGTTTTAGGTGCAGGAACTGAAGTACTAAATATAACAAAAATTCATGGGGGCTTTAATCACCATAACTGATAACTATGTGGTGTGTCAGATGGTATAAATACTATGATAAGAGAATAGGAAATTGGGGAAGGTAATGTTGCTCTTTGATAGAGGGTGGTGGTGGAGAACAATGCATAGCCACAAAGGAGGAGGAGGAGCATGCTGTGCAAATATCTTGGGATGAATGTTGCAGACAGAATAATCTTAGGTAGAGCCCCAATCCAGCACCCAATCCAGTGATCAGAATCGAGCCACTCTTCTTGAAACTAAGCGGGAGGTTCACAGAGAATCCTGTGCAGAACCCTAGGGTTTGGATGGGGAACACAAAGTGACATAGACTAAGCCAACCCATCCTTGCACAGAGCTTATTTGGCTTGAGGTCAAGAAGAAATCTCTCTTGGGTAAGAAAAATCTCTTTCCTAAGGCCAAGATGGAAATCCTGTCTAAAATCCCATCAGTTGGAAATGTGCTTTAGGCCTAGGTGATAAAGCCAAAGTCACCTAAAAATCACAGACTCTCTCCAGGGTGTGGTGAGAGCAGGAATCAGTTTGTCTATTAGCAAGGACAGAGGAGAAGAGACTGGCCGCTGGTATCTTTCAGTGATGCTATGGGTACTTGACAAGTATGGCGGAGAATCAAGACTCCAGCCCGGATGATTCATAATTAACCTGAGAACGAGAAACAACCATAGATGGGAGGTGATCCCCAGATTGGCTTCAAATTGAAGGTTCCCAGGTCATGGCATAGATGTTCAGAGAGTGGAGCCTGGGAAGAACCCTAGGGTTGACTGAGGCCAGCAGCAGGGACAGAGAGCAGACTAGGGCTAAGTCAACATGCCACAAACCCAATGGAGATGGCAAGATGGTAGATAATGTGGCTGGAAAGAAGTTAGTAGACATACTGAAGCCTGTGCCCAGAGCAAAGCTGAAAATAGCCCTCAGCATTGCTTCTTTTCTCTTCCAAGACTCAATGGCCACTCCTTGAGTTTATCTTGAGCAAACCTAAAAGAGAGGAGCATGAAAATCCCCTCCCATCTGCCAGGCCATTACTATCTCACCATCTTCCTGGGCTGCAGTTTAGGAAAATCCAGGGGAACCCGTCCCCTTTAAGAACCAATGGCTTACAGGAACTGGCTTCCTGCCAGTGTGGAAAAGTAGAGCGGAGACATTTAAAGCCCTGTTTGAAAACTGTCATTTTTCCAACGGCCTCAGATGGGGTGATTAATCAAGAAGCAATTCCGGAGAGAAGCCATCTTCTTTACCTACTTAAATCTCCCAGGTTAAGTTGTATTTTAAGCCCTGGCTTATTTTTAGACAAGTTTGTTGCTGTTGCCTAACCCTATGTTAAAGCAATTATTGTCTGCGAGGGTCATGCAGAGTTCAGTAGAACTGAAAAACTCACAGCCTTTAGTATTAATGGGGTGAGCAGCTTGTTCAGGGTCTTTTCCTTAAAGGGACAGAGCAGTGAGTGAGAACAGTCTATAATGACAAAAATGCACTTGATGTTTCAAGAGAGGGGAGGCTTCTTTTGGTGGCTTCTGGCAAAAGACCCCCAAAATCAAATAAAAAATGGTTTGAATCCAGTTCCATCCTGTAAAGACCAGTGGCCCCCCCACCCCCATATTGTTGAATTTGTTATTTGAACTCAAGTGAGGAGTTATAAATTCAAAAAGGAGACAGATGGGAACTAATGTATTTCAAGCGTCTATTATGTGCTAGTTGTTTCACGTAAGTTTACCTTAATTGTCACATCTACCCATTTGATGTAATTGTATATGATGTAATGTATATGCTATCATTACATGTACTTTGCAGATGAAGAAACTGAGAGCGCGAAGTATTCTGCTCCAGATTACACAGTAACTGGCAGAACCAGGATAAGAACCCAGGTTGATCTAAGTAATAGACCCTTTCTTACTACTCCCTCCCAATCTGTGTTAAATGTCAGGATAACTGGACAAGTTGAATTTTTTCTTTGTTCTTTTAGATTCCACAAACATATTAAGACACTTGTTCCAGACACCTACCTCTCTTTCCTTTGAATTCTGTGTCTTTGGAAAATAATGAGAACTAATATGTAATATTGAAGACAACATATGCCAGATATTGAAGACAAACGGCATGGTCTCGTTAAATCCACACACAACGCATATACACACACGTGATTAAACATAAAAGATTTAATAATCATCCCATTTTACGGAGGAGAAAGTTGAGGCTTAGAGAGTTTATATCTCTTGTTTACATTGCACAGCTAGTGATAGAGCCAGGTTTCACAGCCAGGCCTTTTGATTTGAGGATCTACTCCTACCTGCAGTTTTGTTCAGGCACTGTGGCTTTTTTTTTTTGTCCTCCCCTGACTGATAAAGCTGAGCATCCAGCCCAGATTTCCTTGTGAAGATACTAGGGGCTGATTAGCAGCCTCACCACAGGGTGTCTGAGCCTTTCGAGAGTAAGTGCAAGATGACAATATGGAAAAACGGTGCCTCTTTAGCCTCTGTGTCTCAAGCTGCTTGGCCATATTGCTACTAAGCTACCCTCTAAGGGGCAGCCACTCTAAAAGGAGTGGGGCCCAAAACCACAAGGCCTGTGGGTCAGACTCAATGCCCCAGCTTCTTTGGAGGCTCTAGACATTCCCTTCTCCCTCGCTTCTGGAAATGGCAATCCTTCTGTGGCATCTCTGTGGTAATGTTGTTTAATGACTGCAAATTCCTTCCATTCCAGTATCCAGGGCCCTATGCACTATAATTCCGCACCCTTCCCTGTCCTGGAGGACAGTGTGTTTCTCCACCCTCTTCAGTCCGGGCAGTTAGGACTTGCTCTGACCTATCAGCTTCCACCTTCTTTGAATGCTGTCCTGAGGCCACCACACAATGAAGCTGATCCAGCCGACTGAATAATGACAGGCCAAATGGGAGAGAAGTGTGGCACCCCAGCCGATAGCCAGCACCCACTGCCACAGAGGCCAGGGGCACCCGCCCCATCCTGACCTTGAACCTCACTGACCCTCCCCCTGAAGGCAGCTGCTTGTGTGAACCCTGGCAAAACAGGCAGTGTAACCTTACAGCCAATTCAAAGAATCATGAGGGGAAAAAAAATACATTGTTTTTAAGCCACCTTTGGGAATTGTTTGTCACCCAGCAAAGACTGACTGAAACAGTGCTCCTTTGAAGTTCGGGGCACCGTAAGGGTGCATCCTCGGTTGACACTCTTCTCTGGAACAATTCAGAGGCTGCTGCTGTGTAATCAATGAAAGTGATGCTCCCCGCAACCTGCCTCCACTACCGTAAATTCCTCCAGAGAACACTGGATATTTCAGGACTCTTATTCTTCAAGGAACACAGGCAGGACACTCAACATTACTACACTGACAATATTTGAGATCTGAAAAAAAAATTTTTTTGTACCAATATTTTAAAAGAACACCAAAAATCAAAATTAATATTTTGTTGGGACTTCCCTGGTGGTCCAGTGGTTAGAAATCTGCCTTCCAATACAGAGGACATGGGTTCAATCTCTGGTTGGCGAACTGGGATTCCACAAGCCACTGGGCAACTAAGTCTGCGTGCCACAACTAGAGAGAAGCTCACACACTGCAACGAAGGATCCCGCATGCTGTAACTAAGACCCAATGCAGCCAATAATAAATAAATTTTTATTAATATTTCACTGAATGCAAATGTAATAATCTGCCAAGTAGTTGGCTACATTTTATGGGATTTTTTTCCAGGTAAGAATACTGGAGTGGGTTACCACTTCCCCCTCGAGGGAATCTTCTCAGTTCGGGGATTGACCCCATGTCTCCTACATCTCCTGCTTGGCAGGTGGATTCTTTACCACTGAGCCACCTGGGAAGCCCAATGAGCTTGAGTATCTTGGGTGTTTTGTGTGCTGATGGACCTGGCTACTCTGTGTATTCACTTTTTAAGTTCCACCCTGATGCCCCAAACTCCAGCTGAGTTATGCTATCCTGTCCTTGGGGAGAAGATTAAGTGAGGATTTCCTAAAATGGGGTACCCTGTCCATCCAAGTCAGTTACCAAAAAGACTGCCTCAGCCAATCAGAGGCTGCTTTAAGGCACATCAAGGCAACTCCATTCAGCAAGGAAGATTATAGAAAAGCAATAGAGTGCTTTCTAGAGAAACAGCATTGTGGGGGCACAGTGCATGATGGGGGGTACAGAGATGAAGCCAGTAAATCCTTCATTAGCTAATTGAGAATTATTTCAAGCCTCAGTCCATCCTGAGAAAAGAAAGCAGGGAGTTCCTGAATTTCTGTCAGAACCATGAGCACAGACACACATTTTATGAAAACACAGAAGCAAAAGCTGGCATAGCAGCTCAGCAGGGGGACTACAAAGAGCTCTTATCAAGACATCAGCCCACGGAGAATCGGCGACACCCCGGGTGCCATTCTCAAAACTCTGGATTAGCCACTTCCGCCTGAGTGGGGTTCTCAGTCTGGTTCTGCTAGTGACCACACACCAGGTTTATTCTCATACTCTCTCTCTTATTTGGGAATATACCCAACTTTAGTCAAAGTTTTCCAAATCCAGTCTGTGTAGCCTAAAGGCTATGTGGGAGGAAAGGGTCAGCCTTACTAGAGGCCGTTAGGATCATAAACTAAACTCATGAATCACTCCTGCAAGGCAACTGTTTGGTGGAGAGGCACCATTAAAAGCCAAGATTGCTCTTAATTTAATCTAGTGCAGTCAGTCCCCTGGAGAGGTGCCGAGGGGTTGTTTATGAGAATGGGGAAGTAATCAATATACCATCAGAGAGGGAGCCAAATAATTTAGGTCATGTTCATCTGAGGGAGGGCAGACCTTGTGGAGAGGGCATCCCATAACCGTAGTTGAGGAAGGGAGAGGAAGAAAGGGGGGAGGAAGGAAGAAACAAAGAAAGAATACATTAACAAGGAGAATTTGAACATTTTCATCCTCATCAGGACAATGAGGAAAAACCTGACAGTTTTTTTAAAGATGTGTCCTGCCAGATCTCTTATTCCTCCAACAGAGGTTTAGTAAATGCCTCCTTGGTTTGTTCACACCCACAGCTGTACATTCAGGAGCAGGCATTGAATTCCTGTCTTACATCTTCCAAGCCTCTCCTCCATAACTTCTCAGCTCATTGACGGCAACTGACAAATTCCAGTTCCAACTCAAAATGTTGGTCCTCATGGACATCTGGTACTTTTCCTTTTTCTGTTGCAAATGCCTTTGGGCAGACACAGCCCATGGTTCTAGATCATGGTCAGAGAATAAGAGGAGTAAGATCAACCTGAGCATGAACTGTTTATTTATTCTGGCTTTCAACAAATCTCTTTTCACATGTGCAAGTGTAATTTGTTTCTGTCTTTTTAAAAGGTAATATTCACACATGCTAAAATTTTCAGCTTTATGGGGGGTTTAAAGTGTAAAATCAGTCTCCTTCCCACCTATCATAACCCCCTTCCAAGCACTCTGCCCATAGGCAGCTCTTACCACCAGTATTACTTTTTTTTTTTTTAAACATAAGGTAACACTCTTGCACTGGCACCTTGCATTTTTTCTCTTAATAAAATGCTTTTGGATTTCGTTCGTTGTGAATACGTGTAGATCTGCCTCAGTATTTTCAGGGGCCACATAGGATTCCATTTTATGTGCATTTAGGTTGCTTCTAGTCATTTTTTTGGGGTGGTGGTGGTAAATCTTTTGAGCATTTTCAAGAAAACTAATTACTAAAAGATAAGTGTAACTACTAAACTAACTGCCAAAAGATAAGAGTATTTGGTCCCAGGCCTTGAAGACTCCTAGTCTTAGTGGAGGAGGCAAAGTAATTAATGGATGGTTTCATTAGTATTTGGGCTACAATCCAGGCTATGAATCCAGGACTAGAGAGGCATACAGAACACACATACATCTCCCTGGTGGGGCTGCAGGAGGCATCACAGAGGAGAGGGGCCAGCAATGCTGGCCAGGTGAAAGGCAGGTAAGAGGGCAGGAGGAAACAGCCTGTGCCCAGAGTTGGCTTGGGCACCTACAAGAAGAAGTGGCAGGAGGACAGGAGAGACTGATCAGCCTCGAACCACCGGGGTCTGCAGATGGAGCTGGTGCCTCCTCTAAGCTCAGCATCCCCGGCAGACAAATGTTCCCTCCTGCTCCTTCTCTCCCAAGTCCCCCAAACAACTTAACAAGCAAGCCTCGGAAAGAAATTCCCAGCCCTAAGCCGGGCCTCCCGGACACGGTGTTTGAAGCCCTTCATGGGAGCCCTGCTGGCCCCCTTGGCCGTCCCCCTTCCCTCCGAGCCGAGGCAGCGGCGCTGTGCACCTGCCTCTGAATTGTGCCTGGCAGTTGCCGGCCGGGAGCTGAGTGACACAGCAGGTGCCTCCAGCCTGCAGACAATTCCATATTTCAATGGAGCGTCGCCACCAAAGCTTATTATCTAGGGCAATAAAGTTTGGGATTAGGGGGATTCGGAATGATTGTATGATTCTCCACAAAGCTTATCTTCTAATAGACCAGCTGCTTTATTAGGCCGCCCCCACCCGCACCAGGCCCTTCCCAAAGCATCCTGAGTCCCAGGCAGCCGAGGGGGGCCTTCAAGACGGCAGTGGCAGACAGCTGGGGGTATCGTATCACCCCCAGTCTCCATCTGCGAGTGTTAAATTACGGGCGGCTTCCAGCTGGGCACACCCGGACTCCCACCTTCCTCCCACAAAAAGCCCTCCCCCACGTCAATGTCTGGCATCTGCCGAGAACACGATGTGACCGCCCCTCCCCTGCTGGTCCCCACCTCTGAACTCTGAAGGGCCGAGCCTGGGTATTGGCCTGATATCAGGGCATTGCTGTCACGGGGTGGAGGGCTGTGGAGGGCTGTGGAGAAGGGGGTAACATGAACATGTCTGCTGCGCCTGGGGCTCTTCTGGAAAGTGGGTGCGGTTGTGCACCACAGAGTCACAAAGAAGCTGGTATGCTTAGCAAGCTTCTGAACATTTCCCCCTAAACAGGAAATGAATGCACCCTTGATTGTGACGGGGGCCATTCTCACACCTTCCTCCACCCTCCTGCTCAGTTCCTTTTTCTGGCTGGAGCTGAGCATGGGAGTGTCTCTTCAGTCCCTTGTGGTCAGCAGTGGCGGGACTAGTCTCATGCCCTATCCCTCCCTGAGGGGCTTCCCTGGTGGCTCAGCCAGTAAAGAATCGGCCTGCAATTCAGGAGACCTGGGTTCGATCCCTATGTCTGGAAGATCCCCTGGAGAAGGTGATGGCAACCCACTGCAGTATTCTTGCCTGGAGAATCCCATGGACAGAGGAGCCTGGCAGACTACAGTCCACGGGATCGCAAAGAGTCAGACCTGACTGAGTGACTAACACACGTCCTTCCCTGAGATCCTCTTTTGTCCTGAGTCCCTGGCAGAAAATCTGCTCAGAGGAGGAGGATATTAATAAGCGCTGGTAAGCATGCTGAAAGGAACAAGGGAATCTGCAAACATGTTTGAGACATAATGAATATGTGCCCTTGTTTTCCTATTCTGCAAAACAGAGTCTGTCGCTTACTTTGCAGGACTGCGTTGAGGGTTAAAAACAAACGTGAGACAAGTGTAGCGTCCAACATTTGGCACACGCTCAGCAAGTGTGGTTGTGACGATGGTGATGTGGTTTTATTATTGCTTTTGCTGTCATTATGTATGACCTGTAAACATGTTCATTAGCATGCCTTCTATAATGATCCTACTGGTATGAATGGGGGCATTCATAATAATTCTTGTGGGCAAGAATTATTGATATGAATCTAGCACACTTAATCCAAAGGGCTTGAGTGTTGTGAATGAGCTTGAGTGCAGGACTAAGTACTTAAGCAGTGAGGAGAGTTCCTGAAGTTCAACTAATCTGTGTTCTGTTCATTCATTCATTCAACAACCAAATTCTAAGCCCCTTCTGTGTGCTAAACGCTCTTTTAGGTTTGGGGGAAACAGCAGTAAATGAGAATTTTAACGTCTTTGCCCCTAAGGCATGCATATTCCTTTGGGAAAGAAAGAAAATGTACATGTAAGAAGAATGTCAAATTGTGATAGGCCCTATGAAGAAAATAACCAAGTGATGGACTAGAAGTCATTTGGCAGGGTGTGGTGAGCTGGGTGAGTGACATTAAGGAGGGAAGCCATGGGCAAGTCTCTGATGAGAAGACACTAGTGGGAAGACCTAAGTGATGAGAATGAGGATCTGGGAGAGAAGTGCTCAGGAAAAGGGAAGAGTGAATACAAAGCTTCCAGTAATAGAGAGCGGAGAAGGCAATGGCACCCCACTCCAGTACTCTTGCCTGGAAAATCCCATGGACGGAGGAGCCTGGTAGGCTGCAGTCCATGGGGTCGCTACTAGTCGGACACGACTGAGCGACTTCACTTTCACTTTTCACTTTCATGCATTGGAGAAGGAAATGGTAACCCACTCCAGTGTTCTTGCCTGGAGAATCCCAGGGACGGGGGAGCCTGGTGGGCCGCCGTCTATGGGGTCGCACAGAGTCGGACATGACTGAAGCGACTTAGCAGCAGCAGCAGCAGTAATAGAGAGGCAGGAAAAAAGGCCAGTGTAGCCAGAGCATGTGGGTGGGGAGTGCGGCAACGGATGTGGCAAGTGCAAAATCATGGAAGCATTTGCAGGCCCTGGCAAGAGTTAGGATTTCGTTCTTTTTTTTTTTCCAGCTTTATTGAAGTATAATTGACAAAACTGTAAGACATTTAAAGTGTCTATGTTGTGACAGTTTGATATACATTTACACTATGAAAGGATTCCTCCCAAAAAGTTAATTAACACATCCAGATATAAATATAGATATAGATGAGAACATTTAAGTTCTACTCTCTTAACAAATTTTAACATAAGGTTTTATTCTAATTCCCACAGGAAGAGAGTGGAAGGTTTTCAGTAGTCGAATGACATGATTTGGTTTATACATTGGGGAGGTCCCTCTGGCTACTGTGTTCAGCATCAGTGCACTTGCGTGAATAGCCAGTCAACAAAAACAAAATGCCACAGCCTATCACAAAAATTCAAAAAGCCAGGACAAGAGAAGGCCTGAACAGCAAGAGACCCAGATGGAGAAACTCATATCAACTAGAAGCCCAAGAAAAGCCTGTACTGAGGACAAGTTCATATGAAGTTAAACTGTATCAACATCGCATTTCCTACAGGTTTCAAGACTTTTGCTCCATTTGAATTAATACCCAGGGCAAATGTAAAAGCTTAAGATCTTGAGACAAGCAATCACACCTGATTGTCTCTTGAATTGCCTATCATGTCTGTTGCTATTTTTCCTAAGTTCCCATCCCTTATACACAAATTGATAAACTTTGTCTCAACTCTTTGCTCTTCAGTGATTTGATATGAGCAGATTCACATAGGACAGCTGCCTAATACAGAAGAAGGCAAGTGGCTCTCATCCCTTATTTTGGAAAGCTCTGGAAATATTACACAGAGATGCATACAAGCCTCACCTGTATGCTTTATCATTCTGTAACAAGTTCTTGTGAGTCTGTGGTCTGGTGAGAAATACATCTAGTCAGCAATCAAGAAAGGGGAATTTTCTTGGCTCTGCTTCAAACTAGCAATGCAAGCTTAGACAAGAAATTTGTTCTTTCAGCCTCCGTTTCATTTCTATCATATGGATAATACCTCCTCTACAAAGAACAAACAAAACTTAGGTTTCCCTAAACATAATTGAGAATCAAATGCAACTTAAAAAATCCTCCATAAGGGCTACCCTGATGGTCCAGTAGTTAAGAATCTGTCTTAAATGCAGGGGACATGGGTTCAGTCCTTAGTTTAGGAACTAAGATCCCACTTGGCACCGGGCAACTAAGCCCACATGCCCTAGAGCCTGTGCACTGGAACAAAGATCCCTATTGCCACAACTAAGTAAATATATACATTATATATTTTAAAAAATCCTCCATAAACCTTGGACCAGGTATCACTTAACCTACATACAAATAGGAGTACAAATGGGAGACTCCTTTCTACACCTGCTTTCTCATGTTTTACACATGTTGCTGCTGTTATTGCTAAGTCACTTCAGTTGTGTCCGACTCTGCGACCCCATAGACGGCAGCCCACCAGGCTCCCCCGTCCCTGGGATTCTCCAAGCAAGAACACTGGAGTGGGCTGCCATTTCCTTCTCCAGTGTATGAAAGTGAAAAGTGAAAGTGAAGTCACTCAGTCGTGTCAGACTCTTGGCGACCCCATGGACTGCAGCCTACCAGGCTCCTCCGTCCATGGGATTTTCCAGGCAAGAGTACTGGAGTGGGGTGCCATTGCCTTCAACACACGTTGCTAGTACACTTCATTATTGATTCCTAAACTCACTACATAGCATTACATTCAAAATTAGAAGGATTCCTGTGTACTGTCATCAAAGACATATGATCCTATGATCCCTGTGCATTGAGACTGTGTCATTTTTTTTTTGTAATCATTACATCTGGCATATAACAGGCACTCAATATAGATGTTTGCTGAAATAAAATGATGCTATCAATTGTTGCTATTTTTTTAAGTCAGAAGACTCAAGAAGTTAAACAATTAAATAAATGTCTAGGTTAGTTAAGGTAGAGGCAAAGAACCTGATATATCTTGAGCTTTAAAATCACAGCGGTAAAATACACAGCAAAGTAATTGTCGATGATACAATGATGATCTTGTACTCTCAGGAAATATTAATATCTAGATTGTGGACAACACAATCTCTTTACAAAGGCAAGAAAGCCTTTTATACATTTCAGCGATAAACTCATACAGATTTTTAAAAAATGCAAACTGTCGATTATCCGGGCTTCCCAGGTAGTTAGTGGTAAAGAACCCGCCTGCCAATGCAGGAAACTTAAGAGACTCCAGTTCGATCCCTAAGTGGGAAAGATTCCCTAGAGAAGGAAATGGCAACCCACTCCAGTATTCTTGCCTGGAGAATCCCATGGAGAGAGGATTATCCAGAAGATAGAAGCATTTAGAATAAATTATTTGTTATTTATGTTTACACATACATTTATTGACAACTTACAATATACCAGAGAGAATCAGGCATGACATAGACAGGCAGGTTCTCTTGCCCTCAAGAAGTTTGCATTCAAATGACAGAACCAGAATATCAGCAAGTAAACACAGAGAAATACACGAGAAATTTACATTAGGAATCTTAGTGACTCAGGAACTCCTCTAATCTCATAAGTCCATCTAAGGAGCAATTAAGAAATTAAATGTGAATGTGCTGTAAAAGTTAAATTCACTCTCAAAATGTAAGTTTTATTAGTAATAAAGGGTATAAAGAAAAGTGTCAGTTATTAATGACCATCTTACTTCTATGCACTCAGATAAAAAAGGAAGTAAAAAATCAAATCACAGTAGAGTATATATAGTGTGTGATTTGACTCATAATTGTGCATTGGAAAAAAATTCTCTTTGAGGGCTTTCATTTTTAAAAACATTTCTATAATGTTTGATTTTATTTTACAAGGGACTTGTATGGCTGTTGTAATTTAAGTGTTTTTAATGCAGAAACAGTCACTGGAATGTTCATGGGCCTCTATAAATAGGCATGTGTGCATTCAAAAGAATCAGAATGTGTGTGAGATGGTTGCCATTAAACATGAAAAGTCTCTGCTGTATCTAGCTTGGGTAATGAGGTAGAGAGAAAAATTCATCAAGATGAACTTGGAGATAATTCCTTTAGCACAGAAGGCAGAAACGTTAATTGATGGATATGATGCCCACGCAAGATAACACTTTTAGCTCCCGAACATGACAGCTTCAGTTGGCCAATGTAAAAATGAAATGAAAGCCTTTTGAATTGGCGTGATGGAGGAGAAGAGGAGAAATGATTTTGCCATGCACCAAATATCTATTTTTCATTGATACAAGGACCTTGGTCCAATTAGGAGATCTTAGTCCTGATCCTCAGGGGTAGGACCATTCATTTCTTTCCTTTTCCTTTCTTCCTTTCTTTCCTTTCCTTTCTTTCTTTCCTCTCCTTTCCTGCTTTGTATCTTATTTTTCATTTAATAACTACTCAAGACGAAGTATAGAAAGGAAGAAAAATGTTTTACTTTTCAAGAGAAACAATTTCCATTGGAAGACACTACGCAAATCCATCTCTGTGTTTTCTTAGGTGGGTGGCTGGAGAAACAGGGTCATGATTTTAAAGATCAGAGTCAAGGTGAACAAACATTACACTGAACTCACCCGAGCCTCACATTAATACAGAAGAAAACAAATCTTCCTGATCCTGACAAATCCAAATTGAAGACTGCCTGCCTAGACAAATCCCAGCTTATCAATCAGGCTGCCTCAAGGAAACTAATCCCTAGCCTCGCTGCCTGCCGGGGCTTCATTGCTCACTTTTCTGCTTGATATTCTCCCCTCTGACTACACAGATTATTCAAATGGTGTGGTCACCCAAACAATTGGAAAGCAAACAGGCCAAGGTGTGAAGGATGCCTGGAGTGTTTCTGAGCAAGATTTAAGATTCTCCTGCTCCCTGGAAACAACAATTTGTACTTACCTGGGGCTTCAAAAATGACCTTAAAGAAAAGGAGGGAGGCAAAGGCTTGCTGTTCGGCAGAACTGGATTCAACTTCAGACTCAAATGTACACTAGCTTTGCAACCTTGGGCAAGTGACAAACTCCTGAAGCCTCAGCTTTCTCTCCTATATCTTGGAGATAATGATACCTACATGTCAGGGGATTAAGTGAGAGCATGCAAGTCAAGTATATGGCACATAGCCTGTCACACAGGAAGTACCTAATGTTTGAAAGTAGTAGTATTACCGAGAGAAAAAGCAGTTAAGTTCTGACTTGAGGCTTTGAAGGAAATTGATGTAACTGGCCAAGGAAAATCCTTGAATATGGAACTGTACCAGAATGGCATGCGTAGGAATGCAAAAATGGGTATTTTCATCTGGGCTGCTAAATCACAGTTCCACAAATGTTCTGAAAGCTTTGGGTCAATTATGTAATTTCTTTAAGGTACAATAGCTTTGTCTTTTTCCATGAGTAATATTCATACCCTAATTTTAATGAATTCAGAGATCTTGTCATTCTACCTCAAAGTAATGTCACATGTAATAATCACTGATTTCAACAGTCCGAAAGTAGTTGAAAAAATATTCTCGGTTTGGCCGGGCTTCTTCAAAGGATGTGACAGAGGATTTAAATACTTGGTTCACAACAGTGTTTATTTAATCTTCATGCTCTCCCATCCACTTAATTTACTCTCTGCAGCTGCTCTAAGCCTCTCTCCTCAAACACTCCTGAAAAACTATACCCTCTCTCACCCCATCACCATCAATAGGCATTTTCCCACCATTCACCCTCCCCTTCCTATCAACCTCTTATTAATTAGATCAGTGTTTAGCCCCTCTAGCAGCAAGAAAGACTCCTTCCTCTTTGAGAGGGAGCAATAAGGGGGAAATTGAGATGAAGATCACAGGTGTCCTTCCGTTAGTCTAAAAGTTTGTGCACATTAAAAATGTTTTTTTGATTAATCTGTTTCAAAAGGTTGTGATAATTAAATGATAATTTATTTAAAATAAAAGGGAAAATGCTTGAGCATAATTGTACAACATAAATTGTACTATTCTTATTACTACTATCTTGGGGCTAAGTATAGTCCATGTTCAGCAAAGAATATAAATTTGCGTAAGAAACGTGCAGCAAAATCAGAATGCACAGATCAGAGTTAAATCTTGTTCACAAGTATAGACCTTATGACACTTATAGTTGACATCTTACCCATTTAGATCTATTGTACCTACTTGCCCTTTCTTAGTTGACCTCCTTGGAAATGACCTTTTGCTTTCCTTGGGAGTCTAGCAGACCTTTCACTTCCCTGGCTTTCCCTGCCTACCCACCACCACAGGTATCTAATTGTGACTGTCACCCTGGAATCTAACAGTGTTCTATATTATATCATCATAGGTTCAACAAAACTCTCTAATCTTGAGAATGTTCACATTGCTTGATAGTCATTAGATTATTCCATCATAAGAATAAAGAATATTTCCTATCAAATCTCCTAGCTAGGCTTCTGTTAATCTAGACTTCTATTTTCTACTTTTAACAAAGTGAGTAAGTAATGCAGAAAGATCCAGGCTACTGCAGTCTGAAACAACATCCACAAGCAGCGAGCTGCCTACATGCAAACCAACCTCAGAACAAACCAGTATAATCTTTACCCATCTGCCATGTTTTCCTCTGAGCCTCTTCTGGTAATATTCTTGGGAACTTCTGGTCCCATAGTAATAGATCGAGTTGATTAAGGAACCTCCCTCCGTCTGCCCACGCACAGACTTTTAAAAATCAAACTTTAATTTTTGCAGAGGCTTATTGATATTGTCCAGCTCTGACAACCCTAGTTCCACTACCAGACCTGTTAGGAGGTGGGATGGACTTAGTAATGCCTTCGACTTTCATCACTCAGCCAGATTGTGGAGTATATCAATTATCCTAACATTGATAGCCAGTGAATTAATTGGTGCCTTTGACAAGGACAGCTATTACCCTATGTTGTTCTGACAGCTGGTTTTGATATCGGGAATTTGTCAACCTCCCCTTCATGGGAGCAGTGGGAGGACGGTTGAGTGAACCAGGAGAGGACGTTTCAGAATTTTCTCCCCACTCCCAGCAGCTGCAGACTGTCGTCCTCCTAAATGGAGCTGCTGACGTTCTGAACCCGAACATCCCAACACATGTCAGACTTGCACGGCACAGTGTCCACTAAATAGGGCTGACAAAATGAGAAAAAGACCCAGAAAAGTTGACCAAGTTAAAAGTGAACCGGGAACCCTTTAGCAATTTCAGAAGCCATTTATACTCACTGTGCTCCACTTTTCTGGGCTTATCTATCTGACATGAATGGAGGTCTCCTCCTGATCAGGAGATAAGGTAGCTTCAGTGGGCAGTCATACATGTGGGAGGTCACACATATGGCAGGTTCTAATCACCTTTATTTGAGAAGATGTTCAAGGCACAGAGATGCAAATACAAAATAACTTTTAAGGTCCCTTTCAACTTTAAGAGTCTATGATTCAGGGACTTCCCTGGGGGTCCTATGGCTAAGACTTCACGCTCCCAGTACAGGGGGCCTGGGTTCAATCCCTGGTCTGGGAACTAGGTCCTACATGACACAGCCAAAAGGTCCTGTGTGTTGTGGCATGTTGCAACTAAGGTCCCACATACCACAGCTAGGACCCTGTGCAGCCAAATAAATAAATAAACTTTTTTAAAAAGTCTAGGATTCCAAAGCTTTTTGTAACTTTCACAACTTCTTGGAATTCTCCTGACCAAGTGACTTGGGTTACTGCAGGGAAAAAAAAAAAAAAAAACAGAACAAGATAACCTTCTGACCTTCTGTGTGCTTCGAAATGGCTAAGATGTAAAGAATCTGTCTGCAATGCAGGAGACTGGGGTTTGATCCCTGGGTTAGGAAAATCTTCTGGAGAGGGGAATGGCAACCCATTCTAATATTCTTGCCTGGAGAATTCCATAGACAGAGCACCTGGCAGGCTACAGCCCATGGGGTTGAAAAGAGTTGAACTCGACTGAGTGATTAACACACACTCTCACAGAAGAAGTCACACCTTTCTCTGGAATTCTATAACCTGCCTGTAAGATGGGAAAAGTGGCCATTCTACCGCTTTCAAATACAATTCTTCAAGATAAGGCAGCTAGAAAGACTGGGATAGAAATTTGAACTCTTTGGAAGATAAGCAAAGTTAACCCAAGCCATTACCCATTCATTCCTCCCGGGCTTTTGCTGGGTGGAAAAGAAGAACCAAAGTACTGATTTCACTGGGCCTCGCTAAGGCCAGGTGTTAATCGCACTCTGCTACAGTCGTTTGGTATAACTGCTCTCAGACATTAATGCTGACCATGTGAGTTAACAACTCAGTAGGTCTGCAATTGTCCAGGGTTGAGCAAGAAGTGCTGAGCAGTAAATGTAATCCACAATCCATAAAATTAAGCCTGGTGGAGAAATGCAGCTCAAGGACATTTAAAACAGTTAAGCAAGAGGAAAAGCAAAACTGATGTTCAGCTACATTTTCTGGGTGGCATGTTGGGCGCATGGTGTGGAAGTGACCCCGTGAAAAGGTTAATGGCAAAGCAAATGCCTCCACCATTAGTGAGAAGCCGGGCCTTTCCCTTAGGACGTGATTAGGTCTTTGGGAAGCTTGTAGAAGGTGTTTCTAGAAACTGTCTGCTGTGGATTCCCTCTTGATGACTGAACATGCCAGGCCATTAATCTCACTTCTGAGCCCTCAGTTCCTCGTCATAAAAAGGTTGCTGTGTTCCTTGTTTTCTGATCTCATTACTCTGGCCTGTCTCACTCCTCTCTAAGATTCTACTGTGAAAGCAGTGTTGTGGCATCAGAAGGAGGCCATAGGTGCTACAGACAGGAAGAAGCAGAGAGTCCAGGCATCAAAGTATATCTGAAGATTCGTTACACCAAAAGGGCCTTCCAAGTTCAGGCCTACACTACAATGGCCGTGCCAAGTAATTGTGAAACTTTTACTTAAATATCTCCACTGTCATGGAACTCACTATTCCTTGTAACTTCCCTCTTCACATTGGAAGGCTCTAAATATTTTTCTTCCAAGGAGTAAGCGTCTTTTAATTTCATGGCTGCAATCACCATCTGCAGTGATTTTGGAGCCCCCAAAAATAAAGTCTGACACTGTTTCCACTGTTTCCCCATCTATTTCCCATGGAGTGATGGGACCAGATGCCATGATCTTCGTTTTCTGAATGTTGAGCTTTAAGCCAACTTTTTCACTCTCCTCTTTCACTTTCATCAAGAGGCTTTTTAGTTCCTCTTCACTTTCTGCCATAAGGGTGGTATCATCTGCATATCTGAGGTGATTGATATTTCTCCCAGCAATCTTGATTCCAGCTTGTGCTTCTTCCAGTCCAGCGTTTCTCATGATGTACTCTGCATAGAAGTTAAATAAGCAGGGTGACAATATACAGCCTTGATGTACTCCTTTTCCTATTTGGAACCAGTCTGTTGGTGATGGACAGGGAGGCCTGGTGTGCTGCGATTCATGAGGTCGCAAAGAGTTGGACGTGACTGAGCGACTGAACTGAACTGAACTGAAATATTTTTCTTAAATGACCTGACATCTGACCTCTTGCTCCTCCCACCATCAATTAAAGTTCTGGATATTTGGTACCCATGGAACAAACCAAATCTCTGTATTACAACACATTGAAAATAAATAAGCCAGCCAGGATGAGTCCAAGTCTTGTAAAACCTCAAGCTGATACAATTTCAGAGGCCCTCTTTCTTAAAAATGATAGAAAATTATTAACTTAAAGTTAGGTACAAAACTAAATATTTTGAATAAGAAAATAAATCTCAAAAATTACACATTGAAAAAGCTGATAATAATCCAACCATCACAAAGCCACAAAAAGAACATGATAATCTTATTAATTAATTGTCCAACCACTGCTGTGACTTTGCAATTTATGATAAGAAATATATATTTGGTCTACATCCCCATTCCTGGCACAGAGCTCTAAACACCTCAGAATTGCCTAAGTGATGAGGACCATAAAGGTGTCTTTTATTATATTATGAGATAATTTTTGGAGCACACCTAGTGATGAGGACCAGTAGCCAAAAGAACCAACCACGTGATTAGAGAGTAAGAACTTTCTGTCCCATCTTCCTGCCTCTTGGGTCGGGAGAGGAGTTGGAAGTTGAATCAGTTGCCAATCACCAGTGATTCAATCTATAATACCAGTGTGACACAGAGAAAAGACTTGTGCACCCAACGAGGTTGTTAATGGCAGAAACAAACCAACCAACATTGCAAAGCAATTATCCTCCAATTAAAACAAATAATGCCTGTGTAATAAAGCCTCCACAAAACCCCAAAAAGACAGTGTTCTAAGAGCTTCCAGGTCTGTGAACAAGTGGAGATGCAGGGAGAATGTGCATTCTGAGAGCAATAGAAGCTCTGGGCTCTTCTCCGGGCCTTGCCCTGTGCGTCTCTCCCCTCTGGCTATTTCTGAGTTCCATCTTTTCATAATAGTCAGCGATCTAGAAAGTAAAATCTTTCTTTGAGTGCCATGAGCTGCAAATTAATCAAACCCAAAGATGAGGTTTCGGGAATCTCTAGTCTACAGCCAGTGGACCTGAAGCCCAAGTGACTGCTCGGACATGGGACTGGTGTCTGAAGTGGAATCGTGCCGGGGACAGTCCTGTGGGACTGAACCCTTAGCCTGTGGAATCTGATGCTATCTCCAGGTAGATAGTGTCAGAATTGCATTTAATTGTAGGATACCCAGGTGGTGTCTGAGAATTACTCGGAAAAACCCTGTCACACACTGAAACTGAGGTGCTTAGAACCTTTACCTCTCTAATACTTTTTTGCTCCTTGCATTTTGGGGGATTGATATTCTGAATAACTCTTTATTTGACAACAATTTTGTAATATCACTTTCTAAGGATAAAGGTAATTAAGAGAAATACATGCGTTCCCAAACGCATGTACACCTGTGGTGGATTCATGTCAATCTATGCCAAAACCAATACAGAATTGTAAAGTAAAAATTAAAAAAAAAAAAAAAAGAGAGAGACATACAGAGGAGAAAATAATTCAATCTTTCCTCACATCAAAATTTGTCTTGCATTTTGGTAGACTAGGAAACGTTTTTGTGGGGGGTGCTGTGCTGGGTCTTTGTTGCTCTGGTTGTGGTGAAGGGGGGCTACTCTCTAGTAGCTTGTGGACTTCCCATTGCCATCATGTCTCTTGTGCAGCATGGTCTCTAGGTGAGAGAGCTTCTGTAATTGCAGCTCTCAGGCTCCAGAGCACAGACTCAGTAGTTCCAGTACACAGGCTTAACTGCTTGGTGGCATGTGTGATCTTCCTGGACCAGGGATTGAACCTATGTCCCCTGCAGACAGATTCTTAACCACTGGACCACCAGGGAAGTCCTAGGAACTTCCCTTTTTATAGCTATATCACTTGAGATGGGTAACATCAGTGATGTTTTAGGATTGTTATCAAGTTTGGAAAAGCTTGCAAAAAATTTCCTTTTGTATATGAGCTCTAAAATTTGGAATAATTTTTCATGGACCAATTCTTGGCTCTTTCACACCTTGCTTCTCTACCTTATCTATAAACATGTGATATCAGGCTTCCCTGGTAGCTCAGATAGTGAAGAATCTGCCTGCAATGCAGGAGACCCTGGATTCAATCCCTGGGTCAGGAAGATCCCCTGGAGAAGGGAATGGCTACCCACTCCAATATTCTTGCCAGTAAAATCCCATAGAGAAAGGAGCCTGGTGGGTTACAGTCCATAGGTCACAAAGAATAGGACACACCAGGTACTGTATGTATGAGAGTGCCATTCAGCCCCGGCCTTGTATCTTCATGACACACTTGATGGGTAAGCCAGCATAATCAGTGAAAGGGAGATTCTAAGAAGCTATTGTTATCCCAGTACAGCTAGTCATACTCTACTGTATATAGAAGTGAGAGATCATTTTACAGCATAAGCATATGCCAAATCATTGTATTATATACCTGAAATTAGATGACACCACCGTTATGGCAGAAAGTGAAGAGGAACTAAAAAGCCTCTTGATGAAAGTGAGAGAGGAGAGTGGAAAAGTTGGCTTAAAGCTCAACATTCAGAAAACTAAGATCATGGCATCCGGTCCCATCACTTTATGGGAAATAGATGGGGAAACAGTAGAAACAGTGTCAGACTTTATTTTTTTGGGCTCCAAAATCACTGCAGATGGTGATTGCAGCCATGGAATTAAAAGACGCTTACTCCTTGGAAGGAAATTTATGACCAACCTAGACAGCATATTCAAAAGCAGAGATATTACTTTGCCAACAAAGGTCCGTCTAGTCAAGGCTATGGTTTTTCCAGTGGTCATGTATGGATGTGAGAGTTGGACTGTGAAGAAAGCTGAGCACCGAAGAATTGATGCTTTTGAACTGTGGTGTTGGAGAAGACTCTTGAGAGTCCCTTGGACTGCAAGGAGATCCAACCAGTCCATCTTAAAGGAGATCAGTCCTGGGTGTTCATTGGAAGGACTGATGCTGAAGCTGAAACTCCAATACTTTGGCCACCTCATTCGAAGAGTTGACTCACTGGAAAAGACCCTGATGCTAGGAGGGATTGGCAGGAGGAGAAGGGGACGACCGAGGATGAGATGGCTGGATGGCATCACCAACTTGATGGACATGAGTTTGGGTAAACTCCGGGAGTTGGTGATGGACAGGGAGGCCTGGCGTGCTGTAATTCATGGGGTCACAAAGAGTCGGACACAACTGAGTGACTGAACTGAGCTGAACTGAATGTAATATTATATATCTATTAAATCCCAATTCAAATTTTTTAATAAATAAATAAATAAGTGAAAAGAAACACACAAAAAAGGAAGTATGAACTACAAAAATATATCCCATTACACCCAAACTAAAGGTATTCTCATCTCAAGTTCTCCTTAGTTGAAGCTAAAGCTACCCATTGCTCCTCTAACACTCCCAACAAAGGGGCATGGGAGGGGAGAAGAAGCCCATATGGAGACAGCGGCCTTAACCAATTATAGCTACAATATCTTACTTTTGCAGGTGTTATAAAAACTTGTGACCATGGAAACATATGATCACCTCCTCCCTGGATTTTAGGAGGCAGCTGTGCAAATGAGAGGCCCTGAATCTTAAACTTCTTCAGCATCTTCTTTAACAGAAGCCTGCCTCTGGGACTTCCCTGGTGGTCCAGTAGCTAAGATTCCATGCTCCCAATGCAGAGGGCCCAGGTTGATTCCTCCTGGTCAGGGAACTAAGATCCTACATGTCTCAACTAAGAGCCTGTATGCTGCAACTAAAGATTCTGTGTGCCTCAACTAAGACCTGGCGTAGTGAAATAAAGAAGAACCTGCCTCAGCCCATGAGTCTGAAAAGGAAATAACTCCCCTGAATTAAAGAGAGAGGGTCAGTGAGCAGTGAGAATGGCAGAAAACCAGTGCCATCAGACAGGAACAGGAAAACAGCCACTCATCCACCCTGTGGTGGCTGCGGCTTTGGACCTGGCACAAAGTGCCATGCATTTACTGGCAACTTGACGGCTCCTTGCTTTTTTGGGCTATGGCACTTTCTTCCAGTAAAAATCCGGGTACCCTCAAGGCATCAGCTCTGGAAAGAGAAAACTGGCATTTGTGTCTCATAAAGCCAGGTTCAGTGTCAGATCAGCTTGACTTGGAGGGAAAGTGTGTGTGCCTGTGGCATGAAGTTTTCATCGAGCATATAACTGATGAGCTTCCCATTTCTTGACTGTGGTGAGAGAAGGGAAAGACTATCTAGAAACTTGGCCCTGCATTTCGATGAAGAGATGACACTGTCCTGCTTTTGCACCTGATGTACTTAGGGGACCATGCTGTTTGTTTGCTCATTTGTTTTAAACAAAAGTATACTATCTTCCCATCTATGAGTCTCTCAAGGATAGGGTTGGGTCATATACTTGAAAAAACTACTTTTGTATCCTTGGCATTCTAGCGACCCCATAGACTGCAGCCTACCAGGCTCCGGAGGTCCATGGGATTTGCCCGGCAAGAGTACTGGAGGGGAGTGTTGTTGCCTTCTCTGTATATTATACATAGCAGACATCAAACAATGCTTCTCATTGAGACCCTTTTACATATATTTAGATTACTCAACAGAGTTTAACAATTGAAATGAAAATTAATTTGCATCTTTTTTCTCCTCTATACTTTCCCCTCTCTCGTTTTTCCTTTCTCTATCCTTTTTCTTTAATCTATCCTTTTGTTCTTTATCCTCTTACTTTCATAAAATTTGGAGCTTCAGGATAAGACAGAAACCATTTAAATCCTGGTTTTTGCCACTTACTGGCTGTGTGACTTTGGGAAAAAGATTTAGCTGCTCTGACCTCCAACTTTACATCTATAAAATGGAGCTCATCAGAGATCCTCTCAACATCATTGTGAGGAACTGATGAAGTGATATGGTGAGTCTCAGCCCTCTTAGAACAAATGCTGTAGTTCTATTGCAAATATTTTACAATGCTTCCTTTAATATCTTGAAATAAAATTCATAAATAGGATGACCTATATATATATAAATCAATAAATGGTCATATGTAATATAAAGAATATATCAAAGGAAAGTTATTATAATAAAATAATTTGTAAATGCTGAGGTACAACTATATTAGACAATACAACAAAATGGTCCAACAATTTCACCTATATTTTTCACCACATATGTGACAAGTACAAATGCAGACCGACACAGGTGTGTTGTGCTAGCAACTCAAGTGCCACAGAGAACAAAATAAAGTGCAGCCTTCCCTCAGTTTACTTAGTTGCATTTCTGGAAAGTTATATATTTTTTATGTTTATTAGAAAAACATAATTTGTAAATAAGATGAAGTCAGGTTCTAGGTGCAGATCATTCTAAACAGATTTTCACCAGTGAGTCCTTTGAAAGTCATGTGGGAGGCAGGACAATTCCTCTTCCTCAGCACCGAGCCAGGCATGTCTAGCATGATGGATCTTTGGGCCCCACCTGAGCTGTTTTTTCCTTCCCGAACAACCACTTCTCCAATATCCAGTGTCCATCAAGTCAGTTCAATTCCGGCACTGACTATCCAGAGTTAATGCAGATTCCACAGGTTAAGGGCTCAGACTGTCCCCACTTCAGATGCTAGCCACCATCTGAGTGATCAAGCTACCTACACTTCCACCCCCTGACTGCAGACTTGGAAGTCACCACCATCTCCCTACTCCAGGTTCGATAGGCGAATGACACACAGAATTCGGGATAATGCTATACGTACTATTACTGATTTATTACCGAGGATGCCACTTGGAAACAGCCAAATGGAAGAGATGCATATGGCAAGGCATGGAACTGTGGAAGGTGCTGAGATTCCATGCCCTTCCTGGACATACTCCTCTTTTATTAATAAAATGAATTCACTAATTTATTCACTAACTCAGAATCTCATTGTTTAGGGTGTTTTTTGAGGTTTTAGTATATAGATGCCATTAATTTAATCGTTGGCCATTGATGACTGGCCTCAGCCTCTAGCTCTCTTCCTTCCACAGAGATGGGATGAAAGTTCCACTTCTGAACTTTCAGTGGGGCTGAAAGATCCAACCCTCTAATGATGGCTGGCC
Source organism: Oryx dammah (assembly GCF_014754425.2). Classification (NCBI taxonomy): domain Eukaryota; kingdom Metazoa; phylum Chordata; class Mammalia; order Artiodactyla; family Bovidae; genus Oryx; species Oryx dammah. The sequence goes on along the minus strand of NW_024070201.1, from coordinate 58,848,982 downwards.
TCTCTAGCAACCACCCCTTTGTTGCTCAGTTGCTAAGTCGTGTCCAACTCTTTGCAGCCCCATGAACTGCAGCATGCCAGGCTTCCCTGTCCTTCACTATCTCCCAAAGTTTGCTCAAACTCATGTCCATTGAGTCAGTGATGCCATCCAATCACCCTGTATCCTGAAACTTTCCAGGACTCCATATCTTTCCCCAAGCTCCCTAAGAATCATCTCACTAGAATATAAAGGACACTCATCACTAAGGAGACCCCAAAGGCTTTAGGGACCCTGTGCCAGGAAACCTGAACAAATAACAAATGTTTATTTTTTTATTATACCACCCCATCCCAGAAATGTCAGTAGTACTCTTCAACTATCAATTTCAACTATGATAAAAAGTGGCTCCAGAAAATTTCCAAATGCTACTGGGGGTGGTATCCTCTTGACTGTTGCTGCTGCTGCTAAGTCACTTCAGTCATGTCCGATTCTGTGCGACCCCATAGACAGCAGCCCACCAGGCTCCCCCGTCCCTGGGATTCTCCAGGCAAGAACACTGGAGTGGGTTGCCATTTCCTTCTCCATCCTCTTGACTAAGACTAAGAGCCACTGAGATACTATGCCTATAAGTAGCTTGGCTAGTGCCTGGATTATACTGCAGGTACTATCAAAGTTATTTGCTTTTCATTTGTCACTTCCACTCTTTTTTTTCCTTCCACCAGTTCCATGTACCCTGAGGCACTGAGGAATTGCAAAAGGGTAGAACAAGTATATCCAAATCACCCCCTTTGGAAATAAGGCCATGAGCCAAACAAATATCAGTTAACTAGAAAAAAAATCCATTCCCATCTATGGAGTCCTTAGACTTCTTTTTGGTCTGGCTAGACATCTGTACTCTATAAAGACACACATCCGCCTAATTAACTTATTGGTAGATGTGAACTTCATCATGTTCAAATAATTTTGGGGCAGTTGCCAAAGGATTAGGGGACCCTTCTTGGCTATGTTTGCTTTGAACGATATTGAAAACAAAGGTAACATCAGACTTCCTTACAGGCATCTGTTTCACTTCACAGGGACACTGCAAACGAATTACTTGTGGAGGGAAAGCACATTTGGCAAGAGGAATTCCAGTGAGTACCTTCGTGGTACTGACGATAACCAGTGTCAGCTGAAGATTCTTGGTTCTACAGTATATGTGTCCTTTGGGAATGACCACGAAACTTTGAACTGGGGGCTGGGGGCAGGAAAGGGCTTTGGAGAGATAAAGTGATAATCAACTGGGTTCATTAGAATTCTTTCTGGAATTTATTTTGATGTTCTCATCTGCCCGCTCAGTGCGCCTTAAGGATGTTAACTCCTTCATTCTCATATCGTTTCTCTGAATTCATTTTGAACAGAGACATGATAGTATTTCAGAAGATAAAGTATTTCAGAAAGCCAAGAAGAGAAAAATTTTGATGAATGTACAGGTGAATTGGTTAAAATTTCTCAGGTTCTCCACTCTTATAGAAGTGGTGGCGTTTCGATGAGATAACCTTGAGAATAAAATGCCAGATACGTGTCTTGAAATGATATTAAACTGTCAGTTAGAATTAGATGCATTATATGTGTAATAATAAAAAATATCTCCAAGCATTGAAACAAGCATTTCAAATGCTCATGATGATACATGGTAAGTTTTACCATCCCATTTTACATATGAGGAGAGCTAGACTTTGAGAAGCTTAATACTTTGCTAAAAATCTCACAGCTAAAAAGATAAAAGTGAACCAGTTGAGAATAGAATCCACCTGACTACAGGGTCCTTGAGTTTTCCACTGTCTTACTCTCAGGTTTAAAATATCCTAGAGTAAGTTCTTACTTTTCTTGGTACTGCAGTAGTATCTGAGTCTTTCAGGTATGGCATAGGGAGCACATTTAAAAACAGGGAATAAAATATAGAAGTTAAAAAAAGGTTTGATAAGTGTGATAAAATTAAATTAAAATTTTGTGGGGCAAGAAACATCTATTTAAAAAACTAAAAAAAAAAAAAAAGGGACAGACTAACCAGCTGGGAAAAAATATTTGTAACATATACCACAAAGGGCAAATCAACCTACTACCTAAAGAATTCTTGATAATTAAGTGATAAAGGACCAAAAACATTATCAGTTCAGTTCAATTCAGTCGCTCAGTCGTGTCCGACTCTTTGCGACCCCATGAATTGCAGCACGCCAGGCCTCCCTGTCCATCACCAACTCCCGGAGTTCACTCAGATTCATGTCCATCAAGTCAGCGATGCCATCCAGCCATCTCATCCTCTGTTGTCCCCTTCTCCTCCTGCCCCCAATCCCTCCCAGCATCAGAGTCTTTTCCAATGAGTCAACTCTTCACATGAGGTGGCCAAAAACATTATAGAAAAATGTAAAAAAGACAGACTATTCATAAAAAAACTATAAATGGCTCTTAAAAATATGTTCAAATCCACTAACCATTATTAGAGAAATGAAAATTAAACTAACACTCAACTTACTTACTTTTTCTCATCTATCAGATTGAGGGAAATTAATCAGCAGACAACACATTCTGTTGGCAAGTATATGGAGTAACAAGCATTCTCATACACTTGCTGATGGGACTGCAAACTGGTACAACCATTCTTGAGGATAATTTTGCAATGCCTAACAAAACAAGTGGGCTTCCCAGGTGGCTCAGTGGTAAAGAATCTTCCTGCCAATGCAGGAGACATGGGTATGATCCCTGGGTTGGGAAAACTCCCTATAGAAGGAAATGGCAACTGACTTCAGTATTCTTGCCTGGGAAAGTGCATGGACAGAGGAGTTTGGTGGGCTATAGTTCATGGGGTCACTAAAGAGCTGGACACATCTTAGTGACTAAACAACAATAAAACAAGTACATATGTACTTAGTTTTGACCCAGCAATTTTACTTGGAAACTATTCTGAAGGTATATGTCCAATAATTTGTCAATACACATGTGAGAAGTTATTAATTTCAGTATTGGTCATAACTGCAAAATAGTAGAACTTAGATGCTCAAACATAGGGGAGTGGTTGAATAAACTATGACAAAATACATTGTAGTCTGTACCATACAGTACTCAACAGTTACTATGTAACTATTTTTTTAAAAGCTGGAATGATTTCCAAGATATGCTGTTAAACATAAAAAAGAAACAGATAAGGTGTATTTATAGTACGTTACCCTTTAGGTAAGAAAGGAGATAGAGGAAAATATACAGGTATCTTCCCGTTTGTGCAAAAGAAATACAGAAAAGATAAACTAGAAACTAATAGAATTTGTTACTGAGAGGTGGAGGTTGGGAGTAGGATGGACAGATAGGAATGGGTGGGGGTAGCAAGGGTGAGGGAGAGTGACACTTCCCTGAGTATCTTTTAAAGTATGTAGCTCTGAGTCAGGTATATTTAGTGAATCATTAAAATAAATTTTAAAAAGTAGATCAACCTGTATGTCAGGAGATTTCCCCATGGAGTACAAATGATAAAAATGAACCTAACTGTATGACAGATTAATAATAAATATACAGTTAGCCCTCCAGATCCAGGAGTTCTGCATCCATGGATATAATCAACCGTAGATCATGTACTAACTTGACTGTCCGTAGTTGGTTGAATCTGTGATTCAGAATCCGAGGTTCTGGATGAATAAGTTCAGTGTGGGATTCTGGGATGGATCCTGAAACAGAAACAACCGGTCAAATTCAAACGAATATTCGATCAGTGTTTTCAATCACTGCACTGTGATTTTATAAGATGTCAATAAAAGGGGAAGCTGGGTAAAGGATGTATGACAACTTTCTGTACTATTTTTTGCAACTTTTCTCTGTCTTAGTTTGTTCTGGCTGTTATAACAAAACATCATAAACTGGATGGCTTATAAACAAAAGAAATTCATTTCTCACAGTTCTGGAGGCTGGGAAGTCCCAGGTCAAGGCACCAGCAAATTCATTGTCTGGTGAGGGCCTGATTCCTGTTTCAGAGAAATGGCTGTGGTAACACAGAGATGGTTGTTTTTGTGGTGTCTTCACCTGGCTAAAAGGATGAGGGAGCTCTGTGGGGTTTATTTATGAGGGCACTAACCCCATTCATGAGGCTTCCACTCTCATGACCCAAAGATCCTGCCTCCTAATTCTTTCACTATGAGGATTAGATTTCCACAAATGCATTTTGGGAAGGTACAAATCAGTCAATAGCAGTAACTTTACAATTATTTTAAAATAAAAAGTTTAAAAATGTTTTCCTTGTAACAAAGTCATTCTCAGTCAGTTCAATCACTCAGTCATGTCTGCCTCTTTGAGAACCCATAGATTGCAGCACACCAGGCTTCCCTGTCCATCACCAACCCCTGGAGCTTACTCAAACTCATGTCTATTGAGTTGGTGATGCCATCCAACCATCTCATCCTCTGTCATCCCCGTCTCCTCCTGCCTTCAAACTCTCAACATTGGGGTCTTTTCAAATGAGTCAGCTCTTCACATCAGGTGCCCAAAGTATTGGAGTTTCAGCTTCAGCATCAGTCCTTCCAATGAATATTCAGGACCGGTTTCCTTTAGGATGGACTGGTTGGATCTCCTTGCAGTCCAAGGGAGTCTCAAGAGTCTTCCCCAACATCACAATTCAAAAGCATCAATTCTTTGGTGCTCAGCTTTCTTTATAGTCCAACTCTCACATCGATGCATGACCACTGGAAAAACCATAGCTTTGACTAGATGGACATTTGTTGCCAAAGTAATGTCTCTGCTTTGTAATATGCTGTCTGGGTTGGTCATAGCTTTTCTTCCAAGGAGCAAGCACCTTTTAATTTCATGGCTGCAGTCACCATCTGCAGTGATTTGGGAGCACAAGAAAATAAAGTCAGCTACTGTTTCCACTGTTTTCCCATTTATTTGCCATGAAGTGATGGGACCAGATGCCGTGATCTTAGTTTTCTGAATGTTGAGTTGTTTTTTTTTTTTGAATGTTGAGTTTTAAGCCAGCTTTTTCACTCTTCTCTTTCACTTTCATCAAGAGGCTTTTTAGTTCCTCTTCACTTTCTGCCATAACGGTGGTGTCATCTGCATATCTGAGGTTATTGATATTTCTCCCAGCGATCTTGATTCCAGCTTGTGCTTCAACCAGCTGAGCATTTCTCATGATGTACTCTGCATAGAAGTTAAAGGAACTGGGTGACAATATATAGCCTTGACGTACTCCTTTCCTGATTTGGAACCAGCCTGTTGTTCCATGTCCAGTCCTAACTGTTGCTTCCTGACCTGCATACAGATTTCTCAGGAGGCAGGTCAGGTGGTCTGGAATTCCCATCTCTTTCAGAATTTTCCACAGTTTATTGTGATCCACACAGTCAAAGACTTTGGCATAGTCAATAAAGCAGAAGTAGATGTTTTTCTGGAACTCTCTTGCTTTTTCCGTGATCCAGTGGATGTTGGCAATTTGATCTCTGGCTCCTCTACCTTTTCTAAATCCAGCTTGAACATCTGGAAGTTCATGGTTCACATACTGCTGAAGCCTGACTTGGAGAATTTTGAGCATTACTTTGCTAGAGTGTGAGATGAGTGCAATTGGGCAGTAGTTTGAACATTCTTTGGCATTGCCTTTCTTTAGGATTGGAATGAAAACCGACCTTTTCTAGTCTTGTGGCCACTGCTGAGTTTTCCAAATTTTCTGGCATATTGAGTGCAGCACTTTCACGGCATCATCTTTTAGGATTTGAAATAGCTTAACTGGAATTCCACCACTTCCACTTGGTTTGTTGGTAGCGATGCTTCCTAAGGCCCACTTGACTTCACATTCCAGGATATCTGGCTCTAGGTGAGTGATCACACCATGGTAGTTATCGGAGTCATGAAGATCTTTTTTGTATAGTTCTTCTGTATATTCTTGCCACCTCTTCTTTAATATCTTTTTCTTCTGTTAGGTCCATACCATTTCTGTCCTTTATCAAGCCCATCTTTGCATGAAATGTTCCCTTGGTATCTCTAATTTTCTTGAAGAGATCTCTAGTCTTTCCCATCCTATTGTTTTCTTCTATTTCTTTGCATTGATCACTGACGAAGCCTTTCTTATCTTTACTTGCTATTCTTTGAAACTCTGCATTCAAATGAGTATATCTTTTCTTTTCTCCTTTGCCTTTCACTTCTCTTCTAGCATTTCATAATACAGTTATATAAATTTATTTACCTAGTATTTCCTGAAATAGTTTTCAGAGCCATAATTCTGGAGTATATTAAGATTATGCAATAAAGGGGTTCCATGGCCAAAAGATTTTGAGAAACATTGAGTTAAACATTGTTAAATAGATTTCTTTATTGCAGGAATTTTTTCAGAGAAGATTCTTGCTTATATGCTTTGTGACTGCTCAAAAGGTATCTCAAAATGTTTTAATCATGCAATCCTGTGTGTGTGTGTGTACATATGTTTGGGGATTATTATGAGACCAGTTTGTACAAAAAAACATTTTGAGAAATTCCAATCTCCTTTATATTGTTTTCAATATTTCACTACCATAAATAACATTGTTGTGACTATCTTGTGATCTAAATCTAGTCATATAATCTTGCAGGTATTTCTGATTTTCCTATCATCAAATCTTAGAAGCACAATTGTCAGGTTAAAGTCTACATGGTGTTTAGAGTTTCTTGATACCCGATAGCCAAATTATGCTCAGGAAAGAATGATTTGTTTACATTCCCACCAGCAGTATAAGAAAGGAGAGAGAAATTTCCTGGAGAGAAGACAGATTTCAGATGCTGAAGAAGAGTATTATGATCTTGAATTTCACCAGAGTTACTGGAGAATGGGCTGGGTTCATTTTTTTCAACTTTCTTCCTGAAAGGGGATTTCAATATTGAACTGGGCTAGACTCTCCCAATCTTTCCTTGAGACCATTCATTATTAGTCCAGGAATGATTAGTTGTGTAGCAGTGACTGGAATTAGCTTAGTCTTTGCCCATTTATAATCACCAAAGATATGTCCCTTGCATATTTCCATTTTTTTCTAAATTTTTAAATTTGTTTTTTAATTGGAGGATAATTATTTTACAATGTTGTGCTGGTTTCTGCTGTACAACAACAGGCATCAGCCATAATTTTATATATATATACATTCCCTCCTTCTTGAGCTTCCCTTGTCCCATCCCACCCTCTAATGTTTTAAAATCATTTGATTCTATTAATATTATATCAGAGAATTCTCACATTTATTTGTTTATTTTTAAGTTTATTACAAAACTGTATTGTGTCAAGTTTATTTTTAACTTTTGTATGTAAGTTTATTGTATATAAGTTTATTACAAAATTGTGTCATAACAGTATCATGATTTTTCAGTAGGAAAAAAGTTACACTCCTGTCCCAAATATTAATAATACTTTCCCAGTCTGAAAGGTATTTATTCCCCTGCTAGGAACATTTCTTTTTTTCACTTAGAGTCCAGACTGGTATCAGGGCCTTCCAATGGTCCAGTAGTTAAGACGGTGTGGTTTCACTGCAAGGTTTGACCCTTGGTTGAGAAACAGTTCTTGCATGCCACATCTTGTGACCAAAAAATAAAAAAGACTACTGCCAATTCATTTGCTGTTGAGGACCAAAGGGACAGAGTAGGGAATGGGGGCATGGTTATCCTCTTTGACAAGAACATCCAATCCTGGGAGGAAGGCTATCCTGTCCCGACCAGAGATAGGTGAGAAACTAGAACTTAGAATAATCCAAATGGCCTCAGTGTCTGGTCCAGAGGGGATACTGGGGTCTGGTTCCCTTTAGGAGTCAGAGATTTTTAACTCACTTTTGGTTACTGGTGAGCCCAAGATATCAGGCAGATTTATTATTATTATTATTATTAAAAATCTGAGCTAGATTTTTAATAAAATTACAAAAAGGCTATAATATAAATGATGGCATGTCTTTGGGCTGTAATTGCATATAGAATGAGACACCAGACTATTTTTCAAGAAAAAGTAAACTTTGGTGAGTTTTATGAAGACCAGTGGGAGGCAGAATGGCATGGAGAAGGAACACAATCCCACAAATGCAGAAGCCAGGGCTTTCTTTTGGGTTCTTCCACTAAGTTAACTTATTAACCAGCAGTGTGACTTTAGGTGAATTACTTAACCTCTCTGAGCCTCATGTTACTCCATCTTATATTAGATCTTGAATGAACTCAACCTGCATACTTAGATTTTTACAAAAATTCAAAATGATTGCAGGGAAATGAAATATTTGATTTGTAATTACTGTTCATGGTCAATCAATGAGCTGGGAAGCAGCATAGAGTATCTACATTTCTCCTGGAGAGAACATATTAGATTCATCATGGCCTCCTTTCTGACCTTTCCAACCAGCAAGTTATTTTCAGTCTCAGGGCCTTTGCACTTACTACTATTAAGTGTTTCCTTTGATGCACAGCTGTTCTTCATTTCTCCTGTCTCAGATAAAACCTTCCCAAAGTGGCCTTTCCTGGCCACCCATCAATCAGTCCCTATTTCATCATCATACTATTTTAATTGCTTCCTAACATTTGAAATGATCAAACTTATAAATATATTTAAGTGCCTATTGTCTTTTTCCCTCTACACAATATAAGATCCACAAAAGACAGATGTAATGGCCTCATTCAAACTATACCTAGTGAGTAGAGCACCTGCCCGCAAAGCAGGAGATGTGGGTTTGATTCCTGGGTCAGGAAGATCCCCAAGAGAAGGAAATGGCAACCCGCTCCAGAATTCTTGCCTGAAAAATCCCATGATTAGAGGAGACTGGTGGATTAAGGTCCATGGAGTCACAAAAGAGTTGGACACACTCAGCTACCAAACTGTACCTAGAACATGGAAATGACCCAAGGTTGGAAAGTTGAAAGGAGGCGTGGTTGGAGCTTTTGGGGTGAGGAGAAAAGTGGTGAGAGTTGATCCCAGGGATGTAGGGAGAGCTAGATCTCATAGGTCTTATTAGCGATGGTAATGAATGACAGCAAAGCTCCTTATAGGAAAACCTTAGGAATCTTCTTAACTATTTATGCTTCTGAAAAGTAAATCATTCACAAACATCTACACTTTATCTATTATTAATAACTATTGACTTAAGACACACTTCACAATGGATCCAGAGAAGGCAATGGCAAGCCACTCCAGTACTCTTGCCTGGAGAATCCCATGGACGGAGGAGCCTGGTAGGCTGCAGTCCATGGGATCGCTAAGGGTCTGACACGACTGAGTGACTTCACTTTCACTTTTCACGTTCATGCATTGGAGAAGGAAATGGCAACTCACTCCAGTGTTCCTGCCTGGCGAATCCCAGGGACAGGGGAGCCTGGTGGGCTGCCATCTATGGGGTCACACAGAATCAGACACGACTGAAGCGACTTAGCAGCAGCAGCAGCAGAATGGATCACTGCATCCTAGTAAGTCACAACTTTGTAGCTTTATAAGATAATCTCAAAGGCAGTGGCCCTCAACCTGGACACCAGGGAGGGGCTTCAGAGGGTTGTGAGTCCTTGAACTGAAATGAAAATTCTTGCTTGTAGGTGCAAGCATGCATATGAGCTTCTGTGCAAAAGGTCCTTTGGCTTCAGCATATTCTCAGTGGGAGACCTTTATAACCCCAAATTTAAGAATTGTTGATCCCCACTCTTAGTTTTCTATGAACACCTTGACTCTTGCAGAACCATATTCTAAGCTGGAGAATATGTTTGTTGTCTAAATCACAATTTAAAGTTATAAAATATATGTTCTTCAATAGGCAAGTAGGGAAGTAAATATGGGAAACATTTACTTTTTTAAAAGATCAATTAGCAAATGACCACACATGATAAATTAGTGTCCATGTGTTAAGTAACCTGAGTTACTTAACAAGGTGGATTTTCCTACCAGTGACAGTGGCTGAAATATCCATATACAATGATCTTTAAATATTTGACTGTTGCCTTAAAATAGCTACCCTGATTTTTTTTTAAAGAACATAATTTAAAAACCTTTAGCTTATTTTTAATTTATAGTCCTTGAAAAAAAAAATAAGTGGCTGGCCCAATCATTTATATGCCTGGGCAAAAGCAATACATCTATATAAAAGTACAGTGATATATTTCTGTTGCTGGTTTAATGTGCTGCTCCTCGCCCTGTATGTTCTGATTCATTGGAGAGTAGCAATCATGTCGACAGGCGCTGTTCTTCAGTTCCCATCAGCGACAACTAAAGGCCAATTCAAGGTTGTGGTGGGGTCATGAATCTAACACAGTCGCTGATAGAACAATTTCCCTTCCACACAGCATTGTCAGTGGGACACACAGGGAATAGCCAGGGAAGCTGTCTGTGTGTATCTCTATCTTCTCGCTTTGCCTTTTGTTTCTGAGCCAGTGTTTGCAGTGTGTACCAATCCAGTGCCATTAGGGAATAGAGGGCCAGTCATGGAAAATTGATAAGGCAGAAAATTTCTAAGCCTTCAAGAAACTGGAAAAAAAAAATTCTGTCCCTCTGTGCAAACAAGTCATCTAACAATGTGTTACAGGAGGGTCAAGAGCAGAGAGAACAGAGAGATAGACATACAGGCAGGCTTGTTGGAAACAAGAGTGGTCTCGGGGCTTCTCAAAGAAAATGTTTACATTTTAGAAACTCTAAGGGTTCATTAAATAACTGAGTTCTCTGTTCTTTCTTTTCCCAAATAGCATCTGAGTGAGGAAGCTGTCTCTGCAGCTGCTTTATTTACACTCCTCACTCATTCTAGGCTACAGCCCAAGGTTGACCAGAAAGCCAAACCTTACCCCCATCAGTTTACAGAATGAAAGCAGGTTTAATTTAAGACAAAGTTCAAAGATACCACATCTTGGATGAGGTTCTCAGAGGTAGTGTCATAACTTTTACAAGCTAAGCCTCAAGTTTTCTTGAGATGAAAAACATCTGGAAAGTGGGGTGAAGGATGAAGATGAAGAATTAGGCTGGTTGTGGGACAAATTTTCTCAAGTAAATGGTCCCACGTCATAGCATTCAAAGAGCGTGAAGTCTGTCAGGCATTAACAGAATTTTGTAGTGGTTTTACACACAGGCTTGGGATACAGAGAGGTTAAAAGCTCACTCAAGAGCACACTGGTGGGACTTTCCTGGTGGTCCTGTGGCTAAGACTCTGTCCTCCCAATGCAGGGGGTGGGGGGTCTGGGTTTGATCCCTGGTCAGAGAGCTAGATCTCACATGCCATAGCTAAGACCCGGTGCAGTCAAATAAATAAATATTTAAACAAAATGAAGCACACTGGTGAGTGTGGAGCTGGGATCTGAACCAAGGCCTGTTGAAGCTCATGGCCTGTCCTCTTAGTTGCTGGCCCCAGTTTGGAAAGTCCATATGAAGGCGGTTAACCACGCACATCCCCGCCATGTGTCCCCAAACAGCAACTGACCTGACAGCAGTTTTGTGCCTGAGGGTAAGAATCCTTTAATCTAGTGGAACTAAATGTTTTTAAAACATCAGAAAACAAACAAGATAAGTGAGTGAAATGTGTTTGATAGACATAAACTGGCAAAGATGGAGCTAGTTCTAGCTACCACAACAAAACTAACCAAGCCTTTTTTCAAATAACAAAGACAGTTCCCTAAAAGGGATAATTATAAACACTAATTAACCTCAATAAATCCACGTAAGAGATAAAACCACCGCAACAGGCCTGAAGTTCACTTTGCATGCTAAGTCGCCTTAGTCGTGTCTGACTCTTTGTGACCCCATGGCCTATAGCCTGCCAGACTCCTTTGTCTATGGGACTCTTCAAGCAAGAATATTGGAGTGGGTTGCCATACTCTCCTCCAGGGGATCTTCCCGATCCAGGGATTGAACCTGCATTTCTTACACTTCATGCATTGGCAGGCAGGTTCTTTACCTCTAGCATCACCTGAGAAGCCCCAAAGTTCACTTTAGGGACAGATACTTTACTTACCCTTTGTTTTTTCACAGTTCTTATTTCTAATTTTTAGCTCTTAATCTTCTTATTTTTTAAAAGATATTTTTCCAGAGAGATGTTATGGGGAAGGAGGTGGGAGGGGGGTTCATGTTTGGGAACGCATGTACACCCGTGGTGGATTCATGTCAATGTATGGCAAAACCAATACAGTATTGTAAAGTGAAATAAAGTAAAAAAAAAAAAAAAAAGTAATTAAAAAAGAGATATTTTTCCTGATTGTAAAATGAACACATTGTTCTTATAGAACATTCTGGAAGTCCTGAAAGATAAAATTAACCAGTCATAGTCCAACAACACTATTAATATTTTAATGTATTTCTGCTTCACCACTTTCGTACATATAATTTTGGTCAGTTTTTAAAGAGTCATACTGCACATGTAATTTTGAAACCTAATTTTTAAAATTTATCATTTCTATGTAGGCATTTTCCCATTCCTTTATAAATGTTTAATAAATATAATTTTAATGGCCGTCTAATGTCTCAACAAGTAAATATTCCAGAGTTTACTTAATGACTCCTTTATTGCCAGACATTAGGTGGTTTCCAATTTTTTGCTATTACAAATAATGTCATTATAAATATTTGAGGATATTTTCCACATTTCGGATTATTTCCTGAGGCCAGATTTACAGAAATAGGATTTCAGGGTCAAAAGGTATGAAAACAGTTGGCACTCTTGAGAAATACTGTCATATTGCTTTATAAAAGGGTTGATCCTGGTTTTTACCGCCGCTAGCAACTCATTGAGCAAAACTGCAAAGTGACTAAAACCTGTTTATGGCATTAGATCAGAGTTTCTCAACCTCGGCACAATTGACCTCCAGTGCGGTCGCTAGGTCATGTCGGATTCTTTGCAACCCCACGGACCACAGCATGTCAGGCTTCCCTGTCCGTCACCAGCTCCCGGAGCTTACTCAAACTCATGTCCATCAAGTCGGTGACGCCCTTCTGGGCTGGATAATTCTTTATTGGTGGGGAGGGTGCTGTACTGTGGATTGTGGGATGTTTGGTAGCCTCTCTGATATCTACCCACTAGATGCCAGTAGCAACCCCCAGCTGTGACAGTGAAAAGTGTTTGCAGACATTGTAAAATATCCCCTGGGACAGAAGGGCAAAATCACCCTCTGGCTGAGACCTACTGTGTTAGACAAACTTCAGCTTGTATTTGAGCTCCACTGCCTGCTTAATGCTAATGTGAGCAACTTACTTGATCTCCTTGGCTCCTCATCTGTTTATTGTAAAACTGAGATGATCACACTCAACACAGGGGTTGGTGGTAGAGATTAAATAACATAATGCATGTATGGCATTTCACATAATGTTTGGTACATGGTAAGAGCTTAGTAGTCATTTATAATGAAGATCATGGTGTTAAGGCTTCTAGTGCCCACTGGAAGGACCTGGCTTTTATGTGAATAAAGAAGAGATGGCTCTCTCTCTTGGTAAATGGTTGATACTCTTTCATGAATTCATCATCATTTATTCATTCAGTGGGTATTTACTCGAGCCTTACTACATACCAAACACTGTTCTAGGCACTGAGGACATAGCAATGAATAGCAAACTTTACTCTTGGAGCTTACAGTCACATGAGGAGACAGATTAAATAAGAATGAAAAAGTGATTTATATGATGTTAGGAAAGGAGATAGAAATTATTTGGGAGGTGGGAGAAGATAAAATTTTAGGTAAGGTTTCTCAGGACGTTTTTATTGAGAAAGCAACATTTGACTTCAGACCCAATTTCACCATATGTACCCTGCAGTTAGAGCTTCCCAGGTGGCACTAAGGGTAAAGAAAAGAACCTGCCTGTCAATGCAGGAGACATAAGAGATGCAGATTCTATCCCTGGGTCAAGAAGATCCGCTGGAGGAGGGCATGGCAACCCAGTCTAGTATTCTTGCCTACAGAATCCAGTGGACAGAGGAACCTGGTGGGCTCAGCCCATAGGGTCACAAAGAATCTGACATGACTGAAGCAACTTCGCATGCATGCATGCTCACTGCAGTTACAGCAATCCAAAGTGAATAGCAAGTGTAAAGGCACTGAAGCAGCAACATGCCGGAGTGTTCAGTGATGACCATGTAGGCTAGTGTGCCTGGAAGAGGTTGGGGAAGGAATGATGATGGTGAGTGAGTGATTGGCTGGTGGCTTGATGATAGCCTTGTAGAGACTGGGCCTTTACTCTCAGTGAAATGGGAAGTCATTAAATATAGTTGTTTTGTACTCTTTAAAATAATTTCTGATAAGAAACCATGGAAGAAGAAAATAAAAAGAAACCGTGGAAGGAGGAATAGGTAATGTAAGCATCTGTATCCAGGGGATGGAGACTATATGCTAAGATGGACAAGGGGAAAAAGTGGCTTCTTCTTGTTGACAGGGCTTATCCAGCCAAGCTCCAAATCTTGCTGATTTGGGAATTCCATCATATTTCTGCTGAAAGACATAACTTGGCTGAAGGCAAAAGTTCAGGTTTAATCAAGAGAGTTGATTGAAGGAACTGGGGCATCATCCTGTAAGGATGATGCAAGAGACCCTGGTTCCGATCCCTGGGTTGGGAAGATCTCCTGGAGAAGGGCCTGGCTACCCACACTAGTATTCTTGTCTGGAGAATTCCGTGGACAGAGGAGCCTGGTGAGCTATAGTCCATGGGGTTGCAAAGAGTCAGACATGGCTAACACTTCCACTTTTTTTCCTCTAAAGAGATGGGCTCATTTGATCCTCTTGCTTGTGTGTGTGACATCAACTGTCATGGATGTAAAACTCTTCTTGGAATATGAACTCAGCTCTCCCTCCTCTCTCTGTATCAGCAACAGGGCTTTTAGAACATTCATGGAAGGTATGTCTATTCCTCTTTCTTCTTAAAACAACTGGAAAATGAAATATTGAAGTGAGAAAATGAGACAATAACTAAAAGAACAAAACGGTGTGAGAAGTGTTGAAGGCACTCAACCATAGAATGTTCTTATGGCTGCAGAGTGACAGGACAAATTATTGAAACAAATTTCCCTGTCTCTTGGGGGATTTAGATTTCTTGACTCTTGGAGTCTTGGTAAGACTGTATCAGTGGCATGCATTTTTCAATCGTCTCCTCTTCCAATATTATGACTCAGATTTAAGGTGTTTCTTCTACGTATGTCAACAAGTATAAACACATGCTTGAATGTTTTTTTCTTCCTTAGTCCAAGTTGATGTTAATCAGAATTCATTTCAGATAAAAATCTCAACATGCACTTGAACTTGAAGGTGAGAGTGCATTCCATTCTGTTCTCATTTCATGAAGCAACTCCCCTGCCAGCTCTAGTTAGGCGACTCGACTCTCCTGCAAAAGCTGATTCTCAGGCATGACTACAGAGTGGGGAGTTTCTCTGACCACATTCCCTCTTGAAGGCAAGAGGGGTTCATTGCTTAATGTTTCATAAAGTTTGCAGCATTTGAGGCAATGCTGTGGATTTCCAACTTTTAAAACATCTCTGTATTTTGTAAAAAGGAAATTGTTTAATCTAGTTCTGCCTCCTGCTATTCATTTCAGAGTTATCACAATAAGATTTGCTAAGGGAATGAAGACAACTGCCAATCCCTTAAAAGGTAGTTTTTCTGTATAAATGTCACACAAGCAGATTGCTTGGGACTGCATTTATTCATTTCCCAAAATGCATTACCATACTTCATCTTGGATTGATTTCTTGACAATACCAGCTCATCACTTTGTGAGCGCCATCCAGAAATGGAAACTCAGTCAAATGCCTCTGGCTGAGTGGGTAGCCTTCATCTAGTTGGGGTGATGAAGATGTGTGGTTCCTTGATTAAGTCTCTTATTCCTTAGTGTCCTCAGGCGGCCCAGTGTTAAAGAATCCACCTGCCAATGCAGGGGACATGGGTTCAATCCCTGTTCAGGGAGTATTCCCTGGAGAAAAATATTAGATATCCTTAGATAGAAAAATATCTCCTGGCAACTCACTCCAGTATTCTTGCCTGGAGAACCCCATGAAACCTGGTGTGCTACAGCCCATGGGTTGCAAAGAGACACAGCTTAGTGACTGAACAACAAGGCAACCAAGCTATCTGGAACACTTGGCCAGCCTGTCTGATGACTTTTAAGTCTTACCTTGTAACCTAATGAACCTGCTTTTTCAAAAGTCTATAACCTTGAATGTGAAGAAAAACTGGCTGTTAGTGCAACCATAAATGCCTCTTCACCTTTGAACACTTGCCACCCTTGTGGTAGGATGGTATAAATCTCTACTGTTCACAAGTCTCTCTGTGAAGTGACACAGCCAATCTCCCTGCTGAGTTCTCGACCACTGTGGAGGATTTCAGTGGCTTCAGGAAGCATTCACAACAGTAGTGCTATCATTCTTGGCTTTCACTGGGCAGGGCCTGGTTTGTGATCCTCTGCAATGACAGCCCAGACCTTAGCTCTGGAAATGGGGTCATGGAAAGTGACATGAAGCCACCCCTGCAACAAGCATAAGCAGACATGTGTTCGGCCAGCTGTCGCCTCATTAGATATATCTACCTTCTTGAGAGAAGAAATATTTAGACTTGAATCAACTGAAAACCCCAAACAATCTATACTAATTTGTTGCATCCTGAAAGGAATGGAATTCAAATATCTTCTTCCACTGAAACCACCCATTGACCAAACACACACTCTTGGGAAGGGAGAGAGGGTACAGAAATGCTGAACTCGTGAATAAGGATCAACTGATAAAAATAGGGTCCCGGGGGTAAAGAAAAAAGAATATAAAATTATTTTGCACAGTGAATCGAACTAAAGCAAAATGATATCAATCCTCATTTTTCAAAGTCTGAGCATTCTGGTGAATAAAATGAAGTGCTTTGGGGAAATATAATTCACTTTACTAGAAGTACAGTATTCCAACTTTGCAGTAACTTACATAAAATAGGCACGTACCTGAGAGACAGAGGGCTTCAAAGCACTTTTAATCTGCAGTAAGCCAAGCATTATATTGAGAGCAGAGTCCAAACAGCTTTCTCCTAAATAGCTTATAACATCCTTTACATGCAGTATCTAAAAAGAAATGATATAAATGAATATATTTACAGAACAGAAACAGATTCACAGACTAAAGAGAACGAACCTCCGGTTGTCAGTGGGAGAAGGATACAGGGAAGGAATAGTTAGGGAGTTTGGGATGTTTAGGTGCACACTACTATATTTAAAATGGATAACCAACAAGGCCCTACTGTATTGCACAGGTAACTCTGCTCAATGTCATGTGGCAGCCTGGATGGGAGGGGCGTTTGGGGGAGAATGGATGCATGTATGTAATTGGCTGAGTCCCTTTGCTGTTCACCCGAAACTACCACCTTGTTGATTGGCTATACTCTGATATAAAAAGTTACAAAAAAATAAAAAATAAACAGTCTTCTCCTTCTTGTGGTTCACATAAGAGATGAATAGCTCAGCTTAGCTACAGGGAGGCAGACTCAAAGCAGGGAGGTGAAAGTGTCCTTCTTCTGGGAAGGTGCTAGGGACCTTGTATACTTTGAGACAGATGTATCCTTTTTTGCTCTTCACACTTGAGAATCTGAAACATCCCAGCTGCCTCCAAAATTGGCAGCAGAAAGGTTCACCAGCTGTAAACTAACAGAAAGGGGGCATCTAAAGAGGCAAACGCTTTCGTGCCCTACAGATTCTTTGGCCCCTTGTAAGAGGTTGCCTCCACCCCACACTCTCCCAGCCTGAGGGGAAGACTGGTATTATAGCCAGTGCTGGGATTCAGAGGTATGTCCGTGGCTGCTTCACAGCTTGTTTTCTGAACAGGTCCAATTTAGAGACAGATGAAGATCAAGCTCAAATAGAGGATTTTTAGGCACAGGGTAAAATTCAAATTTTCTGATTAGAGAAATGAGAGCTAAGGCGAGAGTGCTAATGAAAGATTCCAGGCAAAGATGTCAGGGCCAGCTGCCAGCTCACAGACTGAGCTTGGCAGACAGACAGAGGAGCTCTGACGGGGAGTTTCTCTGTGCATTTTAGAAGACGGCAGCATAGATCTAAATGCAGCCAACCTATTGATTTATTCTCTTTGTACTGGACATGGCTTTTTATTAAAGAAAGCAGATATTCAATAGTGTTAACTAGTAATGGGAATTGACTTTTCACTAATTGCACAGACCTTGGCATTAATACACTTTAATGGAACCTGGGTTCTGCGTCCCTCAGATCAATCCCGAAGTTTTTCTCTAACTCTTTCTGGTCAAAGGACATGAACAGCATTATAACTGAGGGGGACCCTTTTTAATCTTTCCTTTTTTTTTTTTTAAATTCATGGAATGAACAGGCTGAAGAACTTTCTTTGATTCCAGTGGACCAGAGAGAGGAATAATTTTGTGACCTGTAAAATACATGGGAACTCTGTAGTCTGAACTGACTGCAGAATTTGGTGCTCGCTGTTTAGAATTCAGTTATGAATGCTGGGAAAAAATTTGGCTTTCCATGCACCTGGCTAGGTCCTGCCCTCACTGGATTCTCTGAGGCAGAAGACTCATCACTTATTTATCATTCACTTGTTAGATTTATTAAAAGTAAATAGGATCCCTGACAGCTGCTGGGCTCACATAACCTGGAACTAGGGCCTTGAGAATACATGCTGCTCTCATAAACATCTCATAGAATCTGACCTCACCCAAAGGCAAAGCGGCATGGAATAACGGAATCTGCCAGGAGGGAGGGCATTCCTGAAGTTCCCAGGATGGCAAATGTCCCATCTCCAATTCTCTAAGATTCATTACTAAATTCTTCCTCTGGCCATGGGAGGCAATGGTGACTGTCGAAGGCAAAGATGCTTCAAACACAGACACGAGATTATTAGGTATCCTATTCATCTCTGAATCTGACTATGCCTGGTGTCCCGAGTGGCAAACCCCATTTAATTCATGACTTACCTCTTTCTAACTGTGTGGCATTAAGTGGACCAAGCTTTTTGATCTGTCTATGTCCTGTCTGGGGGGTGTGGCGGGGTGGGAAGAATACTAGAAAAAATCTTTTGCAGAGTTGTTGCGAGATTAAATGAGATATCATGTGTAAAATCTTTAGCTCATTGAGGGCACAGAATAAATGTCAATGAATGATAGTTCTAATTATCATCATCTTTGAATCTTTTGCATTTAGACATTGGGTGTTTGGTAAATGTTAAGTTCAGTGAATGGGTTCATTCTCTGATTCAACTATTTCTGTGTCTCCTATGAGCCAGGTATTGTTCTGCAGTGGCAGACAGGCACATCCTGTGACTTTATGGAGTTTACCATTTGCAGTACTCTTGCCTGGAAAATCCCATGGATGGAGGAGCCTGGCAGGCTACAGTCCATGGGATCGCGAAGAGTCGGACACGACTGAAGTGACTTAGCAGCAGCAGCAGCAGCGATAGAGGCAATAAATAAGTACATGAGTGAATGAGTGAATTACCTGAAATGTAATTTCAGATACTGCCAAGTGGAGCTAGTGGTAAAGAACGTAACTGTCAATGCAGGAGACATAAGAAATGCAGGTTCGATTCCTGGGTTGGGAAGATCTGCTGGAGGAGGGCATGCAACCCACTCCAGTATTCTTGCCTGGAGAATCCCATGGACAGAGGAGATTGGAGGGCTGGAGTCCATGGGGTTGCAAAGAGTAAGGCATGACTGAAGCAACTCAGCATGCATGCATGAAAGAAATTAAGCCAGATAAGGGAATAAGGACTTCTCTGGTGGCCCAGTGGTTAAGGCTTTGCCTTCCAATGCCAGGAGTGTGGTTTTCAATCCCTTACGGGAGCTGAGATCCCACATGCCATGGACAAAAAACCAAAATATAAAACAGAAGCAATATTGTAACAAATTCAATAAGACTTAAAAATGGTCCCCGTTGAAAATATCTTTAAAAAAAGAAAAAGATAAGGGAATAGAAAATGACTTTGTGTATGGGAATAAGAGTGTGTGTAAAAGAGAGAGAGAAAGAGAGACCGACAGAGCAGTGAAGTGATGTTGAGGAGACAAGTGACTGAATAAATGGACAGAGATTTCTTCAGATTTCTTCTAATGCACCTTGCTCAGCTTGTTTTAACTCCTCTGACCATGTTTTAGCTCAGTAACTCCTTTCTTGAGAAGTCTAACTTTTTGTGCTAGAGTTTCTTACTGTATAGTGAGGTAACTCCTAATATCTAACTAAATAAACTAAATAATAAATAATAACTCCATGACCTCCATATGCCTAGCATCCTTTTTTCCTCAAGTACTCCCCACCCCAAACCAGGACTTCAGCTCAAAAATGAACAGTATGATTTGGAAATTTTCCTACAACATTTTCACTTGAGGGAATCAGGAAAATGCCTCTCTTTTCGTCTCTGACTTCTGTACCTCCAGCTTGCCTTCTGGAGGAGGATAGCTACGTATTCAAGATGTCTAGAAGCTGAAGGGAGCCTTTGCTTTCTATTTGGCTCTCTGAAGTGTTACACAACTGGACTGCCATACTGAATTATTTTCAGCAGTAGAAATTCTTCAGTGTCCCATCTCAGGCCAGGCTTTAATTTGAAAGTAATAACATTTGGGCAAAGCTCAGATGCACTAAGTTGCTGCCGAGGGCTTGGTGGGTTTTGAGGTAATTGGTTTTACTCAGTTGCTGATGCTTCACTTGGACAAATGAGAAATCAAACTCCAGCTCAGTTTGCAGAAAAACCCACGTCAGCAGTTTAGTCTACTACTATTTCAGAGCTTGTTATGTTATTGGCAATAAAATGAAACTAATATACTGTTAATTAATATTGCATCCTACAGCTAATTTATCACATTATTAATCAGAGTGATAAAGCCAAGGAAAATGTGGTTCACCTTTAGTGTCTTTTCATCTCTTTTAAACACTTGTATTTATGCACAAATACATGTTTTGGTCAACACTGCCAAGTATTTGGTTGTTCCTGGATGCGTGTATTCTATTTTCAAACAGTAACTTGCCCCTCAGGAATATTTTATTTAGCAAGACAGGACTTAAAGTGAAAGGGTAACCATTTCTGATCGTAACCTTGGCTTTGTGCTTCTAGTAATTATCCTTTAATTGCATTACCCTATTTGAAATAGAGTTGTAATTGGAAAAAAACAATTTGACATTCCCTGATGCTTACTCTGACATGCACTATTTGCTTTTTATTCAAATGTAAATTTTCTCCATAATACTATCAAAGAAAGAAAAAAAATTAAGCAAAATTGAAATGTCAGTAGCAATTTCTGACATGCATGCAGTGTCATTTACTGGCGCTTGTCTGGAAGGCAAGACTTTTGGTTCAGATGCAAAAAAAAATTAGCAAGCTCTGAGGAGAGGGAGAGATGGATGGCAGCAACACCATCCCTCTGGGATTCATGTCCACTTTGCACAAAGGCTTCATAATACCCAACAAACTACAAGCTATAATTTTGGGATAAATAGTTTTTTTTTTTTGCTTTATAATGAAAAAATTTCTTTTCTTAAAAATGGAAAGATAATAAACTTAACTTTAGGGTTATTTTATCTTGGGCATCTGGGAGGTGTAATTTTAATTTGGCGCATGTAATATCTGTTGGGCAGCTTCTAAAAAATGGCTCCAATGATTTTAGTTTCCTGATAGTCACACCCTTTCATAATCTCTCCCCTTTAAGTGTGGGCTGGATCTCTTGATTTATTTCTAATGAGTAGAATATGGCAAAAGCCACGGGATGTCAATTCCAAGGTTAGGTTATACAATGTGCTGAGGCTTCTGCCTTGGGCTTCTCTGTCTTGCTATCTCCTGAGCTCACTGTGAGGGAAGCCAGCTGCCATATTGCGACCTGCCCTCAGTGACTCAAGAGGGTCTCTGACCAACAGCCAGCTAGGAACTGAGGTCCTCACCCAACAGCCCATGAAGAATCAAATCCTGTCAAAGGTTTGGAAGTGAATCATCCCTCAGCTGAACCTTCAGATGAGTCTGTGGCCCCAGGTGGCATTTGATTGTACTCTCAGGAGAGACTTTAAGCCAGCTAGGTGGCAACTGGATTCCTGCAGAAGCTGTGAGGTAATAAATGTTTGTTTTTTTAAGCTGCTTTTGACTCATTGGAAAAGACTCTGATGCTGGGAGGGATTGGGAGCAGGAGGAGAAGGGGACGACAGAGGATGAGATGGCTGGATGGCATCACGGACTCGATGGACATGAGTCTGAGTGAACTCCGGGAGATGGTGATGGACAGGGAGGCCTGGCGTGCTGCAATTAATGGGGTCGCAAAGAGTCAGATACGACTGAGCGACTGAACTGAACTGACTGAAGTTTCAGGATAATTTGTTATGTAGCTATAGATAACCAATGCAGGGCAGGAGAGAATGGTTATTAAGCAAATAATTATGAATATGTTTGGCACACTTGATTTTTTTTAATCGTTAGCATGGGTATCATTTATTCACAAAATATCTGTTAGCTGGAAATAAAATAATGGATACAGGAATAGTCAGAAAAGTTCTAAGTACTGTACATATATGAAATGATTAGTATTAAAAGCTTCTTGTAGCTTGGACAAAAACTCTCAGTCCGATATCTCAGTGAAGGATTCATGGTGTACTGGATTGAACCTGGATTCCAATCCAGACTTTCTCATTCACTGGCTATAGACTTTGAGAAAGCCACTTAAGCTCCATCAGCTTTTGATAAATCCATAGGACTGAGAGGAAGGGAAATAGGACAATAAGTGATCAATGAGAGCAGCCTAAGATTGTGGATATAGTATTGGGACTTTTTGGTCAAAAGTGACAGAAATCCAACTTGAAATAGATTTTGGCAATAGATCCTGAGTTCAGGATTGGAGCCACAGTCAGCTCCCGGTCTTGTTTTCGCTGACGGTATAGAGCTTCTCCTTCTTTGCTGCAAAGAATATAATCAATATGATTTCAGTATTGACCATCTGGTGATGTCCATGTGTAGAGTCTTCTCTTGTGTTGTTGGAAGAGGGGTGTTGGCTATGACCAGTGCGTTCTTTTGGCAAAACTCTGTTAATCTTTGACCTGCTTCATTCTGTACTCCAAGGCCAAATTTGCCTGTTACTCCAGGTATCTCTTGACCTCCTCCTTTTGTATTTCAGTCCTCTATAATAAAAAGGGCATCCTTTTGGAGTGTTAGTTCTAGAAGGTCTTATAGGTCTTCATAGAATCGTTCAACTTCAGCTTCTTCAGTGCTACTGGTTGGGGCATAGACTTGGATTACTGCGATATTGAATGGTTTGCCTTGGAAATGAACAGAGATCATTCTGTCATTTTTGAGATTTCATCCAAGTACTGCATTTTGGACTCTTTTGTTGACCATGATGGCTACTCCATTTCTTCTAAAGGATTCCTGCCCACAGTAGTAGATATAATGGTCATCTGAGTTAAATTCACCCATTCCAGTCCATTTTAGTTCACTGATTCCTAGAATGTTGACGTTCACTCTTACCATCTCCTGTTTGACCACTTCCAATTTGCCTTGATTCATGGACCTAACATTTCAGGTTCCTATGTAATAGTGCTGTTTACAGCATCGGTCTTTACTTCCATCACCAGTCACATCCACAACTGGGTGTTGTTTTTGCTTTGGCTCCACCTCTTCATTCTTTCTGGGGTTATTTCTCCACTGATCTCCAGTAGCATATTGGGCACCTACCAACCTGGGAAGTTCCTGTTTCAGTATCCTATCATTTTGCCTTTTCATACTGTTCATGGGGTTCTCAAGGCAAGAATACTGAAGTGGTTTGCCATTCCCTTCTCTAGTGGACCACATTTTGTCAGAACTCTCCACCATGACCCTTCCATCTTAGGTGCCCCTACATGGCATGGCTCATAGTTTCATTGAGTTAGACAAGGAGGTGGTCCATGTGATCAATTTGATTAGTTTTCTGTGATTGTGGTTTTCATCCTGTCTGCTACAAGAGGCATATGGTAGCTTCCCGATGGGAGAGACTGACTGAGGGGGAAACTGGGCCTTGTTCTGATGAGCGGGGCAGTGCTCAGTTCAGTTCAGTTCAGTTCAGTTGCTCAGTCATGTCCGACTCTTTGCAACCCCATGAATTGCAGCACGCCAGGCCTCCCTGTCCATCACCAACTCCTGGAGTTCACTCAGAGTTGTGTCCATCGAGTCAGTGATGCCATCCAGCCATCTCATCCTCTGTCGTCCCCTTCTCCTCCTGCCCCCAATCCCTCCCAGCATAAAAGTCTTTTCCAATGAGTCAACTCTTCACACGAGGTGGCCAAAGTACTGGAGTTTCAGCTTTAGCATCATTCCTTCCAAAGAAATCCCAGGGTTGATCTCCTTCAGAATGGACTGGTTGGATCTTCTTGCAGTCCAAGGGACTCTCAAGAGTCTTCTCCAACACCGCAGTTTAAAAGCATCAATTCTTCAGTGCTCAGCCTTCTTCACAGTCCAACTCTCACATCCATACATGACCACAGGAAAAAACCATGGCCTTGACTAGACGGACCTTAGTCGGCAAAGTAATATCTCTGCTTTTGAATATGCTGTCTAGGTTGCTCATAACTTTTCTTCCAAGGAGTAAGAGTCTTTTAATTTCATGGCTGCAATCACCATCTGCAGTGATTTTGGAACCCTCAGTAAATCTTTAATCCAGTTTTCTGTTGATGGGTGGGGCTGTGTTACCTCCCTCTTGTTTGACCTGAGGCCAAACTATAGTGGAGGTAATGAAGATAATGGCCACATCCTTCAAAAGGTCCCATGCAGGCACTGCTGCACTCAGGGCCCCCAACCCTGCAGCAGGCCACTGTCGACCCATACCTCCACCGGAGACTCCTGGACTCTCACAGGCAACAGCTGAAGATATTAAGAAGAGGTGGCAAGAATACACAGAAGAATTATACAAAAAAGATCTTCATGACCCAGATAACCACGATGGTGTGATCACTCACCTAGAGTCAGACATCCTGGAATGTGAAGTCAAGTGGGCCTTAGGGTGCATCACTTCGAAAAAAGCTAGTGGAGGTGATGGAATTCCAATGGAGCTATTTCATATCTTGAAAGATGATGTTGTGAAAGTGCTGCACTCAATATGCCAGCAAATTTGGAAAACTCACCAGTGGCCACAGGACTAGAAAAGGTCAGTTTTCATTCCAATCCTAAAGAAAGGTAATGCCAAAGAATGTTCAAACTATCACACAATTGCACTCATCTCACACACTAGCAAAGTAATACTAAAAATTCTCCAAGTCCGGCTTCAACAGTACGTGAACTGTGAACATCCACATGTTTAAGCTGGATTTAGAGGAACCAGAGATCAAATTGCCAGCATCTGTTAGATTATCAAAAAAGCAAGAGAGTTCCAGAAAAACATCAACTTCTGCTTTATTGACTATGCCAAAGCCTTTGACTGTGTGGATCACAATAAACTGTGGAACATTCTGAAAGAGATGGGAATTCCAGACCACCTGACCTGCCTCCTGAGAAATCTGTATGTAGGTCAAGAAGCAACAGTTAGAACTGGACATGGAACAGACTGGTTCTAAATCAGGAAAGGAATATGTCAAGGCTGTATGTTGTCACCCTGCTTATTTAAGTTATATGCAGAGTACATCATGCAAATGCCAGGCTGGATGAAGCACAAGCTGGAATCAAGATTGCTGGGAGATATAAAAAACCTCAGATATACAGATGACACCACCCTTATGGCAGAAAGTGAAGAAGAACTAAAGAACCTCTTGATGAAAGTGAAAGAGGAGAGTGAAAAAGTTGGCTTAAAACTCAACATTCAGAAAACTAAGGTGATGGCATCTGGTCCCATCACTTCATGGGAAATAGATGGGGAAACAGTGGAAACAGTGGCTGACTTTATTTTCTTGGGCTCCAAAATCACTGCAGATGGTGACTGCAGCCATGAAATTAAAAGACGCTTGCTCCTTGGAAGAAAAGCTATGACCAACCTCGACAGCATATTAAAAAGTACAGATATTACTTTGCCGACAAAGGTCCATCTAGTCAAAGCTATGGTTTTTCCAGTAGTCATGTAAGGATGTGAGAGTTGGACTATAAAGAGAGCTGAGTGCCAAAGAATTGATGCTTTTGAACTGTGATGTTGGACTGCAAGGAAATCCAACCAGTCCATCCTAAAGGAAACCGGTCCTGAATATTCATTGGAAGGACTGATGCTAAAGCTGAAACTTCAATACTTTGGCCACCTGATGTGAAGAACTGACTCATTTGAAAAGACCCTGATGCTGGGAAAGATTGAAGGCAGGAGGAGAACAGGATGACAGGGAATGAGATGGTCGGATGGCATCGCCGACTCGATGGACATGTTTGAGTAAGCTCCAGGAGTTGGTGATGGACAGCGAAGCCTGGCTTGCTGCAGTCCGTAGAGTGGCAAAAGAGTCAGACATAACTGAATGACTGAACTGAACTGAACTGAGGATCAATTTTAGGCTTAGAAGATTGATCTTTAGTTTGGTTTGGCTTTTACTAGGTTTCCAACAGAATGTGATTGTAATTTTGCTTCACCAAAGAGTCTACTTTTAAGGGCATTTGTGTATCAGGGTAAGTGGGAAAAAAAATCAGCTGACTCCTCTGAGTCCTGCCTAACAGATTGCTAGTCTTCATCTTCTGTTCTAAGTGTCTAGAAGAGGTTTTTTTTGGTTTTTGTTTTTATTATTATTATTATTTTTATTTAGAAACACTGAACAAGTTTTTACTCAAATGGGTGTGGAATCTCAGTAAATATTTATGTCTTAATTGTATCAAAAATAAAACTTCTAAAAACCACCATTTGAACATCGAGTTCTCTCTCCATGTGGGTCTGCCACCGTTGAGTACCTCCACCTGCCTGCACCCCAGCCTGCCTTGCCGGAGGGGGTCTGGGGGCCCACCTGACCTCAGCCGCTGAGTCCTGGCAGCGCCACCCCTGGGCAGGACCCCCCTACGTGACGGCCTCCCAGGAGAAGCAGGCAACACAGTAATCCACCTTAAGGATCCTCGTTCTGAGACGGCTCCACGATACTCAAGCAGCAGTCAGCAAACTCCACAAGCAAGGACTCCTGCATGCAGGCTCGCATAAGCTTGGCCTTGTCGTCTGCCTGATCGAGGTCGACCATCAGCTGTCTGAGGTGCGGACTGAGCAGTAAGCTCCTCAGTGCTACATTCTTTAAATTCTGCAAAGACACTCGGTCCTCTTCCTCATCACTGTTGAGAAAATCAGCCACAGAGTCGTCATCATCATCTTCGTTTTCCACAGGCTTTTTAGTTTTTGCAGTAAGAGCTGATCTTATTTGTTTCTCGACAGGACCAGTTGCAGGCTTGCACCGCTCTTTGTGCTTCCGGAAGCACGGCAAGGAGCAGTAGGGCACGCGGCAGGCAGGGCAGCGGTATTTGGGTTTCTCCAAACAGACAACGCAGACGGCGGTACCGCAGCTGAGCAACGCCTTGGTCTCTCCCGGGACGCGCCCCCCGCCTGTGCGCCAGCCCCGGCCCCCGAGCCCCACATGCACCTGTTTTTTTTTTTTTTTTTTTTAAATTTCAGGTGGTGTCTCACATATCTCTGTAGTCTGAATTTTGCAGCTATGACCTTAATGATGTTACAGGAGGTCAAACCTTTGCATGACCCTGAGAGTAGTCATCTCCTTAAATTGTTTCTTTTGGCACCTGACTTGCCTCACCCTAGTAGTGGCAGTGTATCATTTCCTTTGATCCCATCAACTGAATCAATAGCACCACAGTCTTCCTTGCAGGCAGAACAGAGAGCTGCGTCACCTGAGAGTTATAAGAATCCCATGAGTTTCCCTTGGACTACACTATCTTCCTCATTGGCCTGTATCAATATTCCAAAGTCTAAGCATTGGATCACTTTCTAAGGCAGGAAGTTATTTGGAAAAGCGTACAGGATTTGGAAGAAAAAAAATACGTTGAAATTCAGGTTCTGGCATAAAATAACTGAGGGAACTAGGGAAAGTCAATTAATTGATCTGGCCTAAATTTTCTGTAAAATGAGGAAGACAAGTGTGCCCTGTCTTTCTGCATATGTTATGTGGTTCAAGTAAAATACTGTTGGAAAAATTATTTTGAAATCTGAAAAGCAGTATGTTAGTGCTGACTGCTTATTAAGGGTTAATACACAGTTCTCTCTTCAGCAATAATGATGTTATCTGTTCAACCCTTAGGCCATTGAGAAGAAGGGAAACGGAGTAAGCTCACATTGAGGAGCACCAGTGTGAGAGCACGGGTTTATATATCAGGACTCTTTGATCAAAAGTGAAAGAAATCTAACTCAAAATAGTTTAGGAAAAAGACAAAGGAACTTTCTGAAAGGGCATCACATTTAACCTAGAGTAGAATAAGGGTGGAGTTCATTCTCCGGGAAAGTTGGAAAAGGGATTCAAGCTCAACCAGGACCTCATCTTCTCCCAGGGAGCATCCTTCTCTCCCTGTAGACTGTCTCCTCCATATCTTGGGGTCCTGGCTGACCGATGTTCCCAGGATTCAAATCCCATCGCTCCCACCCGAAGAGGCTGATCCTCTCCTTAGTTTTGGTTTCTACATATTCCAGGGAAGGTTGCTGAT
Organism: Oryx dammah; assembly: GCF_014754425.2. NCBI lineage: Eukaryota > Metazoa > Chordata > Mammalia > Artiodactyla > Bovidae > Oryx > Oryx dammah. Next base: position 58,820,528 of record NW_024070201.1, on the reverse strand, counting down.
TGTCTTGGCTGATGTCAGAGGCCCACCCCTGGGCCAGCTGAGGCCAGGGAGGCAGAATCCCCAGGGGACACATCCCAACGACCTTGCCCAGAGGTGTGGAAACGCCTGGAAGTGACCTTCCAAATGCCCTCTGTGGTTAGGCCCTGACCGAGTGGCTGGGCTGCTGCGCACACCAGTTTAGGGTGTGCAGTGTGCTGTGGCCAGTAGCCCCAGTGCCTGGGGAGAAAACTAAATCCAGGCCACTGCACAGGAGCACATCAGTTCTGAAGGAAACGTGGTCCTAATGAGAGGGAGTGGGAGAGGTTTCCACTGGGAGAAAGGCTCTGTCCATGCCAGAGAAGCCTTCCAGTCAGAGCCTCTGAGGGCACGGCCCTGCACTGGGAAGGGTGACCATTCCATCCTCTTGCAGGCAGGAACCCCTCCTCCTTTCATGTTGATGGAGCGGAATGGGAAACTCAGCTCGTAGGAACAGGAAAAATGCAAAAGCCACAAACTAGGAGTTCTCTCTGCAGACTATGAAGAATTAATGGTCCTTCCCAATGCTGTCAGGGGCATATTTCAAACTGGACTGTAAGTGTAGAAGGACTCCAGTCGCCGTCATGACCTGTTGCCCGGATGTTTAGCTGGCACTGAAGCCACTCCATCCCTCCTGTCGAATGCTGCTGGGTTAACCTTTCTCAAACCCACATGCTCTAAACCCCACTCCACTGCCTGCCACTCCTCATCTGGGCACCCAAGACCTCCCATGCTGTGGCCCCAGCCCCTTTCCAGGTTCACCTCCTGTTTCCCCTCTAGACTAGAAACACAGACCTTTGTTGCTCGCAAATATGTCCAACCAAGTCTCACCTCCAAGCCTGACCATGGGCTATTTCCGCTGCCTGGAATGCGTTGCCTTTTCAAACCTTCCCGATTTGTCCTTTATGAAGCCTTTCCCCACAACCCCAAGTAGATATGAACTCATGGTTTATATGCCCTTACAGAACTCACCACACTCCATCTCAAGTAATCTTTGCACTTGTTATGCTGCTTTTTTTTCAGGTGAAAAGATCCTTGAAAGGCGGTGAAAAAAAAAAAAGATAAATACATAAATTTCTTACTATGTGCAGGTACTGCTATGGATTTAGAGTAATCCTCAAAACAACCCTTTTAAGAGAGAAGTTTAGCAACTTGCCCAAGGTCACACAGCCAAACAAGGATTCAAACCCATGTGGTGTGCCTGCCTGAGTACATGCTCCTGATAACTATGACACCCCTGCTTGTGGCGGCAGAGACACATTTACTCTGAAGCCAACAAATTCCTTTCCAAGGGAATGTACTCAATTTATAATTTAGTGATTTTTTTCCTTAAAGAGTCCCTCAAGATTGTATTAACTTCAAGTTCTATAAAACTGGGTAGAAATACAATGTCTTGTTCATTTGAAATTCTCTTAAATCTTGTTTAGTAACGATGATTGTCACATCGTCATAGTGATGATGGTTCCAAGCCTTACATGGGGATTTACAAGGCATTTTCAGCCATCTCACTGGATCCTTACAAAAACCTAAAACTTAGGTGCGGCCATTGAAACTTTGTAAACAGATGACAAAAGTGACCTCGGAGACACTAAGTAATTTTGTCTAAAGCCACCCAGCTATAAATGATGGAGCGGGAGCTGAAGCTCAAGGCTTCTGATCCCATCTGTCAAGATTCCTTCATTCAGGTCTTTGCTGCCTGTGGGTTCTGAAAGCCTTTCAATCACTTAGCGGATGGTGGTCCTCCCACCCTCCGCCCCACGCACACCCATTTGAAGAGCACTCCATCACATCCAACAATTATCTAAATTGAAGTTGTCCATCCTGCCTTTTAAATTCTTCTCCAGATAATGAACCTTTTCAACCAATAGGGTGCTTGATGTTAATCACACAGAGAAATGCAAACTTGATCTATTCACCTTCAAATAGATAGAGCCTAAAAGGTACAGGAATTGCATTTACCTTCCAAGCCCTAATCTTGATAATTTCTTTAGGGAAACTTCTTCAACTGCCTGTCTTCAAGAGACTTTTAAAGCTCTCAAGCAATTGCTGAGTGATCCTAGAAATACATTTGCCTGTAGCTAGAGATTTTTGATAAGTAGCCTATAATTTATCACTGTATTACAGAAAGCCTGGAGAAAGCCTTCTATATTATGCTGAAGCCTTCAGCTTTCACAGCTGATATGTAAACATATTCCCAAACTAGAGGTGCCCTGGATCATTTTTAATGGCTAAACACTGACCCTAGAAATATCATCACTGTATGTTCAGTTGTTCCCAAGGACGTGGCAGCTCTAAATATCACACATGCATGTATGCATGCTAAGTCGCTTCAGTTGTGTCTCTCTGCGACCCCATGGACTATATAGCCTGCTACATTCCTCTGTCCATGGGGATTCTTCAGGCAAGAGTACTGGAGTAGGCTGCCATGCCCTCCTCCAGGGGATCTTCCTGCCCCAGGGACTGAACCCACATCTCTTATGTCTCCTGTATTGGCAGGAGGGTTCTTTACTGCTAGCGCCACCTGGGAAGCTCTATCATCCAGGGAAATGTCTTCACCTGCAGGCCCATGTCTTCTCCAGACTTAAGCAGTCGTGGAAAAGAGGTAAACGGAGGCAGAAGCCAAGAACTCAGTCTCTGGATTTAGGCCAGCCTGGGTGTGACCCGTCTCCCCCAGCTCCACCTCTTACCAGCTGGGTAGCCTACGCACATTGCTTATTTTGTTCATTGATTCAACAACTACTTGCTGAGCACTTAATAAATGACAGTGAGTGCTGTAGGTATTGAGACAATGGAATGAACAAAACTATCTCAGCGAGCTGGAGTTTCCATTTGCAAAAGAGAAATAACTGGAGCACCTAGCTCACAAGGCTGGTTAGGGATGATAAGTCAGCCTGGGGCTGGCTCAGACTTACTCTATTTAAAAAACAATAAAACAGTCTTTAACCTTGATTCTAGACTTTTAAAACATTCAGGATTGTTTGTTTATATTTTGAGCCACTCCAAATCCTGCTTTTCATAAAATTTTCGAGGGATTTCCCTTAATGAGGAATGTAGGAGAAAGAGTTTCTAGAGCCTTGAGGCAGGAATTCCCTGGTAGTCCAGTGGTTAGAATTTCATGCTTTCATTGCCCAGGATCTGAGTTTGATCCCTGGTCAGGGAACTAATATTGGTGAAGAAAATAGTCAATTAAATCTCCATCTATACAAGGCAAATATTCATATATTATTTATCCCAAGATTTTTAATCATGTCTTGCTTCTTTTTCCTTTCTCCCTGAATTAGGATTATTAACTATTAACTAAGTATTTTTGGCAGTGAGTCAGATGATTCAGGAGACATATTTGGTGTATACTAATATGCCTTTGCAGCTTCCCTGGTGGCTCAGACAGTGAGGAATCTTCCTGCAATGAGGGAGACCTGGGTTCGATCCCTGGGTTGGGAAGATCCCGTGGAGAAGGGAATGGCAACCCACTCCAGTATTCTTGCCTGGAGAATCCCATGGACAGAGGAGCCTGGTGGACTACAGTCCATGGGGTCGCACAGAGTTGGACAGGACTGAGCGACTAACACACACACACAGGGAACTAAGATCCCACAAGTCATGGAGTGTGGCCAAAGAGAAGAGCTTTGGGCCATATGGGCGGGAACTATGCGGCAACAGGAGGGTTAAGCACACTTGGTAAACCCAGCCACGGTCAGAACTTGTTCAGGTGGCCTTTGCATAGGTATTCTTGGGCTGTGCTTAGTCATTCAGTTGTGTCTGACTCTTTGGAACCTTGTGGTCTGTAGCCTGTCAGGCTCCTCTGTCCATGGGGATTCTCTAGGCAAGAATACTCGAGTGGGTTGCCATGCCCTCCTCCAGGGGATTTTCACAACCTGGGCATCGAACCCAGGTTGATCCCACATTGCAGGCGGATTCTTTACCGTCTGAGCTACCAGGAAGGCCTATGCATGGTCTTTGCATAGATATTCTTAGGGGCTCTTCATTTCCAGTTTCATTCGGAAGGGTTTCTGCGGATGCTATTTTTATGTCTGGAGTTTCTGTCTGCCTCAAACACAGTTTAAAAGTTTCAGATGAAGCATTTACCTAAATCCCTGATGTTGTGGCTCACATTCATTTCCTTTTCTCTGGCAAGGGTTGAGTCGGATGGCCCAACCAAGAGATTCTCACTCCTGCCTGTGCCTGGCACCTGTGCTCTTCCTTGGGCCTCTCCGTGATGCACCAGAACCCGAAGACCACGTGCTGGCCCATCCCTCCCTAGTGCATAGACACAGGCGCAGAAGCTCTGTGTTCCTGACAGCCAAATGGGCTGTCTTTTCCTCCCACTCACAAAGAATCACATTTTTCTTCCTTTGTCTTTTTATCCGTGGGAACCCATTTCTCAGTATGGTCTGGGGTCCATTTTCTTGCTCCAAATTTTTGACATGGGGTGAAACACGAAGCAAAATCAAATCTCATGAGATTGTCAGTATCAATTATTATTTCACCTAAAGGAAGGAAGGAAGGAGAGAAAGAAAGAAGGAAGGAAGGAAAAAAGGGAAGCAAGGAAAGAAAGAAAGGAGAAAGAAAGCTTTAAAAAGTCAGGGCTAGAATTAGGTAACTACTCATCTATTCTGCCACCTAATGATAATTTTTATAGTTGATGGACTGCTTCCTCTTCACCAAGCACTGGCTAAGCAAAGTTTTACGTACATTATCTCATTCAATCATCATAGTAACTGCAAGAAGGCTCACCCAACCCCCACCCCATTCAGTTATTTCCATTCTAAGGATGCAAAAACCGAGAGTCAGAGTTCTCAAGAGACTTGCTCAAAGTCCTTCTCCTCCGACCACAAAAGCCATGAGCTAGATATTGTATCTTTTATGTGACACGGGTGGGTTAAAAATCATTGGCCTCAATGACTTCGACCATTTTTTGTCATCATTGTAAGAATAATAGTATCCAATATAGGAAATCTGAGAATTGTACAACATATTAAAAAAATTTTTTTTTGGAGTCTTTTTAATTCTGTTTTTCTGCTCTATTCTGCTTTTTAACAAATTTGGAATTGTCCTTATCTTGTTTTGTACCCTACCTAAAAAAGTAATTAACACAGTGTCATGAGTATTGCCCCAAATCATTAAAAATTCTCCAAAAAAAAACTTACTTGGTTGCATTATATTGACGTAAGTATTATATCACTAGTTGTTCAACTGTTTTCTCCTTATTAGAAAATCAGTTCACAAATTTTGTTGTCGTGTGACAAAGACCTTTGTACAACATTTCTAGTTTTAGGCCCCAGTAGCAGTCATGTTTGTCATTTAGAGGTGATTTCCCTTTGACAAGTGTCATCATTTACATTTTCTAGTTGTTTAGTCATGATGCCCTCCATAGGCTGATGTATCAGATAAATGGTACCTGCTGGGAGCTGACACAGCTCTGCCTGGGGTGTGATTGCACTTCAGTCATGCCCTATGCACCATAACTGGCCAGGCTCCTCAATCCACGGGGATTCTTCAGGCAAGAATACTGAAGTGGGTGGCCAAGCCCTCCTCTAGGAGATCTTCCCTACCCGGGGCTCGAAACTGCGTCTCTTTCGTCTCTTGCATTGGCAGGCGGATTCTTCACCACTAGAGACTCCTGGAAAGCCCCTTGGGGTGTGAGGGCCCACACCAGAGGCCAACAGCAGGCAACGTGGCTGGACCTGCAGCTACTGCCTACTTGGTGCTGCTCTGGGCTCAGCCTGGTGCAGATTTCTAGGGGAACCCGGGAGAAGCAGAGTGGACAGAGCAGGGAGACTGTGGGTGCTTCCCGCCCCTCTGAGAGCTCACTGCTGCCCCCACGGAGTCAGCTCACCTTGGCATCCATGGCTATCCTCCTCCTCCCTGAAGGGGGGTGGAGGTGGGGGTGAGGGTGGCGGGGGGTGGAGGGGGCGGTCCTGGTTCTGGACATGCACTTCCTACAGTCCCCAGGCCTTTGCCTTCCTTCTTCTGCAGCAGACTTCTTACCTACCAAAGAGAAAACAGAGGACAGTGAGCAATAGACTTCATTTTATTTCTTTTCCCCTTCCTTCATTCCCCAAACCTATCCTTACATGGTCAAACTCCCTTTCCTCACTCAGAGAAGAAAGGAGGGGGCTGACTTCTTTCACTGAAAGCAGGGAGAAGAAAAGAAAGGGGAGAAGGTAGAAACACAGCTATTAGACCACGTTACTAGCTTTATCTCTGGCTTCATGCTTTTTTTAAAGTCTAACTTTTTTTATATTTCAAAACATTTTATTCGAAAAGATTTATTGATTGTGTAGGATGTGCCAAGCACTGTACTTAATGCAATGGAGAATGGAAATGACCAAGTCTCATCTTAAAAAAAAAAGTCATAAAACTTTGCTCAGATTGGCTACTTATTCAAAAATTTAGATTATTGCCTATATTAATTTTCCTAGATACTAGAAATGTCAAGTCACTTACTAATAGAGTTCTAAAAGTCTTAGAAAAAGTCTCTAGCCATTGTTATTTTATTTTTTGCCCCTTTGTGCCAGAGTTTTCTGTTTCTGATTGCCAAATTTAACAAATAAAAACACAGAACGCCCCATTAAATTTGAATTTCAGATAACCAATATCTTTTAGCACATTTTATGCAGTAGCTCTAGGTAGCTCCCAAATATTGCATACTTATACTAAAAAGTGATTTGTTGCTTATCTAAAATTCAAATTACTGGGGCTTCCTGTATTCTATCAGGCACCTCTATTTCTATTGAATAAGACATTGTCATTTATTGTGTATCTGTATTAACTAGGCACATTTCATCCTCACAACATCTCTGTCATATGCTTACTACTGTTCACATTTCACAGGCAAGGAAATTGAGGCCTCTAGGAACAAGTAACTTGTCTGAAGTTACAACACCAGAAAGTGTTAATAGTAAAGTCAGCATTCAAGCAGGTTTGTCTGACACCACAGCTCACGTTCTTTTCTCTGGATTGTTGTTGTTCAGTCTCGAAGCCGTGTCAGACTCTTTGCAACCCCAGGGGCTGCGGCATGCCAGGCTTCCCTGTCCTCTATCATCTCCTGGCGTTTGCTCAACTGCATGTCCATTGAGTCCTTGAAGCTATTTAACCATCTCATTCTCTGCTGCCCTCTTCTCCTTTTGGATTTCTTTCTCTGGATTATCTATAATTTAAATATGGACTGGGCCTGGAATGTTCCATTACAATCTGTATTTCAAAAGAATGTTCAATTTCCAGTTGAAAGAACAATTTATATAAAAATGAGCTGGAAAATTTTCTCTTCTCCACGTAATATGTTATATATGAAGAAACATTTTTGCCCTAAACCAGAAGAAACATTTTTGCCCTAAACCACTTAAGCAAATGGTACCTCAAGGCTACCTTAAGAAATTGTTTTTAAATGTAGACCTTATCCAAAGCAAGTGAACTCTTCACTGTAAGTTTGTAGTAAAACATCGCCCTCTTCTGGACATTCGGACACAACGCAACAGAGACGGATAGAAAGGATTTTTAAAAGTTGAAGCAGATGGTTCAATTATGTATCCAACTACACAATGAAAAGCTGTTGCTATCAGTTATCAGGTGTATATCTTACTCTTCAAAGAGACTCCTCAGAACTGAATCAGAAAGACATTTTGAAACTGGCCAGGTAATAGTTTTCTACCCCTCTTTATGAAGGTGGCTGAGTGCTCGGCATGCTGCTGCTGCTGCTGCTAAGTCACTTCAGTCGAGTCCGACTCCGCGCGACCCCATAGACCGCAGCCCACGAGGCTCCTCCGTCCCTGGGATCTTCCAGGCAAGAGTAGTGGAGTGGGTTGCCATTGCCTTCTCGGAGTGCTCGGCATAGAAATAGGTAAAATCTTTAATTTCAGGACACATCTTAAACACCCTATAAAAACACCTAACTATAATAATAATCATGATAATACTTAAACTGTAGAAGCAAAAGTTCCAATACATCCTGAATAGTCAGAACTTCACAAGCATAAAAAGAATGGAAAAAGAATATAGTGAATATAGGTTGGCATTTGCACTTTGGTGTCAAATAGACTGCATTAGGTTCCCTCTCTTCCATTTATAAGCTATGTGACTTTAGACAACTTATTAAATCTTTTAAGCCTCAGTTTCTTCATCTGTTAAATCATAATTATAAGAGAAGCAACTTAAGTGAAATCAGACCGAGAAAAATAAATTGAGTGATGTCACTCAGTCATGTCTGACTCTTTGCGACCCCATGGACTGTAGCCTACCAAGCCCCTCTGTCCATGGGATTTTCCAGGCAATAGTACTGGAGTGGATTGCCATTTCCTTCTCCAAAATACCGCACAGTATCACTTAAATGTGGAATTAAAAAAAGTCAAACAGACGTGGAAAAGTGGTTGTCAGGGGCTAGCGTGGAGGACGACGGGGGGATATGAGGAGAGGTGGGTGAAAAGGTAGACTTTCAGCTATAAGATGAATAAGTTCTGAGGATTTAACGTAAAACATGGTGACCATTGTTAATAACAATATATTGTATAGTTGAAAAAAAAAACCACAGCAGCTAAGTAGGCCAGGTGGAAAGATGAAATAAAACCTAACAGAGGTAGCTTACTGCTAAGAATCAGACTCTTATATATGAACTGATATTTTATGATTACTGCCCCAGTTATTAATTGTATAGAATCAGCTAATGTCAAAGAATAAAACCCGGTTTTTTTTGTGTGTGTCTTTATTTTTAACTACCACAGCTTTGGCTAATAGCAAAGAATTAATACACCAGATATTTCTCTAAATTACCCAATTTTTAGAGCTGTATACTTTTTCAAAGATATTCAGACAAAGATATTTTGGAACAGAAGCCTCAGAAATATGTGAACCTCTGAAATTTGTTGCAAAGACAATCTATACTTTGTTTTTACCTAATTTCAAAACCAAAAAATATGTTAAAAAATACATCAATACAGTAGAATATGAAAGAGGATGGCATCTAAATATTGCTATCATAAGTGATTAAGAGTATCCAATTATCTAAAATACTATCAAATATCAGAAAGTCACTATACATTTAATTTTTTGGCACTATTATCATTGTAAGTGCCATATAGATGACGCTAAACTATACCAAGTTCCCTTTTGTCTGGTGGAACCTCTGCCTCACATTCTGTCTTCCTTCAACAAGAGAGAATTGAATGGCCGATAAGGGCACAAGAGAGGAAGAACTGAGCTGTTAACACTTAAATCTAACTTTGCTAGCAGTGTATTATAAATCACAGATTTGAGGCAATGATATACCTTTAATTGCCTGGCAAGTTAATTAATTCAGACCCAGCTATTAAAATTTTCTATCATTTAACTTAAGAATCGAATTCCAACTATGAAGCATGGTATTCCAGAGAGAATGCTTCCATGTAATTTTCAAACACTTAAGAGCCTTAAAAGCAAGTAATACCAACTAAAATACCAGTTATCTTAACTATGTCTCTTATTTTTACTATAGAATTTCAGACCCTACTGGCAAATTACCATAGTTTATGCTATATTTGCCTTTTAAAGGTGGCTGAGTCCGTGAGAACTATAGAGTGAGAAGATTCTGCAAGGATTCGGAAGAGGAATAGAGATGTGGCTGTAGGTCACAGCTGCTTGCTCTCCTTTTTAAATATATATTATATATATGTTCCAAGGGCCTGAGTTTTAAACAGGCTGTTTTACCCTTGAGCTCTGATGGTCTTTATCCTCAGATGAAAAGAGCTAACTCTCCATCTGGTCACCATCTTGCATTCATTAAATGTCCAATCATGGGCAAAAAGACAAAATGGTTGCCTCGTGAAACTGAAAAGTCCTGGGTTGCCTTCAGACATAGCTGGATCCAAGGGCTCCAATCCTGTGTGTCCTGGCCTTTGGCTTCTGTTTTTACCCTTGTTGTTTGCATTCTAAGGCAGATTCTAGTTAGGCGGTGTCCAGGTTAACTACCAATACGTCCAGTCTTAAATCCACAAGCTGAGCAACCCTTATCAAAAAACCCTCTTTTTCTTTAATCCTAGCAAAGTTGATGTTTATTGGCTTTGACTGGCCTTGGTAATCACGTAAGTGTGCACGCTCAGTTGTGTCTGACTCTTTTGACAGAGCACCAGGCTCCTCTGTCCATGAAATTTTCCAGGCAAGAATACTGGAGTGGGTTGCCATTTCCTACTCCAGGAGATCTTCCTTTCAGAGATAGAACCTGAGTCTCTTCCTTCTCCTGCATTGGCAAGTGGATTCTTTACCAACTGCGCCATCTGGGAAGCTCTTGCTAATCAAGTATCCACACTTAAAACATTCATTAAGGCTACAGAGGGTAGGAGGAGAAGGGGGTGACAGAGGATGAGATGGTTGGATGGTATCACTGACTCAATGGACATGAGTTTGAGCAAACTCTGGAGATAGAAACAGGGAAGCCTGTTACGCTGCAGTCCATGGGGTTGCAAAGAGTCAGACGTGACTTAGTGACTGAACAACAAAGGCTACAGAGACACTGCTCTCTCAAAGGCCGGAGGTGGTGATGCACCCACTCCTGGAATCAAAAAAGCAAGGTCTATTCCACCTGAATTCCATGGGCTGAGAGTATAAGGGTAATGGCTCAAAGGCAAATTTCAGTCTAACACTGAAAGGGAGGACTGATACTGGGATTCAAAGCATGTGAGCTTTAACTGGAGCAGTAGAAACAAAATAAAAATGAAGAAAAAAGCCAGAGCAGATTGAAGAATATTCCAAGGAGGAACCAAATGGATTTAATAATATGAACAGGAGAATGGAGTAAAAATTGACTGAGCTTTATAGTCACTGAATCTTCTAAAGCCAGATATATATAGAGAAAATTAAAAAAAAAAGATTAGTGAAAGTTTTATGTGCTTTAATTTAGAGCTAGGATCTTTCTGGGAACCAGTTTAGAATGGGGACAAATTAGGCTGTTGTATTAACCAGGGTTCTCCAGAGATCTGGAAACAAGAGAATGTGTATAAACATATGGTGGGGGGTTAGTCACTAAGTCATGTCCAACTTTTGTGATCCTATGGACTATAGCCTACCAAGCTCCTCTGTCCATGGGATTTTCCCAGCAAGAATACTAGAGTGGGTTGCCATTTCCTTCTCCAGGGGATCTTCCCAACCCAGGGATCAAACCCAAGTCTCCTGCATCACAGGCAGTTTCTTTACCAACTGAGCCACCAGGGAAAAGAGACATTTTAAGGAACTGGCTCACATGATTATGGGGGCTGGTAAGTCCAAAATCTGCAGGCAGTCTGGGGATCTAGGGGAGATCTGATGTTGTAGTTCAGGTCTGAAGGCAGTGGAGGCAGAATTCCTTCTCCCTTGAGGTACACTGATATTTTTTAAGGCCTTCAACTGATTACATGAGACCCATTCACATTATAGAAGGTGCGAGCCAAGTTGCTTCAGTTGTGTACCACTCTTTACAACCCCATGGACCCTGCCAGGCTCCTCTGTCCATGGAATTCTCCAGGCAAGAATACTGGGGTGGGTTGCCATGCCCTTCTCTAGGAGATCTTCCCAACCCAGGGATCGAACCCGCATCTTTTATGTCATTGGCGGGTGGGTTCTTTACCAGTAGTGCCACCTGGGAAGACTCAGTTCAAAGTCTATTGATATATATATTTTCAAATTGGGGTGTCGTTGCTTTACGATGTTGTGTTTGTTTCTGCTGTACAATGACGTGAACCAGCTATATGGTTTTGACCAACCTAGACAGCATATTGAAAAGCAGAAACATTACTTTGTCAACAAAGGTCCGTCTAGTCAAGGCTATGGTTTTTCCAGTGGCCATGTATGGATGTGAGAATTGGACTATAAAGAAGGCTGAGCAGAGAAGAATTGATGCTTTTAAACTGTGGTGTTGGAGAAGACTCTTGAGAGTCCCCTGGACTGCAAGGAGATCCAACCAGTCCATCCTAAAGGAGATCAGTCCTGAATATTCATTGGAAGGACTGATGCTGAAGCTGGAACTCCAATACTTTGGCCACCTGATGCGAAGAACTGACTCATTTGAAAAGACCTTGATGCTGGGAAAGATTGAGGGCAGGAGGAGAAGGGGACGACAGAGGATGAGATGGTCGGATGGCATCACCGACTCAATGGACATGGGTTTGGGTGGACTCCAGGAGTTGGTGATGGACAGGGAGGCCTGGCGTGCTGCGGTTCATGGGTTGATACGACTGAGTGATTGAAGTGACTGATACATATATCCCCTCCCACTTGGACCTCCTTCCCACCATGGCAGTGCATGTAGGTTAATCCCAATCTCCTAAATCATCCCATCTCTGCCCCTCTGTGTCTACCTGTCTGTTCTATATGTCTGTGTCTCTATTCCTGCCCTGCAAATAAATCTGTACCATTTTTCTGGATAAAGTTTAATCATGTCTAAAAAATACTTTCACAGCAGCATCTAGAGTATAATCTTTGACCAAAAACTGGATGCTATCACCTAGCCAAGTTGACCATAATATCAGCCCACTTGAATTCTGAGTGATTCTCACACTGAGCCAGAAGGCTTGGCCCCCCAGTGCTCAGGCCAAACCTCAGACCAGTTAAATCAAGTACTACCTGTAAATGAGGCTCAGGTCAAAGTATTTTTTGATAGAGCAGTTGTTCTTTGAGCATGGTTTCTGGACCGGTGACTTCTACCTCACCTGCAAACTCTCTACTCCAGACCGAGTCAATAACAGACCATGGATTTATCCCTGGCCCTGCAGTCTATGGTTTTAACAAACCCTCCAAGTGATCCTGATGCATGCTCAAATTTGAGCACCACTGGTCTAGAGTTCTCCAGCAATACAGGCCAAGAGGTAGCTCCTCATTAAGGATCTTAATAATGGTGTTTGTTGCAAGGATACATATGAGAATAAGAGGGTCTTGACTCTATGTGGCCAAGCTGCACTGAGATGGGGTATTTTCAAGTTACAATAGATGGACTTATCTGACAGCAGCTCTGGTGAATGAATGAGGCTTAAGCAGTTGTTGAAAGTGTAGTGGGTACATACAGAACCTTCCTCTTCTATTATAGTGCCTCAGCTATTCTGTCATTTCATCTCTCCTTATGCAAACTGAATTTTTCTCCTTTATTTTCTGTTTAAACTCCTGAGAGAAACTGATTGGCTGAGTTAATCATTTGCACCATTTGGGCAGTGTTTCCTTAACATTTGCCCAACTTACAAGTTCTGCTGTCCGGTATAAAGACTGGCTTCCCTTGGGTCAGGACCGGAGGAAACAAAATGCAGGATGTTAAACGGCCTCTCCTAAGGCCACTTCCCTTAAAAGGCCTGAGCCCACTAACAGGGGTTGTGGGTACGTCACAGTGGAAGGCTTGGTGTTAAGGATGTTTAATCGTCTCTGACTGCTAAATCGATGTGTAATTCTTTGACACAAAAGGACATCAAAGAGAAATTAAATATTTGTTCAACTATACATTTTAAGAATGAGTTGGAAACGTTAACTAAAAACCTTTGGAAATGTTTCCCTCTCAATATTTCCTATAGGAGTCTTCTTGTGGCCTAATTTAGGAACGCCATGAGCCATAATATTTTGGGAAAAAAAATGAATCTTATTTGCATGCACCAGATTGTGGGGCCTGTATCTTATGTAGAAATTCTCTCTCTTTTTTTTTTTTAGAAATTCTCTTTGCATAGTCTCATTCCTTAAGCCAGAAATGATTAGAAGCTTGCTGGTATTTTTAAAAAACCTCATGTAATGAAAAGAAAGCTCATGTGATAGTTTTCTCCAAATCATTTCACTTCTCTTGTTATGGAGCACAGGTTCTGGCGGGTGGGCTCTGTAGCTGTGGCTCACAGGCTTCAGAGCACTGGCTCAGTAGTTGTGGCACAGAGGCTTAGTGGCACATGGGATCCTCCTGGACCAGGGATTGAACCAGTGTCCCCTGCATTGCAAGAAGGATTCTTAACCACTAGACCACCAGGGAAGCCCACAAATTTAATTTTTTAAATAACTGTGATATTACCGTGAGGCCCAAATCATAAATGTGTGCTATCAGAATTTAGGATAATTAAAACCAACATTTAATTTATATTTATCAAATTGTTCAATATAACTGATTGGATGTTGAAAACAGAGGAATAATTAGAGAGCTAAATTTACATTTTGAATTGTTTTAGGTCTCCTTTTAAAAGATCAAATTCTTCAATCTTGGTTTTAGATATTAATGAAAAAGTGAAAGTGAAGTTGCTCAGTTGTGTCCAGCTCTTTGCAACCCCATGGACTGTAGCCCACCAGGCTCCTCCATGCACGGAATTTTCTATGCAAGAGTACTGGAGTGGGTTTCCATTTCCTTCTCCAGGGGATCTTCCTGACCCAGGGATCAAACCCGGGTCTTCTGCATTGCGGGCAGATGCTTTACCGTCTGAGCCACCAGGGAATCTTAATAATTAGATATTAATAAGATTTTAATAAGTTCTCTCAATAAGACAAAGATCCCACAACTCTGAGCAGAGGTTTGGTTTTTACTTTATTTCATTAAAGTAAAATATGCCCTTATCTCAAAATGAGCTCTGAAAATAACTGAGTTAAAAAAAATCAGCCTGTTTACAGCAAAAAGTATGAACCCCAAACTTCTTTTGTATTTTCATGTATTAGCTGTTATAACTGGGAGTACTGGAAGGTTTTGGCTATTTCAGTGATAGTTGCAAACATTTTATTTATAATATGTCCACTTATTCCAAAACCATAGTCTAGGAAGATTACAGCAACTTTGAACAAACTTTTGTATGGTTGTAGTGATATGAAATGAGAAAACTGAAGTTTCAATCTTTGTTTCACAAAGAAATTATTCCCTCATGGTTTCAGGGGGAAAAATTAATAAATTTTAGTTGTGCCACTTCAATGGGGCTGTAATACTTTCAAATTGCATTTAAAGATGGAAAATTACCAACCCAACTGAGTTAACAATCTGTTTTATCTAATAAATCTCCTTTATCTTCTAGAAGTTAAATTATCTTGGTAAGATTAGTCAATCTGCCTAACAATGCAGTTACATATAATCTACAAATTGGGGTATATACTCTACAGAAGTCTATTATATCTTTAAGTTTTCAATGAAGTATTTGATGATTTAAAAAAAACAGATAAAAGCATTATTTTCCCAAGTTTCTCTAACTTTATAAAAATGAAAAGAAATCCAGAAATGTCCATGTATATTTTCCTATCCCCACTCATATTCTTAAGAATTCAAGAGTTCTGCTGGGCAAGAACTAAGAATGCTAAAAAGCCATTCTACTTTGAGATTTTTAAAAAATATCTCACATCAATGTAATGACCAGTGTTCATATTTTAATTTATAAGCAAAGAGATTAAGCATAAAGTAGTAGCAGAGAGTTTATTTTCGTGAAAATACCAGCAGATGTCAGCAAAAACTAAGGCAGTGTCACACGAATCTATGCAAAGATGCTAAGTGCTTTCTAACAGCATAATCATAAGAAAATCTCTAATTATGAAAGCTCAATTCATGTAAGACACCTTGGTTTTTTACATTGCTATTTTGACTTGTAAATAACCTTTTTGGAGGAGGGGAAGGTGGGCCACAGTGGTATCCAGCTTTTTTCGAGGTAGCAAGAGCTCTTTTAAGGAACTGAACTGCTCTGATTTTAATAAAAACTCATCCACAACACTACATAACAAACCAAATTACACTTTAGACAGACATTCTCAAAAGAAAAAATCAAGTGGTTTACAGAAAACACCTATTACCCAGGTACTTCAATAAATGTTCAGGTGTTCAGAATGTGGAAAATTTATGAGTGCTCAAATGTATTTTTCTGGGGAGTTCATACTTTTCATAAGCTTTTCACAGGGGTCCATGACCTCCATAAAGTTAAGAAACATGCTAGAACTTACTATAAGTTATATTCTCTGCATTAATACATCATTCTCCATATGTGTGTGTGTGTGTATATATATATATGTATGTATTTCAAAATACATCTGTTAAAAATTGCTTAGCTGAATCCATGCCAGGAAAGCAGTTTTAGAATAGACTGTCAGGTTGTAGAACAGACTGTTATATAGAAATAGATGTAATATTTAAAAAAATAGAAGAATCTCATGTATAATATTCCGAAGATAAGAAGCTATTTTCTTATACTTGGAAAAGATAAATGGGAAAAAGATCACTGGAATGTCAGTCATTTTATTCAAATATGTACATGCATTTTTTAAACTCTGTGACCAATACTGTGTTAAGACTGATGTTTATAGTCTTTCATTAACTTTTCAACCAGGACCCATATTTAGCCAAAGTTATGTGTTTATGCACATAACTGTTTATGCAACTTTTGTTTTTAAGATTCTAAAATAACTTAGCCACGTTGAATCATGTGTGTGTGTGTGTGCTCAGTCATGTAGACTCGGCAACCCCATGAACTGTAGCCACCATACTTAAGCAAAATATAAAAGGGATCTTAGATGATGGTTTCATCGTACTCTGTATGTCTATAATTTTAAGTTAAAGCCGTAAGTGGACTTGTGATGTCACATAATGAACAAATATTTGTAGAATGTTCAAAAAAGTTTCCCTTGAAAAACTTACCTTTGAAAAATAACAGAAATGTTCTACTAAACAATGTTGAAATATAACAATTTGAGTTTTGGAGAACAAGATGGTGGAGGAGTAGGTGGACGTGGAGGACATCTCTCCACGGATACATGAGGAATACACCTTCAGACACAGAAGTGCATGCAGAACACCAGCTGAGAGCGGACAGGAGTACCTGACCAGAGGAAAAGAGTGTACAGAACCTCACAAAACTCAGTAATGAAGGAACCAGGGGGAAAAACAGGAGTGTTAGTAGGACTGGACCTGCCCTTGGTGGCTGGGGGAACTGAAGCAGGGGTCTGAGCCCCACATCAGGGCAATTGTCTGGGTCAGAGGAGAAACATTTAAGGCTGAGAGTGAAACAGATGATCTGTGGCAGCCTAAACAGAGTGAGAATCAGACAGTCCTTGCTGCAGCCATACATACCCTGGACAGGGACATGGGTCCCATGCAAGGGGCAGTGGCTGGGAGCTGGAGTTTAGGGTCTGTGAAGTGATCCCAGGGCAAGGGCTGCTGTTGACTGTGGAGAGATGGATGGATCGAGGGGATGTGAGGGAGGAGACTGTGGTGGGAAATGCCTGTGGAGGAAAGCGGGGCAGCCATGGAAGCAAGGCGACATTGCTGAGTCACGCATAGGGGGTGGAGCCATCACCGTAGCCTCTCTCTCCCCATACCCCAGCATCCGCAGCTGAATGATAAAGAGGCAGGCCCATCAAATGCCTGAGGCATTGAACTACAGAGTAGGACCCCAGCCAGGGGCCCCCCCTCTATGTGCCTAAGGCGCTGAACAATAGAGAAGGACCCCAGGCAAGGGAACCCTCTAAGTGCCTGAATTGGGCAGAGCTACAGAGATAGATTGGCTAAAGAGGCCTTCTGATCACCAGCTCTAAGAGGCTCAAAAAAAGACTGATAGGGCTGTAACTCCATTGATGGAGGGGTAAGCCAAGCAGCTGCGTTACATTCACAGTCAACTCTCACTGGGGCAGAGTTGCCATAGACAAAAAATGTTTTATTTTCCACTTTGTGCTTTAGTTAGTTTTGTTCTTAACTGGTAAATATAATTTTTGATTTCCTTTGTTTGCCAGGTCAATCTACTGTACTGTATTTTTGTTGGACTGTTTTAACTTTGCTCATGGGTGTATATGTGTATATTTCATTATTTTAATTATTATTTGCCTGATCTCGTAACTGCCATTTGTCTGGGGTTCAGCTTTGGTTTCTTGTTTTTGGATATTTGTTTTAATCTCACTTAATGCCATAACAAACCACTTGTGGAATCTTTGTTCCTGACCAGAGATCGAGCCCTGAGCCTTTGGAGTGGGAGCACTGACTCCAAGACCCTAGACTACCAGAGAACTAACCCTAGGGAGCATCAAATAGTGAGAACTCACACAAAGGAAGCCATTTGAATACAAGACCCGGCATCACCCAACCACCAGTCACCCGCTGTGCAGATGCCACATCTATACTACAGACAAAACAAAAATACAAACCCAATCATCAGCAGACAGGATCACCACCTCAGCCTTTCCTTCAGAGGAAAAACAAACAAACAAACAAAAACTCATAACAAATCTCACCTTATATGAAGCTCACACAAGCCACTGGACCAACCTTAGGGCAGAAACCAAAAGGAAGAAAGAGTTCAGCCTTCTTCAAGGAAAGAATTCAACTTTCCTTGAAGCCTGGGAAAAGGAGACCTCAAACACAATAAGTTAAAAAAAAATAATAATGAAAAGGCAGAGAAATACTACACAAATGAAGGAACAAACTAGAAACACAGAAGTCCAAATAAATGAAGAGGAAATAGGTAAACTACCTGAAAAAGAATTCAGAATGATAGTAACGATGATCAAAAACCTTGAAAGCAAAATGGAAAAAATTCAAGAATCAATTAAAAGAGACCTAGAAGAATTAAAGAATAAACATACAGAGACAAACAACACAATTACTGAAATTAAAAATACTATAGAAGGAATCAATAGCAGAATACCTGAAGCAGAAGAATGAATCAGTAAGCTGCAAGATAAAGTGGTAGAAATAACTTCTGAAGAGAAGAATAAAGTAAGAATGAAAAGAACTGAGGATAGACTCAGATAGAACACACCAACATTTGAATTATAGGGGTCCCAGAAGAGAAAAAGAAAGGGTATGAGAAAAATTTTGAAGAGATTATAGTTGAAAATTTCCCCAACGTGGAAAAGGAAATAGTCAATCAAGTTCAAGAGGCACAAACAGTTCCATACAGCATAAACCCAAGGAGAAACACACCAAGACACATACTAATCAAACTAACAAAGACTAAACACAAAGAAAGAATATTAAAAGCAGCAAGGGAGAAGCAACAAGTAACATACAAGGGAAACCCCATATGCTTAACAGCTGATCTTTCAGCAGAAACTCTGCAGGCCAGAAGGGAATGGCAGGATATATTTAAAGTACTGAAAGGGAAAAATCTACAGCCAGGATTACCGTACCCAGCAAGGATTTCATTCAAAATTAATGGAGAAATAAAATACTTTTCAGATAAGCAAAAGTTAAGAGAATTCAGTTCCACCAAACCAGCTTTACAACAGATATTCAGTTCAGTTCAGTTCAGTCGCTCAGTCGTGTCCGACTCTTTGCGACCCCATGAATCGCAGCACGCCAGGCCTCCCTGTCCATCACCAACTTCCGGAGTTCACTCAGACTCACATCCATTGAGTCAGTGATGCCATCCAGCCATCTCATCCTCAGTCGTCCCCTTCTTCTCCTGCCCCCAATCCCTCCCAGCATCAAAGTATTTTCCAATGAGTCAACTCTTCGCACGAGGTGGCCAAGATGTTAAAGGGACTTAAATAGTCAAGAAATACAAAAGAAAAAAGATCTACAAAATCAACCCCAAACAATTAATGGCAATAGGAACATATATATCAATAATTACTTTAAATGTCAATGGATTAAATGCACCAACCAAAAGACACAGACTGGCTGAATGGACAAAACCCACATATATGCTGTCTACAAGAAACCCACTTCAGACCTAAAGACACATTTAGACTGAAAGTGAGAGGATGGAAAAATACATTCTATGCAAATGGGAAGCAAAAGAAAGCTGGAGTAGCAATCCTCGTATCAGACAAAATAGACCTTAAAATTGTTAAGATTACAAAAGATAAGGAAGGACAGTACATAATGATCAAGGGATCAATCCAAGAGGAAGACATAACAATTGTAAATATCTAGGCACCCAACATTGGACAACCTCAATACATAAGACAAATACTAACAGACATAAAAGGAGAAATTGACAGTAACACAATAATAGTAGGAAACTTTAACACCCCACTCACACCAATGTACAGATCATCAAAACAGAAAATTATAAGGAAACACAAGTCTTAAATGATTAGATGAGATGGATCTCATTGCTGTCTTTAGTCTATCCCATCCAAATGCAGAAGAATACACCTTCTTCTCAAGTGCACATGGAACATTTAATATTCAATATATTAGATTTTTTTTGAAGAATCAATATTGTGAAAATGACTACACTACCAAACACAATCTACAGATTTAGTGCGATCCCTATCAAATTACCAACAGCATCTTTCACAGAACTAGAACAAAAAATTTCACAATTCACATGGAAACACAAAAGACCCCAAATAGCCAAAGCAGTCTAGAAAAGAAGAATGGACTTGGAGGAATCAACATTCCTGACTTCAGATTATACTACAAAGCTATGGTCATCAAGACAGTATGGTACTGCCACAAAAACAGAAATATAGATCAATGGAACAAGACAGGAAGCCCAGAAATAAACCCATGCGGCTATGAGTACCTTATTTTTGACAAAGGAGGCAAGAATATACAATGGGGCAAAGACAGCCTCTTCAATAAATGGTGCTGGGAAAACTGGACAGCTACATGTAAAAGAATGAAATTAGAACACTTCCTAACACAATATACAAAGATAAACTCAAAATGGATTAAAGACCTAAATTAAAGACCAGAAACCTTAAAAACTCTTGGAGGAAAACATAGGCAGAACATTCAATGACATAAATCAAAGCAAGATCCTCTATGACCCACCTCCTAGAGTAATTTAAATAAAAACAAAAGTAAACAAGTGGGACCTGATTAAACTTAAAAGCTTTTGCATAGCAAAGGAAACTATAAGCAAGGTGAAAAGACAACCCTCAGAATGGGAGGAAATAATAGCAAGTGAAACAACTGACAAAGGATTAATTTCCAAAATGTACAAGCAGCTCATACAACTCAATGCTAGAAAAACAAACAATCCAATCAAAAAGTGGGAAAGACCTAAACAGACATTTCTACAAAGAAGACATACAGATGGCTAACAAACACATTAAAAGATGCTCAACATCGCTCATTACTAGAGAAATGCAAATCAAAACTACAGTGAGATATATCACCTCACACTGATCTGAACGGCCATCATCAAAAAGTCCACAAACAATAAATGCTGGAGAGGGTGTGGAGAAAAGGGAATGCTCTTGCACTGTTGGTGGGAATGTAAATTGAAACAGCCACTATGGAAGATGGTATGGAGATTCCTTAAAAAAACTAGGAATAAAACCACCATATGATCCAGCAATCCCTCTCCTAGGCATACACCCTGAGGAAACCAAAACTGAAAAAGTATCAAAAAAAAAACCCCAAACTGACATGTATCCCATTGTTCACTGCAGCATTTTACAATAGCTAGAACATGGAAGCAACCTAGATGTCCATCAACAGATGAATGGATAAAGAAGTTGTGGTACATACACACAATGGAATATTACCCAGCCATAAAAAGGGACACATTTGAGTCAGTTTTAACGAGGTGGATGAACCTAGAATCTATTATACAGTGAAGTGAGTCAGAAAGATAAGATACTGAATTCTAATGCATATATATGGAATCTAGAAAAATGGTACTGAAGAATTTACTTACAGAGAAACAATAAACAGAGAATAGACTTATGGATATGGGGAGAGGGGAGGAGAGGGTGAGATGTATGGAAAGAGTAACATGGAAACTTACACTATCATATGTAAAATAGATAGCCAACAGGAATTTGCTGTATGGCCCAGGAAACTCAAACAGGGGCTCTGTATCAACCTAGAGGGGTGGGATGGGGAGGGAGATTCAAAAGGGAGGGGATATATGTATACCTATGGTTGATTCATGTTGAGGTTTGACAGAAAACAAAATTCTGTAAAGCAATTATCCATCAATAAAAAAATGAATCCAGCATCTGACTTAAGTACGTGAAAGTGTTAGTCGCTCAGTCATGTCAGGCTCTTTGCGACCCCATGGACTGAAGCTTGCCAGGCTCCTCTGTCCATGAAATTATTCAGGCAAGAATACTGGAGTGGGTTGCCATTTCCTTTTCCAGGTGAACTTCCCGTCTCAGGGATCAAACCCACGCCTCCTGCATTACAGGCAGATCTTTACCATCTGAGCCACCAGGGAAGCCCACCATGGATTTAAGTATAGAAAGACAAAATATTCTTTCTGCCAGTGCTCTGTCGAAAACATATTGGTCAAGGAGTTGATAAAGATTATTCCTGATAACTAGGCCAGTGAACAGTTGTAACTTAAAAATGACATTTAATTCCATGGTTGAAAATGGCGTTCCATAAAAGTAAAATCAGTCATTTAAAACATACCAAAAGTATACAGGAGGAAAAATAAACCTCTATTGGTCAATTCAATCAAACTGGCTGTATAAATCTTTCAACAGCTAAAAAGTATTTCAAACTGCTAAAAGGCTAATTTGATTAAACTAAAGTACTATCTTTAGGGAAAATAAAACAAAAACCTAGTTCAGAAAACATGTCTAGACAATAAGGTTTTAGACAGATTGATAGGTAGATGTCTTACAATTTATTCTCTATCTCAACCACCGTTTCTCCACCTTTCTTCATTAGTGCTCCATTATGGAGCTGGTTTTAGTCCTTTTAATCCTAGTCAACATCCTATTAACCACCACAGATAAAATGTATGTGCACGTATGCTGTTATGTCCGCCTCTTTGTGACCCCATGGAACGTAGCCTGCTAGGCTCCTCTGTGGAATTTTCCCAGGCAAGAATACTGGAGTGGGTTGCCATTTCCTCCTCCAGGGGGTCTTCTCAACCCAGCGACTGAACTCGAGTCTCTTACATCTCCTGCATGGCAGGCGGATTCTTTACCATTGCGCCACCTGGGAAGCCTAATATAAGGTATATGTGTTTAAATGTGGCATATATATATATCCATGCTTTACACACAGAAATGGATTTTTGCCACCAAGGACAAATTTTCACCAAGAACACAGTCTAAGTAATGAAAGGTTTACAGTAGTAAAACGTTTTTAAAAAGAGTAAGTGAGGAGAAGAAATGATGTATTTTAGCACTTATGGAATTATGGAGTTTATGGCATGGAGATTATTTCTAAAATAGTTCAACTACTCAGATATATCAAATTTTTCCTGAAGTACGTACTAGTCTCACCTATAGGCAGTCTTTGCCTTGCATGGGTGCTAGTGTCAACCAAAATAATCGTAATAATTACTGGAAAGAATTACCATTGTGTGACCTTGAAAAAATGTCAAAATATTAAAAGGTGTCAGTTATAAAAGAATGAAAAAAATGTAACTTAGTATACTGTAATTTAAAACACTGGAACACAGAGAATTAAAGTGCTATTTCATTGTAAAAAACTAATCAAGAATACTCATACTTGCCTTTTTGTTAAGTAACTTATGACACTGGGTAAGTATCTTTTCTATACCACCGCAAATTTTTGTACGTCTATGTGGAAGTTTAGCTTGCACCATTATTTGTGTTTTCAATGTTGGGAAGGACCTCTGTAATCTCCTTCAATGTGAAGTTTGTTACCATCATTTCCTCTGGGACATGCTCAGCCTTTTCATCACAACGCTGCTCATTTATGAGGCGTCTGCTTGCACTAAGCTGCTCCAGCTGCAGCACACCTAGAGGCTCTAGCCTAGCAGCACTGGCCACATTCCCGTGATCAGTGATCCCTTCTGTAACCCCATCTATTCATGTCTCACCTCCAGCTTTATCGTTTTCATTTCTTGACTGCAATTTTGTCTCTGTTGGCCATTTCTGATTACCCGCCTTGTCAGGGAATCATCCTGAAGGGGTGAGCAGGTTGGTGGGGGATGATGTAGTCTCTGACTCATAGTACGGAACTACATGTTTATTTACACCCAGAAAAGATGTCCTTTTCATTATAGGGGACTGGAATGCAAAGGCAGGAAGTCAACAAACACCTGGAGTAACAGGCAAATTTGGCCTTGGAATGCAGAATGAAGCAGGGCAAAGACTAATAGAGTTTTGCCAAGAAAATGCACTGGTCATAGCAAACACCCTCTTCCAACAACACAACAGAAGACTCTACACATGGACATCACCAGATGGAAAACACCGAAATCAGATTGATTATATTCTTTGCAGCCAAAGATGGAGAAGCTCTATACAGTCAACAAAAACAAGTCCTGGAGCTGACTGTGGCTCAGATCATGAACTTCTTATTGCCAAATTCAGACTCAAATTGAAGAAAGTAGGGAAAGCCGCTAGACCATTCAGGTATGACCTAAATCAAATCCCTTATGATTATACAGTGGAAGTGAGAAATAGATTTAAGGGCCTAGATCTGATAGATAGAGTGCCTGATGAACTATGGACTGAGGTTCGTGACATTGTACAGGAGACAGGGATCAAGACCATCCCCATGGAAAAGAAATGCAAAAAAGCAAAATGGCTGTCTGGGGAGGCCTTACAAATAGCTGTGAAAAGAAGAGAGGCTAAAAGCAAAGGAGAAAAGGAAAGATATAAGCATCTGAATGCAGAGTTCCAAAGAATAGCAAGAAGAGATAAGAAAGATGTCTTCAGTGATCAATGCAAAGAAATAGAGGAAAACAACAGAATGGGAAAGACTAGAGATCTCTTCAAGAAAATTAGAGATACCAAGGGAACATTTCATGCAAAGATGTGCTCGATAAAGGACAGAGATGGTATGGACCTAACAGAAGCAGAAGATATTAAGAGGAGGTGGCAAGAATACACAGAACTGTACAAAAAAGATCTTCATGACCTGAATAATCATGATGGTGTGATCACTCATCTAGAGCCAGACATCCTGGAGTGTGAAGTCAAGTGGGCCTTAGAAAGCATCACTACGAACAAAGCAAGTGGAGGTGATGGAATTCCAGTTGAGCTATTTCAAATCCTGAAAGATGATGCTGTGAAAGTGCTGCACTCAGTATGCCAGCAAATTGGGAAAACTCAGCAGTGGCCACAGGACTGGAAAAGGTGTTTTCATTCCAGTCCCAAAGAAAGGCAATGCCAAAGAATGCTCAAACTACCGCACAATTACACTCATCTCACATGCTAGTAAAGTAATGCTCAAAATTCTCCAAGCCAGGCTTCAGCAATACGTGAACTGTGAACTTCCAGATGTTCCAGCTGGTTTTAGAAAAGGCAGAGGAACCAGAGATCAAATTGCCAACATCCACTGGATCATCGAAAAAGCAAGAGTCCCAGAAAAACATCTATTTCTGCTTTATTGACTATGCCAAAGCCTTTGACTGTGGGGAACGAACTGTGGAAAATTCTGAAAGAGATGGGAATACCAGACTACCTGACCTGCCTCTTGAGAAATCTGTATGCAGGTCAGGAAGCAACAGTTAGAACTGGACATGGAACAGACTGGTTCCAAATAGGAAAAGGAGTACGTCAAGGCTGTATATTTTGTCAACCTGCTTATTTAACTTCTCTGCAGAGTACATCATGAGAAACACTGGACTGGAAGAAACACAAGCTGGAATCAAGAATGCTGGGAGAAATATCAATCACCTCAGATATGCAGATGACACCACCCTTATGGCAGAAAGTGAAGAGGAACTAAAAAGCCTCTTGATGAAAGTGAAAGAGGAGAGTGAAAAAGTTGGCTTAAAGCTCAACATTCAGAAAACGAAGATCATGGCATCCAGTCCCATCACTTCATGGGAAATACATGGGGAAACAGGGGAACAGTGGCAGACTTTATTTTGGGGGGCTGCAAAAATTGAGACACTTACTCTTTGGAAGAAAAGTTATGACCAACCTAGATAGTATATTCAAAAGCAGAGACATTACTTTGCCGACTAAGGTCCGTCTAGTCAAGGCTATGGTTTTTCCTGTGGTCATGTATGGATGTGAGAGTTGGATTGTGAAGAAGGCTGAGTGCTGAGGAATTGATGCTTTTGAACTGTGGTGTTGGAGAAGACTCTTGAGAGTCCCTTGGACTGCAAGGAGATCTAACCAGTCCATTCTGAAGATCAACCCTGGGATTTCTTTGGAAGGAATGATGCTGAAGCTGAAACTCAAGTACTTTGGCCACCCGTGGCTCAGATGATAAAACGTCTGTCTACAATGCAGGAGACCCAGGTTCGATTCCTGGGTTGGGAAGATCACCTGGAGAAGGAAATGGCAATCCACTCTAGTACTATTGCTTGGAAAATCCCATGGACAGAGGAGCTTGGTAGGCTACAGTCCATGGGGTTGCAAGAGTTAGACAGGACTGAGCAATTTCACTTCACTTGGCCACCTCATGCAAAGAGTTGACTCATTGGAAAAGACTCTGATGCTGGGAGGGACTGGGGGCAGGAGGAGAAGGGGACAACAGAGGATGAGATGGCTGGATGGCGTCTCTGACTCGAAGGACGTGAATCTGAGTGAACTCTGGGAGTTGGTGATGGACAGGGAAGCCTGGCGTGCTGCGATTCATGGGGTCGCAGTCGGACAAGACTGAGCTGAACATGTTTATTTCAAGCTTCAGGTTCTCTTTTATACTTTGACAAAAGCATTAGGTTTTTAAGTTTCCCCCACCCAGATTTACAGTACTTAACTTGTGATTACAATCTTTCTAAATTGTTTGCCCCTAGCATCTTAAGATCACTATCTCCTAAAAAGGCTTCTAGCTATTCTTAATTATTCCTAAACCCTAAACTCGAACTTATTTTGCCATAAATATTTCCCTCACAAACAGGTCTCAGACAACAATCCTTCCCGTGGCCTCAAGCTGCGGCCTATGTGCTCATTCTGGGACATTCTTTGTAAAGATCCTTGAACAAATGCCAGTGGTTACTTTATAGATTTTCTGGGCACAACTGTAGAAGGCTTTGTGCTTTCTCATGCTTCTCTCAAGCACCTTAACATTCTTTCCAGCCAAATAGGAAAGAACAAGTCAGAATCACAAGGCCTAACTCCTTCATCCCGGGGCCGTGCCTGCGAGATGAGGAGAGGGGGTTGGGGCTGTGCCTCCATTTTGTCAGTAATGCCTCATGCAGCTCCCGACATAAAAGGTCACATGGGTGACAAGGAGACAACACAACTATGTGCTTTGCTGTCTGAACAAACTGAGTAACAGATGCGCAGTGACGAATCATTAGCAGGATTTGAGAAGTAATCTGACTCGTCACTGATCTTGAAGTACATGTGTTACATACTGATTTGAGAGCTAACAGCTAGCAGGAAGTTCGTACTTCATGGAACTACTCACAGTTAACATATCACAGTAACTGAAATTTTAACTGTTGCTGTTAAGGAACTGGTTTATTTAATTATCAGTGCCATGGAAATTTATGGACATGGGAGTTGTACAGAGGACTGCCTATACATTACTTTTTTACATTGACCCAGAAAGGCTTGAAGAGCTGACTGCTGAGTAATAGAACAGTCCATCTAAATTTACATCAAATAATTCTTAAGGTACCCAAAAGGCAGTGTTAGTGCACACTGAGTACATATGTGTCATTTGACAAAACCAACTTTAACATGTATTTTAGAATTACAGAACTTTAGAAATACAGAAAGGGTCACAATCGGACACCACAAATTATCCAGCATGTTTGTTATGAATTATTTCTCCTCCTTCAATTTCAATTTGCTCATACAGCCACTTTCGATCACAGCGGCATTCGGCACCACATTTGGTAGAACCGCAGGCAGGACAAGCATAGAAACAGCCTAAGCAGTCTTCATCGAGGCAGTCACAGAGGTCCATTCCACTGAAAATCAGGAGACCCTGGCTATCGTAGACCTTACTCTTTGCCGGGATCACCTGTCTGTAATACAAAACACAAGTTATACACTTCATGCATATTTTATTTCTGAATATTTAGTTGACAATAAGGTAATTAAAAAAATGTAAGGGAGATAAAATGTTTTAGATTGTAGATGAAACTTTGCCAAACTGATACATGGCTTACCTGACTCAAAGTTACTCTACAATTAAGTTAACAAACTGCTTGTGAGAAGGTCCTCTCTTGTAAAGGGTTGAAACATATCCAAAGGAATGCAGGCGAAATGTGTCCAAAAATAATAATATAGTTGCTAAAACTATTTATCCCTTACCGAAAAGAAAAGACTAAGTAATAGTGGTACATTTTATTAGCAACCAATCTCTTTACTGCTTTGTGAACATAGCTTTATTTTTATCACAGTATACCATCCAGCTGTTTTTTATACTGCAATTAATCTGTTTCTTGTTCTCTGACAGACTAGCAAATCTGGCCTAAAGCACCTAATGACTCAATGGAAAACCTTCACAGATGGAATAATGGCCTGTGTAAAAAATAATTCTGAATGATTACATTAACATTTGTCAATTTGTATTTTAGAAATGCTCAATTTAAAAAGTCATATTCTAAACGATTTAGCTTTCTTGTTCGTTCTATTAACTACACCAAAATTGTTTCTGTTTTGCTGTGCTTAGAAGTTCAGTCATGTCTGTCTCTCTGTGACCCAAGGGACTGCAGCCCACCAGGCTCCTCGGTCAATGGGGATTCTCCACGCAAGAATACTGGAGTGGGTTGCCATGCCCTCCTCCAGGGGATCTTCCCAACCTAGGGATTGAACCCAGGACTCCTGCATTGCAGGCAGATTCTTTATTGTCTGAGCCACTAGGGAAGCATAAGTAATCCTTGCTTGAGGACATTCTATATACAAGGACTCTTTCTCTTAGAAAATGCGTGCTAAGTCATTCAGTCATGTCCAGCTCCTTTATCACCCCATGGACTACAGTCTGCCAGGCTCTGTCCATGGGATTCTCCACGCAAGAATATGGAGTGGGTTGCCATGCCCTCCTCCAGATCTCCCCAACTCAGGGATCAAACCCATGTCTCCTGTGGTTCCTGCATTGCAGGCAGATTCTTTACCACTGACCCACCAGGGAAGCCCATTTCTATTTTAGACATTAAAAAATAAAAAACAACCTTGCATTCTCATAAAACTTATGTTTTAGTTGCCACCTATAGAGCAGACATACAAACAATGTATTAATGCTTTTCAAATAATTATTTTAGTTATAAGAAATATAGTATGCTTGAATTATTTTAATTACTGTGCCAAAAAGATTATATAAATTCACTTCATTGAGACTTTCTTAGAAACAAAATTTTTAGACTGGAAGGGAACACCTTAATTTTCTATGAGACCCTTGGGGGTTCTTACTAATTCCAGATTATCGAATTTAAACTATCTAACCAGAAAATTCAAAACTTGTAAGAGAAAGATAGGAAAACAGTACAGATGTGAGGCAAGTTAACATATGACTTAAACAACACATAGTGTACCTGTCTGAACCAGCTGTTGCATTTTTGGTAAGCCTTCTTTTTTCTCTTTTACCAGTTTCTGGAGCAAATTCAGTTTGCTTTCCTGGGTTTGCAAACTGTAATGACCTCAAAGCTTTAGCAGTTCTTCCCTGAATAAAGGTTAACAAATTATTAACTCAAATCTTAATATCAAACCATACACAGATATTTCACTTCTTCCCTGAATAAAGGTTAACAAATTATTAACTCAAATCTTAATATCAAACCATACACAGATATTTCACTTAACATTAATCCAGATTATTTCTTAGCTGGGAAGACAGTCTGGAACTCGCAGAAAACAAAGAAAAAAGTTTTAGTGCCCAAATGTAACAAAATTTATCCTGGGTCCTGGAGCTATGCCTTTGAGGGGATAACAAAAGCACTACATATAATTTAAAATTTTAATTATCTTTTAATTTGGTTAATAGAAAGGAGAAAATTGAGAAAATATGCCAGCAGCAAGAATTATAAATTGCTTATAAATAGAAAACTTGAGAAGTCCTCCTTTGACATACCAGCCCTTGTTCTACACCACACAGCTTTATGAAATCTTAAACTGTTCTGCTAACGGTTAAATAATCTAAATGTAGGCATGTGAATAACGAAGAGAGTTATAAGATATTTAATACTTACAATGTAAAAATGTATGCTTTTTGACAGTAGGGAGTCCTAAAATTAGCCTTGACCATAACAAGTAAGAATTCAGAGCTAGATGCAAAGGAAATTCACAAGCATCTTAAAAACCCAGATAAGAATGGGATAGTGCCAAAGTCAAAAGAAAGGCTGAAATAAGAAACAATTATTTCAAGTCACTTCTGAAGTTCCTTTTAGAGCAGCAGTTTTCAAGTCTTTCATAAAAAAGGGAATTCATTCTGCTGTATTTCAAACCCTTGCTGGCAGGCATAAACTACTGAGTTACTTCTGTATCAGAAAAAGAGCTAAGATTGTTAAGCTCTGGCAATGCCAGAATGTCTTAGCACTAGGAGTTGCTGTTTGAAAGTCTAGGGAATATTATTCTTTCCCCAAGCCAACACTCTTTACCATACAATCTGCGTTTACACAAATATTTAGAAAACATCATCTATTTTTCCCTCCCCAACTTTATATTCACTGCATTCAAATCCATCCCTTGCCATTCTAGTGGAATTGGTTCCACTATCAGTTCTGGATACCAAAATGCTAGGCGGCTGCTCAAGCCCCAGTGTTGGCCCTCTGCGGCTTTGGATTCAACCAAGCACAGACTGTAATAGTACTGTACTGACTGAAAGCAGTCCACATATAAGTGGACCTGCAGAGTTCAAACCTGTGTTGTTTAAGGGCCAACTGTAATAAACTGATATAAATAATTTCTTTATAATTAAATAAAACCCTACACTGTAGGAGTAACGGATAAAAAACTGACTCTACATACATCTGAGTCAGGTTTTCTTTTCTGCCGGTCTTCAGAATCAACATCCACACTTCCATTGATTATCTGGGTACATTTTGGACAAAGCTTCCAACCAGGTACAAGCTGTCTTCCAAATTTTGCACTCAGAAAAGTGGCATCATCTAAATCGATTACATGTAGATTTTTTTTGGCTAGTTTTTTGTGTATGTTAAATGGGTCACAACATGACTTCTGCAGATCTTCAAATCTGTCGATGTAAACCTTTGCATGATGGAAGCAAATTGTATTGTTCCCAGAGAGTGTCATTCCAGTTCTCAGCTGAAGTAGAAGCATGTCATTTGATGACAATTCTTGCAAAGTCTTGAAACCTGTATGACGAGTATAATAGGTTTTATGGCACTCATTTGTGGTCCGAAGCTGGACTCCAACTGAACATGGATCCATCATGCTTGATTCTAGTAAATCTCCTTTTTCTGATTTTCGCCTAGAGATTACTCTCTAGCAGATCACCCTAGAGAAAACATTAAAGAGAGTCAGATTTGTGCTGCAAAAATTTTATCTGGGAAGCTGAAAAAGCATTTGAGAAAATTCAAGGCCTGCATAATAAAAAGAAAACCCTTAGCAAGCAAGGAATAGAAAGGCATTTACCAAAAGCATACAAAAACATAAGAGAACAATCGTGGCAAGTGTGACTATAGTAAAGATGTCAATTCTACAGGAATTTCTCCGTAAATTCAGTATGATTCCAGACCAAATATCACCAGGTATTCCACACATCCCCCACCACCCAGAATTTAGGAATCTGGTCTATGGAAAAGTAAAGGTTCAAGAAAGCCAAGACAATCTTGAAGGAAATCAAAATAAGATATTTATTTACTATAAAGCTATTATCATTAGAACAATGTGTGGGATCTCTCAGGTATCACTGTTAGGGTAGAATTATTTACTATTAGATAAAATAAAGGATGCTCAGTTAAATTTGAATTTTAGATAACGCATAAACAATTTAAATTATATCACAAATATTGCTAAAAAGTCATTTGTTGCTTCTCTGAAGTTAAAATTTAACTGGGTTTCCTCCTGTATTTTATTTGCTAAACTTGGCAGCCTCATTTACAGTGCCTTCCCCTCCCCATCTTCCAGTAAGTAGAGATCTTTCTTTGGTGCCAGGTCCACATTCTCCCACCTCTTCCGTGCTGCTAAAAGAAAGCTGAACTACCGATGAACAAATTACAGGACCTCCTCAGTTAAAAATTAAAGTGCCCTGTCTGCAAGAAGACAAGACCAGCTGCAGTACAAAATGTATTTTTCACACTGCTTAAAGCTCCATGGCATACTGGAATCATTCACTTGAGTGAAACTGTCATGATATAAGTGTACACACCTGAATCAAAGCAGTTTTACATTCAAACATTGCTTTAAAAAATGAAAAAGAAAAAGATTAGCTCAAGGAGCACAAAATTTCAGGCAGCGATTTCAGTGGCTGCTGCCTGCTTTCTAACACCTGCTGCCTCTGGTTATCCTCCCCTATATTAACTCCCAACGTCCTCCCTTCTCTTCCCCTCCCTTAGGCTAAGGTTCCACCATGAGTTCTCAGAATTTGTTTCTTTTGCTCACTTAGGCCTGTGCTCTGGCAATGTCACCCACAATTAGTATTTTTTTCCCTTGGAGTGGTAGTCTAGTAGCCTCACGCTGCTCTCTTCACGTGCAGCATGGTGCTATGTTTGCCAAGGCTTCCCAAGGTGGCGCGAGTGGCAAAGAACCTGCCCACCAATTCAGTAGACATAAGAGAAACGGGTTCCATCATGGGTTGGGAAGATCCCCTGGAAGAGTGCAGGGCAACCCACTCCAGTACTCTTGCCTGGAGAATCCCGTGGGCAGACGAGCCTGTCGGGCTACCACACATAGCGGGGCAAAGAGTCAGACACGACTGAAGCGACTGCACAACACAGCACAATGTCTTCCTTAAATACATTACTATTTATTGTCCATGAACTAGTACTAGCATCAGCGGGGAACTTATTAGAAAAAAAAGATCTTAGTAAGGCCCATGCACTCACTGAATTAGAACTGCATTCAAAAAACAAATCCCCAGGTGATATGTAAGCACATTACAGTTTGAGACGCACTACTGTAGATAATTCAATTAACAGAACATTCACCAAGCATCTTCTATATTTACAGAGTACATAAAAAAGAATAAGAAACACACACAGACATGCACTTGCTTTCTAGGAAGTCTAATACTTACGGGAAGATTATTTGCGAACGGGAGAGGGAGCTGTAAATCTCAAAAACTAGATTTGGAGAAAAATACCTGGCTTCAATGGAAAGCTGCACTGTTGAGAGTCCAACCTTCAGGCTGTCACATTCCCATTATATGCGAGCTCTGAGTCTTTCACTGCCTTTTACACTTGACAACTATATAACTAACAGCAATGCAGAACAATTATTGTCCATATTCTGGTAAATTCTGTTAGAGGTACAACTGACTCCCTTGGCCCACTGTGGAAGAAGACAGTGTTGCCTCTACTTGCTCATTTATTTCAATATTCCTGATCAATAAATGTGTCTATCATTGGAACTGTTTATAACATCTTACCAATCCCCTTGTTAATAAGGAACACAAAAACCAGGTACTACTGATTTTATACCAGTGTCCCACTCACAATTTTACTTCCTCCCTCTTTTTTTAATGGAAAATACGTTAAACCTAGGAAAAGTTTAATTTCCTCCAGCCAAGTCACTTGGACCAGCACAATACCTAGTATTTCTCACAGAAGGAAAAAAAAAAAAATCAGCTTCTTATGGGACTGGATGAAAACCATATAACAAATAAGCCCTAAACGTGTTCATTTAGACCTGATTACTTTAGATTGGTTTTCCACTCTCCCCTCCCTAACCTTCTTTCAGGAAAATTTCACTATGGTACAAGTGAGATTGGTCTGTAAGTATTTTCAAACTACACTTAGTGATGTAGGATTATTAATTCCTGAAAGTCAATGAGTATCCTAAGGCCTTCCTATATAAACGTTTCAATGAATTTTATTTGTACATTTAATTATTTTCCACTTCAAATAGAAAAATGCCTTTTAACAAGTTAAATTTTACCTGAGACCTGTACTCCTGGTTCTCGAACAGGCTTGCCTAAAGAA
Source organism: Oryx dammah (assembly GCF_014754425.2). Classification (NCBI taxonomy): domain Eukaryota; kingdom Metazoa; phylum Chordata; class Mammalia; order Artiodactyla; family Bovidae; genus Oryx; species Oryx dammah. Next base: position 58,786,767 of record NW_024070201.1, on the reverse strand, counting down.
ACCCTCCTACTCTCTGTATGGCTTCTGTGAGACTCAAGAACATCCCACTGTTTACCTATGACCAGAACAAAGGACCTCCAAATCCCCACTGTCTCATTTATAAATTTATGAGTAATTAGCTGAACTGCTTGCTGAAATAATCAACTGGAACAAAATTGGAAAAATAATAGCTAACCATATTTTAAGTTTCTCTCCTTCCTCTAGGCCCCTGAACTTTGGTATAACCTCAGCCAGAGCCAGCAAAGAATCCCTCCAGAGAAAAAGCTGGCCTCAGGCTTCAACAATCTGGGATCTACAATCAGACCAAGCAGTTCTGTTCCAAGCACTGTTTACGCCTCCCCTGAGAAGCTGGTAAATCTTTTGGTCAGAGAATTCTCTCCACTGCAATAATCTCTTTTCCCCTCTGGCAATAATGCTTTCAATAAAGGCTCTCCCTACTAACTCCGGATTTTATTATTTGACCCTTTCTTTAAAAAGTTCTGCATTCTCAATTTTCTCTTGCTTTAGAATTGCCAATACTTTCCCCTCAGTAACTAAACAGTATGCTTTGTGATTCTAAGATTAACTTTCAATATTTTTATAGCACTCCCAGAAGAGTTGAGAGAGAAAGAAGTAAATATAGATTTGTTAGACTTCATTCTTCTATACCTGAGGTAGTAAACACAAGTACTGGATATTTGCTCCTCATATGATGTGAACACTGACAGCTCAGGGAATATGCCTTTTTAAAAAACTGAGGTACTGACACAACATTATATTAGTTTCAGATGTACAATGAAACAATACAATATTTGTATATATTGCAAAATGATCAACACATTTAGTTAATATCTGTCACCACAGTTACAAATTTCTCTCTTTGATGAGAACTTTTAAAGTCTACTCCCTCAGCAACTTTCAAATATGCAGTACAGAATTATTAGTCATCAAGCTGGATGTCACATCCCACTACTTATTTACTTTTGACCCCCTTTTCACCCAGTTTGCCCACCCTGACTCTTTGCAATGGCAATTTCCAATCTGTTCCTTTAATCTACCAGTTTGGTTTTTAAACATAACAATTTAAATTTATCTTTTCTAGATCCCTTGAAGTTTTAAGCATGTTCTCTTGCTATCCATTACCCAACGCTAAGGTAGGTAGGTTAGGTGCACTGAAGAAGTGGCCTCAAACAAGGCCACAATGCTAGCAGGTTTTCCTAATACCATGAGCTCTAGGACCTGATCACAGGCCTCCTACGGGGGTTAAAGCAGGACCATCACAATCATTACTACCATTAATGATAGCAGAGGGACACGGGAAATAATTAGGGAACTCATTTTTTTCTTCCCCAAACTATAGGGGAGATATGACAATATGTTCTAATATGCCAGTTTCCCTAATACAGCCTGTGCTTTGTTACCACTCTTCAAGTTAATAGGAAAAAAAAAATCACATTAAGAGGAACTTTAACCAAACAAAAAACTTAAAAGTTGACCTAAAAATACAGTTAAGAATCTTTCCCTTTCATGAAAAATGTCTTTTTTCAGTATAGGGACAATTTATAAGGCATTTTCCCATTTACCTTTTATTTAATTAAAAAAAAAAAAATTCCATTCACTCCTCCTATGCAAATCAGCAGGTTCAGGCATGGGTGAGTAACACTCCTGAGAGTGCACACACACGTCATGCCTCTTGCAACTGCAACTTTTTGTGCCCATTATCTTCAAATGCTACCTATAGGACATGTGAATGGGTACCAAGAGAAGGGTTAAATGGCTAAGTGAAACAGTCTTAAATCTCAAGACCCAGGCACCATAAAGTGAACTTTAGACAATAACACAGCCCACAGTATCATTTAAAATATTTGGGAGGTTCCAGTCAAAGATGACAGTGTAGAAGACCCTGAACTTATCTCTTCACATGAACATGCTGAATTTGTACCTACATAGAGATCAATTCCTGCTGAAGAAATACTGAAGGCTGCAGAACAAGTGATAAAAGCATCATATAGAGGATGGGTAAAAGAGACAGAGACATGGTATCTATGGGAAACCCATCCCCAACAAGGGTCTTCAGTAGGGAGGAATATCATTAAGGAGCCTGTACACAGACTTGCCCATCCTGGGACAGAGCAAAAAAGCAGCTGTTTAACGGGCACCTACACTATCATGAAGGGAAATCATTTACTAACCCTAAAGTGCTGCCAAATGAGCAGAGAACTTCTGAAACTGTATCTGCAGTCTAAGGTACCAGAGGGAGAGGCGGGTTTGATCCCTGGGTCAGGAAGATCCCCTGGAAAAGGGCATGGCAACCCACTCCAGTTTTTGCGTGCAGTATCCTATGGACAGAGGAGCCTGGCGGGCTATAGTCCACAGGGTTGCAGAGTCCGACACGACTGAAGTGACTTAGCACGCGTGCTTGTGAATTTATATATATATATATAAATGTGCACACATATGTCATTATTACATGTCAATATATATGAACCTATGGTAACCACAAACCTACAACAGATACACAAAAAACAGAAAGAAATCCAAAAGTAACACTGAAAAAACAAATCATCAAACCACTAGGGGAGAGACCAAGAGAAGAACCACAAAAACAACCAGAAACAATCAACAAAACGGCAATAGGTACATGGAAAAGTTCAGTTTTCATTCCAATCCCTAAAAAAGGCAATGCCAAAGAATGTTCAAACTGTCACACAATTGCACTCATCTCAAATGCTAGCAAAGTAATGCTCAAAATTCTACAAGTCAGGATTCAACAATACATGAACCGTGAACTTCCAGATGTTCAAGCTGGTTTTAGAAAAGGCAGAGGAACCAGAGATCAAATTGCCAACATCCGCTGGATCACTGAAAAAGCAAGAGAGTTTCAGAAAAACATCTACTTCTGCTTTATTGACTATGCCAAAGCCTTTGACTGTGTGGATCACAACGAACTGTGGAAAATTCTTCAAGAGATGGGAATACCAGAGCATATGACCTGACTCCTCAGAAATCTGTATGCAGGTCAGGAAGCAACAGTTAGAACTGGACATGCAACAACACACTGGTTCCAAATAGGAAAAGGAGTATGTCAAGGCTGTATATTGTCACCCTGCTTCTTTAGCTTATATACAGAGTACATCATGAGAAACACTGGGCTGGAAGAAGCACAAGCTGGAATCAAGATTGCCAGGAGAACTATCAATCACCTCAGATATGCAGATGACACCACCCTTATGGCAGAAAGTGAAGAAGAAATGAAGGGCTTCTTGATGAAAGTGAAAGAAGAGAGTGGAAAAGTTGGCTCAACATTCAGAAAACTAAGATCATGGCATCTGGTCCCATCACTTCATGATAAACAGATGGGGAAACTGTGAGAGACTTTATTTTCTTGGGCTCCAAAATCACTGCAGATGGTGACTGCAGCCATGAAATTAAAAGTGCTTCCTCCTTGGAAGGGAAGTTATGACCAACCTAGAAAGCATATTAAAAAGTAGAGACATCACTTTGTCAACAAAGGTCTGTCTAGTCAAGGCTATGGTTTTTCCAGTAGTCATGTATGGATGTGAGAGTTGGACTGTGAAGAAGGCTGAGCGCCGAAAAATTGATGCTTTTGAAGTGTGGTGTTGGAGAAGATTCTTGAGATTCCCTTGGACTGCAAAGAGATCCAACCAGTCCATCCTAAAGGACATCAGTCCTGAGTGTTCACTGGAAGAACTGATGCTGAAGCTGCAGCTCCAAAACTCTGGCCACCTGATGGGAAGAACTGACTCATTTGAAAAGACTCTGATGCTGGGAAAGATTGAAGGAGGGAGGAGAAGGGGACGACAGAGGATGAGATGGTTGGATGGCATCACCAACTCAATAGACATGAGTATGGTAAACTCTGGGAGTTGGTGATGGACAGGGAGGCCTGCTGTGCTTCAGTTTATGGGGTCACAAAGTGTTGGACTCGACCAAGTGACTGAACTGCACTGAACACACATACCTATCAATAATCACTTTAAATGTAAGGAGATTAAATGCACCACATAGCGTAGGTGACTGGATTAAAATAAGTCCCATTTATATACTGCACAATAATGTTTCCCTGGTGGTTCAGGTGGTAACGATTCTGCCTATAATGTGAGAGACCCAGGTTCAATCCATGGGTCTGTAAGATCCTCTGGAGAAGGAAATGGCAACCCACTCCAGTATTCTTGTCTGGGAAATCCCATGGACAAAGGAGCCTGGCAGGCTATAGCCCAAGGGGTCACAAAGAGTTGGAGACGACTAACACTTTATCTCAAGAACGACTAACACTTCGATATACTGCACAGTGTTCGTATTTAAACAACTCAGCAAACCTTTCAGGTCTACAAACTCCATTTGTGATTTGTCTCTATTCCTAGGGTCCTTAAAGGTCAAAGAGAACAGAATACCTCGAATTCAACAACTGAGGGATTGTTTACAGACCAAGACGAATGAGTAAAGCTCTCTTTATTTTACCTGAATTCTGGATGTGGTCAAAACTGTCAAGCAGTACTAACTACTCCTGGAGATGAACAGTACTTTAATTTTTTAACAGTACTTCAATTTTTAAAAACAGATTAATCAACAGTACTTAATACTATTATAATACTATGGAGAAGGAAATGGCAACCTACTCCAGTATTCTTGCCTGGGAAATCCCATGAACAGAGGAGCCTGGCAGGCTACAGTCCATGGGGTTGCATAAGAGTCAGACAAGACTTAGCGAGTGAACAACCACAATTAACTTAATACTCAATACAGATGTTGGCTAAGTGATTGTGATCTTGAATTGTAAGCTAATGTGTGGAAAACACTCACCTCTTCCTAGAAAACAAAAATCTGGACACTAAGCACGGCATTATTTGTTCAAATATCACAGACTGCAGGCCAAACTACACTACCTGAAAATTTCTGTTACATTTTAAGTCTTTATGTTGGAGCTTCCTTGGTGGCTCAGCTGGTAAAGAATCCTCCTGCAATGCAAGAGACCTGGGTTCCATCCCTGGGTTGGGAAGATCCCGGGAAGAAGGCGGACATGACTGCGTGACTCTCATTTTCCCTGTTCTCTTTGCTCGGAAGGCCAGGCAATGCTAATTAGTCCTTCAAGACAGTGTCCCCATATTCACCTTTCTGGCATGCCTTACTCAAATTCTATTGTTACAGATACTTTTTCCTCTGTTTGAAACTTTGCCTCTACTACTTCTCAGCTGTTGGAAGACAGGAGCTATATGGTGTTATTTTCTGTATCACTTAAGCCCAAAGAAGAAGGAAGTTCAGGGACTTTCCTTTTTATAGCACTCATCACAGGCTTTCTTCTTTCCAGTTAGTTTTTTCCATTATATACTAAGCTCTATGAGGGCCAGGAATCATCTGGGTCCTGTTACAGCTGTAGCCTCTCTACCACTGGCACATAGTAGATAACATCTTTCAAATGAATCCATGTTCCTCAAACTGCCAGAATCTCACACGGAGAAGGCTGAATTGCCCCCAAATCAGTATAACCAGATGCTCAGGTAGGGATGCAACTATCCCTACCTCAATCCTGTGGGTGTGAGGGCATTCCTCCCACACACCCTTCCCTAGGGGCTTCTTTTCATTAGAGCAGTTAAAAGTCCTTAACACTTTCTTTGTTGTGTTAGTCACATCCAGACTCTTTGTGACCCTGTGGACTGTAGCTCAACAGACTCCTCTGCCTATGGGATTTTCCAGGCTGACTGCTGGAGCGAGTTGCCATTTTCTTCTCCAAGGGATCCTTCCAACCTAGAGACCAACCCGCATGTCCTGCATTGGCAGGCGGTTTCTTTACCACTGAGCCATCTGCCAAGCAACACTTTCTTTAGCCTGATTAGAATCCCAACCTCTTTCCTTCCAAACACTGAGCCTGGGAATACCTACTCCACAATCATGCAACTTAAGTTTCATCTTTTATATTTTTCAACAAATGATTCCCCTCTGGGAAACTAAAAATTTTAGGAATGACAAAGTATGGGAAGCCTTGCTAAGAACAAGATTGTAAAGGTAAAAGTATAATTTTAAAAAGTGAAAGTCGCTCAGTCGTGTCAGACTCTTTGCGACCCCATTGAGTATACAGCCCATAGAATTCTCCAAGCCAGAATATTGGAGTGGGTAGCCTTTCCCCTCTCCAGGGGATCTTCCCAACCCAGGGATCCAACCGGGGTCTCTTGCATTGCATGCATAACTATCCTAATTTTCACCAGCTGTTTGAGAATGTTGTAAGCCACCAGATACAGCATATGAGCTCCTATTATGTTCATGCTGCTGCTGCTGCTGCTGCTAAGTCGCCTCAGTCGTGTCCGACTCTGTGCGACCCCATAGACGGCAGCCCACCAGGCTCCCCCGTCCCTGGGATTCTCCAGGCAAGAACACTACCGGGATGGAGAAAAGAACACTATTCGACTTCCAGCCTCAACCAAACAGCTGAAGGTTCTGATTTAAGAAATAAAACCCAAAGAGCAGACAGATAAGCAGTGGATGGGGTTCTAAGCCACAAAAGCTCTCCTCTAAATAAGACAAACCTTAAGTCAAAGTTAGGAGGGCTCCAGGTCTCCCCAAGAGAGGCGACAACCCGCGGAGTCGACAGGAACCGAGCTTGACTTCGACATAAGGGGCCGCAGATCGACCGGAGGGAGAGGGGGTCGCTGCAGGGCCGCAGGCCGCGGAAGGCCCCAAGAACGCAGTTGAAAATTCCACTCACGTGTCCAACGTGCTACCCACTCCTCTGCTCTGGGACCCTCCCTCAGCGGGCCCGGGACCCCCTCCCACCCAGGAACGAGTCTCCATGCCCCAGACCCTCCCCTCTATCCCCTGTTTACCTTTAACTCGAGCTCTCCACCGACCCAGTGCGCACCGCACCCGCCGCCTCTGAGAGTGGCCTGGGTACGCGCTTTTCAACACTTCCTGGAGTTTACCACCGAGAGAACGGCGAGCGAGGCTAGAGAGGCTCAGCGCTACCATAAAGAGAAGCCCGAAAGAATCCTAGAGGGGAACCGAGCTTGGCGGCCTCCGGGGCGGAAAGGGCGGGGCAGCATGTATTGGCGAATGATTCAAGGTGAGGCAATAGTTGCTTCCGAAGCTGACGGAATTTTTTTTTTTCTTTGACATTAGGGAATTGGGCGGTGCCTCGGGTCACCTTTACCAAGATGCAAGTTCCGCTAACTTGAGTTGTGTTCGCGAGTTTCTACGTCTGTGCGTGATGCAGAATCTTTGCACCCCAAGCCTCCTAATCCCTGTAGGAGAAGTGAATGAATTCAAAACACCTTAAGAACGCTCTCTGAGGTCTCCCATTTTATGATTTACTTCATTCAAGCGAAATATATTCCAAAATGCATCCCCTTGGTTATAAACTATAAGAATGTGTATGCTCACTGGCTCAGTCGTGTCCGACTCTTTGTGACCCCGTGAACTGCAGCCTGCTGGCGCCTCTGTCCATGGGACTCTTCAGGCAAAAATACTGAAGTGGGTTCCCATTTCTCCTCCAGGGGCTCTTCCTGAACGAAGGATCGAACCCTTATCCCTTCTGTCTCTTTACCACTAGCCCCACCTGGGAATCCCATTATGAACTACGAGAATAGCTGTTTATTACTTCGAGTGAAATAGGATGCCTCCCAGGTGGCGCTAATGGTAAAGAACCCGCCTACTAATGCAGGAGACATAAAAGATGCGGGTTCGATACCTGAGTTAGGAAGATCGCCCGGAAAAGGCATGGCAACCCGCTCGAGTGTTCTTGCCTGGAGAATCCCATGGACAGAGAAGTCTGGAGGGCTGTTGGATACGACTGAAGAGATGAAACATGCACACACAAAGTGTAGGAACCAGGAAGACACTTGCAACTTTTCTAGTGTCTTTCTTGTATCCTTATTGTCTGTACCAATCAGGAGCTCATTAATTTTTAAAGCCTGGCTTGGAGAATTTTGAGCATTACTTTGCTAGCGTGTGAGATGAGTGCAATTGGGAGTTAGTTTGAACATTTCTTTGGCATTCCCTTTCTTTGGGATTTAAGGGCTTCCCTGGTGGTGCAGAGGTTAAAGCATCTGCCTGCAATTTGGGAGACCTGGGTTTGATCCCTGGGTTGGGAAGATTCCCTGGAGAAGGAAAAGGCAACCCACTCCAGTATTCTTGCCTGGAGAATCCCATGGATGGAGGAGCTTGGTGGGCTACAGTCCATGAATCGCAAAGAGTCGGACACGACTGAGCGACTTCACTTTCTTTGGGATTGGAATGAAAACGGACATTTTCTAGTCCTGTGGCCACTGCTGAGTTTTCCAAATTTGCTGGCATATTGAGTGCAGCACTTTCACAGCATCATCTTTTAGGATCTGAAAAGGCTCAACTGGAATTCCACCACCTCCAGTAGCTTCCTAAGGCCCACTTGACTTCGAATTCCAGGATGTCTGGTTCTAGGTGAGTGATCACACCATTGTTGTTATCTGGGTCATGATGCTCTTTTTTGGATAGTTCTGTGTGTTCTTGCCACCTCTTAATATCTTCTGCTTCTGTTAGGTTCATACCATTTCTGTCCTTTATTGAGCCCATCTTTGCATGAAATGTTCCCTTGGTATCTCTAATTTTCTTGAAGAGATCTCTAGTCTTTCCCCTTCTGTTGTTTTCCTCTATTTCTTGGCATTGATCACTGAGGACTGATGCTGAAGCTGAAACTCCAATACTTTGGCCACCTGATGGAAGAACAGACTCATTGGAAAAGACAATGATGCTGGAAAAGATTGAAGGCAGGAGGAGAAGGAGAGGACAGAAGATGAGATGGCTGGATGGCATCACCAACTCGATAGACATGAGTTTGAGTAAGCTCCGAGTGTTGGTGATGGACAGGGAAGCCTGGTGTGCTGCAGTCCATGTGGTCGCAGAGAGCTGAGCGACTGAACTGAAGTGAATTTTTAAAGCAGATTTATTCACCTGTAATTTTTGAGAGCCCTCCATCTCTTAGCTGAAGAGGCTAAGCCTTCAAATATTTTCAGGTAGGGGTAGGAGGACCCCCGTCCCACCCTGCTCTGCCCCACTAACCAGCCTATAAGGCAAGCGCAGAGAAAAAGAGACAGGGCAAGGCAGTCACAGAGAAAGATTTATTATAGGAAGAAAGAAGAAAGAGACTGGCCTTAGAGAAAAACCAGTGCCCTCTTTTTAAAGCCAATGCTTCTTATACCCTATTGATAGGAAATTGTGCCCCAGAGGGAGGGAGCCTCAGTTTATCTTTAGCCCACAGCTGGGGTCTTGTGGTCATGTAGTCGAAGGGGTCTCACTGTTGAGAAACTGGTACCAGCAGGGAAAAACAGGATATTGCCATCCAGGAAAAATAGAATGCCCACCAGGGCAATGTGGCCAATATGACTTTATTCCTTGCTTGTCAGGTCACCACAATGGGCCATATTTTAACTATATGCTATGAGCCCCTTGTGAACCCTAACACAGCCAAGTGAAAAACCGGGTCAGGGAAATAAGAGCCACCAAAGCCAAATGTTCTTGATTGTTGTTCTAGTTGCGAAGTCTTGTCCCCCTCTTTGGTGACCGCATGGACTCTAGCCCACCAGGCTCTTCTGTCCATGTGGTTATCCCAGCAAGAATAATGGACTGGGTTGCCATTTCCTTCTCCAGGAGATTTTCTGGATCCAGGGATGAAACCCTTAGCTCCTGCCACATTTCCTGTATTACAGGCAGATTTTTTTTTTCTTTATTTTTTTTTACTACTCAGCCACCAGGAAACACCTACTGTCAATTGTTTTCTGCAGTGAATCTATTGTTCTTCCTAACATCTCCTTAATTTTCTGAATGTTGAGCTTTAAGCCAACTTTTTCACTCTCCTCTTTCACTTTCATCAAGAGGCTTTTTAATTCCTCTTCACTTTCTGCCATAAGGGTGGTGTCATCTGCATATCTGAGGTTATTGATAGTTCTCCCAGCAATCTTGATTCCAGCTTGTGTTTCTTCCAGCCCAGCATTTCTCATAATGTACTCTGCATATAAGTTAAAGAAGCAGGGTGACAATATACAGCCTTGACGTACTCCTTTTCCTATTTGGAACCAGTGTGCTGTTCCATGTCCAGTTCTAACTGTTGCTTCCTGACCTGCATAGAGATTTCTCAAGAGGCAGGTCAGGTGGTCTGGTATTTCCATCTCTTTCAGAATTTTCCACAGTTTATTGTAGTCCACACACAGTCAAAGGCTTTGGCATAGTCCATAAAGCAGAAATAGATGTTTTTCTGGAACTCTCTTGCTTTTTCGATGATCCAGTGGAAGTTGGCAATTTGATCTCTGGTTCCTCTGCCTTTTCTAAAACCAGCTTGAACATCTGGAAGTTCATGTTCATGTATTGATGAAGCTTGGGTGTTCATTGGAGGCACTGATGCTGAATCTGAAACTCCAATACTTTAGCCACCTCATGTGAAGAGTTGACTCATTGGAAAAGACCCTGATGGCTGGGAGGGATTGGGGGCAGGAGGAGAAGGGGACAACAGAGGATGAGATGGTTAGAAGGCATCAGCGACTTGGTGGACATGAGTTTGAGCAAGGTCCGGGAGTTGGTGATGGACAGGGAGGCCTGGCGTGCTACAAGTCATGGGGTTGCAAAGAGTCAGACACGACTGAGCAGCTGAACTGAACTGAACTGAACTGAACACCTCCTTACTGCTTTGAAGCTAAGCAGGATTTTGCCACTCCCTGATTTACACCAATTTTGGAAACTAAGAATGGGAGAAAGGCAAGAACAATGGGTAACCTCCTCAACTGTGTCTGTAGGTGAATAGTTCTTTTAGTAGTTACTTTGCTAAGTAACTTAGCACTTTGCTAAGTTATAATGAGAGAAAAGGGATGAAATTTTATTCCTGTTCTCAAAGAGTTCATAGACTAATGAGACAGAAGGATAAATAGCTAACACCACAACTGTAGAAACAAAAGGATATCAACAGGATAAAATGAGATGTGCTAAAGCAGGAGTATTCTAGAAAGAGATTAAAGCCTGAATTAAATATCCAGCAAAAAGCAAGGGGAAAGATTTGGGGTAAATTGACACACTTAGACTATGGTGCAGGCAAGTGGAAGGGCAGCGTCATCTGAGTTATGAGTTATACAGTGTTCATGTGTTTGCCACATCAGCCTTTGCCACTGATGATATGATTATGAAGACTGGGGTTAAGGTTACAGCAAGGAGGCCCACAAGTAGAAAGTACTTTGGGGTAATGGCACACACCTGCTCTGTTTGTTGTTTAGTTGCTTAGTCATGTCTGACTCTTTGCAACCCTATGGACTGTAGCCTGCCAGGTTCCTCTCTCTGTCCATGGGATTTCCCAGGCAAAAATACTTCTGTGGGTTGTTATTTCCTTCTGCAGGGGTCTTCTTGACCCAGGGATCAAACCCACATCTGCTGCATTGGCAGGCAGATCTTTACTACTGTGCGACCAGGGAAGCCCAGTAGCAGTGGATACTGTGACTAAAAATGACATAAGATCATGAATGTAAAAGTCATAGCAGTGTGCACCATGGAAAAAACTTCTGCTCTAATGACACTTTCATTAATGGAAATAGAACCTAAGTTGGTTCATTTTGCTAATTGCTATCAATTCTGAAAAGAACTAGTGGGAACAAACTAAGCTGCTAGATTATCTGTGCCTATGGTTTGCCATGTGCTTTGCATTCTCTAGGCTTCAAGTTCATAGCGGATCACATCCAGGTAACTCTGTGGTTAACCCACTTCCACCATGTGTGCTCTGTTGGATGAAAGTGAAAGTGAAGTTGCTCAGTCGTTTCCGACTCTTTGCGAGCCCATGGACTGTAGCCTACCAGGCTCCTCCATCCATGGGATTCTCCAGGCAAGAATACTGGAGTGGGTTGTCATTTCCTTCTCCAGGAGATCTTCCCAACACAGGGATCGAACCCGGGTCTCCCTCATTGCAGGCAGATGCTTTACCATCTGAGCCACCAGGGAAGATGCTTGGTCATAACCAGAGCTTACTAATTAGCCTGACGAATAGACGTGTGTGTTGTTTGCATTTCTTGGATAGCGCATGTATGAGACGATACTAGGTGTTGCCTGTGGATGATTGATTTAGGGGTGACATAGCTGTCATCCTAGAGATGGCATAGTTATTCATATCTTTGTTTTTCCATTCCTATTTGACTGTAAATGATGCTCTGTTCCATATTTTTTATTTATTTTAACTTTGGTATGCCTTATAGTTTACTAACTTACTATGTATATTTAACACAATTCTGTCTATGTTTCACAAAGTACATGCTTACTCATATTCTATATATAAAACATTCTAGGAGTTTTGCTTTTATCTTTTAAACTGCTAGTGTACTTAACACTTCTGACTAACACTTTTTCTAACTTTCATCCATCCTTCAGACAACTGCAAGGAATTCAGTATAGCTGGGGGTAGGAAGCTGGCGAGGTAAGTAGAGGAAAGAATACCATTTTTAAGCCACATTAGAGATAATTAGATTTTATCCTGGAGAAAACTAAAACTGTAAAGACTGTGAAGAATAGGTAAGAGGTATTGTCCTGGGTGGGGCTTCCTTGGTGACTCAGACAGTAAAGAATCTGCCTGCAGTGGAGACCTGGGTTCAGTCCCTGGGTTGGGAAGATTCCTTAGAGAAGGGAATTGCTATCCACTCCAGTATTCTTGCCTAAAGAATTCCATGGCCAGAGGAGGGCTACAGTCCATGGGGTCACAAAGAATCAGGCACAACTGAATAACTAATATGTTCACTTGTTCACTTCTTCACTTCAGCATCCGGGGCGGGGGGTTCAGGTGGGATCTCTTGCCCTAATAGAAGTGATTAGTAGTAAGGACATTGATTAACTAATGCAATGGCTCTGTGGAGTGAGAGGTGATTCCTTTGCCTTCAAGACATTTGGTAATGTCTGGAGACATTTTTGGTTATTCCACCTAGAGGGTGCTATTGATAATCTAATGGGGTGGGGACATGGAAACTGTTAAACACCCTACAGTGCACAAGAAAACCCATCACAGCAAAGAACTACCTGGCTCAAAATTGCAGTGTTGCCAAGATTGAGAAACCCTGAACTAAGGGAATTAAGAAAGCATAGAGAGGATAGAAGTTAAGCAAGCAGATTTGATTGGGTTTTGTAACAGATATGTATGTATATGTGAGGAGGAAGGTAGTATGCAAAAAGAACTACACATTAGGGAAAACATGAAGCATTAATATGAAATGGGTCCCAAGTTTGGGATGAGATGACCTAGCACCCCAAAAGAGATTATGGAATATGAACAAGGATGGATTCTTAGTAATTATTTTCCTCCTCCTCTTCTCCTTTTGTAAGCTTTCATATTGAATTTTGACATGTCAGACAGGAATACACAAGTCATAGCTTGATGAATTTTTATATCTGAATAACCACTACCCAGGTCAAGAAATTCCACTATCCCAGAAAATTTTTTTATGCCCCCACCCCTAGTTGTTGTCATATGTTGCCAAAGGAAATAAGCATTCCAAAACTTCTTTTACCACAGACTACCTTTGCCTGTTTTGGGAATTGTATTGAATGTATGCTTTTCTGTCTGTCTTCCATGATACAACATTATATCTACCCCTATTGTGTGTAGCAGTAGTTCTTTGTCATTGTTGAATCATATTTCTGTTACATGAAGGTGAGAAACTTTTATTTTATCCATTTCATGGTAGATGTACATTGGATGGATCTTATCTGTGGCTTTTACAAATGATGCTGCTGTGCACTTTCTGTCTTTTGGTATGCATATATTCTGCACTTTGTGTGAACATGTGTAGTGGACATATAGTGAAAAGTGGAGTTGTTGGATCATAGGCAGTGTGTATGTTCAGTCTGAGTGGATACTGCCCAAGAGTTTTGAAAGTTTTTTGCTGAACCACACAAAGACGCTGGGATTCTTGGCCTCCGGGGAAGAGGAATTCAATCCGGGGCCAGAGATGAGGCTTGATCGCCCAGAGCTTTTGTGTAATAAAGTTTTATTAAAGTATAAAGGAGGTAGAGAAAGCTTCTGACATAGGCATCAGAAGGGGGCAGAAAGAGTACTCCCTTGCTAGTGTTAGCAATGGAGTTATATGCTCTCCAATGAATCCAAAGAATGTCTGGAGGTTGTAAAGACCTCACCAGACCTACTCCTATAATTTACATTTTAAGATAACAGGATTAGCCAGAAAGTTTAATACAGAGACTGTCCTCAGGCAGGATACATTATTGTTATATAATCCTTGTAAAGACCAGACCTACTCCCATAATTTACATTTTAAGATAACAGGATTAGCCAGAAGGTTTAATCCAGAGGCTGTTCTCAGGCAGGATACATTATTGTTAAATGCTCCTAAGGAATGTAGAGGAAAAACAAGTTTGTCCTTTCTTCCTCCTTGAGAATTCCAGACCCCTCTGTCCTTGGGGACCCCTAGACTTTTTATCAACCTGCCTAGGAAATGACTCTCTCAATTTCCAAAGTGGTTGCATCAATTTATACTCCTTCCAACTCCATATTACACTCCTAAACATGTTCCTAGCACTTGGGATTATCAGTTGTTATTGTGGTTTTTCATTTTAGTTATTCTGAAAGCTGCATAAGTACTTTTTTTTTTTTTTTAATACTAAGTTGGGGTTTCCCTGATGGCTCATTGGGTAAAGAATCTACCTGAAATGCAGAAGACGTGGGTTCAATCCCTGGATCAGGAGATCCCCTGAAGGAGGAAATGGCAATCCATTCCGGTATTCTTGCCTGGAAAATCCCATGGCCAGAAGAACATGGCGGGCTATAGTCCATGGGGTCGAAAAGAGTCAGACACCACTAAGCGCAAGCACTGGTGTGGGGATGGGGGACACTAAGTTGTTTCAGTGTACCACTTGGGGCTCAAGACAACTCTCGAATGACTCTAGAATTAGATGCCTGGTTTAAATCCTAGATCAGCCACTTATTAGTGGGATAACCTATGGAAGCCACTATAGTAACTTAAGCTTCAACTTCTCATCTGTAAAATAGGGATAATATCATCTGCCTTATATGGTTGTGGGAAATACATACATATACATACACACACACACACACACACACACACACACACATATATATATATATATATATATATATAAAACTTCGCTGGTGGCTCAGACAGTAAAGTGTCTGCCTAAAATGTGGGAGACCCAGGTTCAATCCCTGGGTCAGGAAGATCTCCTGGAGTAGGGAATGGCAACCCAATCCAGTATTCTTGTTGGTCAGGAGGGGCGGCCATGAGGAGACAGCCCTCGTCCAAGGTAAGGGGCAGTGGCTTCACTTTGCTGGAGCAGCCGTAAAGAGATACCTCACGTCCAAGGTAAGAAAAACCCAAGTAAGACAGTAGGGGTTGCGAGAGGGCATCAGAGGGCAGACACATTGAAACCATAATCACAGAAAACTAGTCAATCTAATCACATGGACCACAGCCTTGTCTAACTCAATGAAACTAAGCCATGACATGTGGGGCCACCCAAGATGGGCAGGTCATGGTGGAGAGGTCTGACAGAATGTGGTCCACTGGAGAAGAGAATGGCAAACCACTTCAGTATTCTTGCCTTGAGAACCCCATGAACAGTATGAAAAGGCAAAATGATAGGATACTGAAAGGGGAACTCCCTGGGTCAGTAGGTGCCCAATATGCTACTGGAGATCAGTGGAGAAATAACTCCAGAAAGAATGAAGGGATGGAGCCAAAGCAAAAACAATACCCACTTGTGGATGTGACTGGTGATAGAAGCAAGGTCCAAAGATGTAAAGAGCAATATTGCATAGGAACCTGGAATGTCAGGTCCATGAATCAAGGCAAATTGGAAGAGGTCAAACAGGAGATGGCAAGAATGAACATTGACATTCTAGGAATCAGCGAACTAAAATGGACTGGAATGGGTGAATTTAATTCAGATGACCACTATATCTACTACTGTGGGCAGGAATCCCTTAGAAGGAATGGAGTAGCCATCATGGTCAACAAGAGAGTCTGAAATGCAGTACTTGGATGCGATCTCAAAAACGACAGAATGATCTCTGTTCATTTCCAAGGCAAACCACTCAATATCACGGAAATCCAAGCCTATGTCCCAACCAGTAACGCTGAAGAAGCTGAAGTTGAACGGTTCTATGAAGACCTACAAGACCGTTTAGAGCTAACACCCCCCAAAATATGTCCTTTTCATTATAGGGGACTGGAATGTAAAAGTAGGAAGTCAAGAAATACCTGGTGGTGGTGGTTTAGTCACTAAGTTGTGTCTGACTCTTGAGATCCCGTGGACTGTAGCCTGCCAGGCTCCTTTGTCCATGGGATTCTCCAGGCAAGAATACTGGAGTGGGCTGCCATCTCCTTCTCAAGGGGATCTTCCTGACCAAGGAATCGAACCTGGGTCTTCTGCATTGCAGGCAGATGATTTACCAACTGAGCTATGAGGGAAGCCCAGAAACACCTGGAGTAACAGGCAAATTTGGCCTTGGAGTAAGGAGTGAAGCAGGGCAAAGGCTAATAAAGTTTTGCCAAGAGAATGCACTGGTCATAGCAAACACCCTCTTCCAACAATACAAGAGAAGGCTCTACACATGGACATCACCAGATGGTCAACACTGATATCAGATTGATTATATCCTTTGCAGCCAAAGATGGAGAAGCTCTATAGAGTCAGCAAAAACAAGACCGGGAGCTGACTGTGGCTCAGTTCATGAACTCCTTATTGCCAAATTCACACTTAAATTGAAGAAAGTGGGGAATACCACTAGACCATTCAGGTATGACCTAAATCAAATCCCTTATGATTATACAGTGGAAGTGAGAAATAGATTTAAGGGACTAGATCTGACAGAGTGCCTGATGAACTATGGACTGAGGTTCGTAACATTGTACAGGAGACAGGGATCAAGACCATCCCCATGGAAAAGAAATGCAAGAAAGCAAAATGACTCTCTGGGGAGGCCTTACAAATAGCTGTGAAAAGAAGAGAAGTGAAAAGCAAAAGCAAAGGAGAAAAGGAAAGATATAAGCATGTGAATGCAGAAATCCAAAGAACAGCAAGGAGGGATAAAAAAGCCTTCCTCAGCAATCAATGCAAAGAAATAGAGGAAAAGAACAGAATGGGAAAGACTAGAGATCTCTTCAAGAAACTTAGAGATACCAAGGGAACATTTCATGCAAAGATGGGCTTGATAAAGGACAGAAATGGTATGGACCTAACAGAAGCATAAGATATTAAGAAGAGGTGGCAAGAATACACAGAAGAACTGTACAAAAAAGAGCTTCATGACCCAGATAATCCCGATGGTGTGATCACTCACCTAGAGCCAGACATCCTGGAATGCAAAATCAAGTGGGCCTTAGAAAGCATCACTACAAACAAAGCTAGTGTAGGTGATGGAATTCCAGTGGAGCTATTTCAAATCCTGAAAGATGATGCTGTGAAAGTGCTGCACTCAATATGCCAGCAAATTTGGAAAACTCAGCAGTGGCCACAGGACTGGAAAAGGTCAGTTTTCATTCCAATCCCAAAGAAAGGCAATGGCAAAGAATGCTCAAACTACTGCACAATTGCACTCATCTCACATGCTAGTAAATTAATGCTCAACATTCTCCAAGCCAGGCTTCAGCAGTATATGAACCGTGAACTTCCAGATGTTCAAGCTGGTTTTAGAAAAGGCAGAGGAATCAGAGATCAAATTGCCAACATCCACTGGATCATCGAAAAAGCAAGGGAATTCCAGAAAAACATCTATTTCTGTTTTATTGACTATGCCAAAGGCTTTGACTGTGTGGACCACAATAAACTGTGGGAAAATTCTGAAAGAGATGGGAATACCGGACCACCTGACCTGCCTCTTGAGAAACCTATATGCAGGTCTGGAAGCAACAGTTAGAACTGGGCATGGAACAACAGACTGGTTCCAAATAAGAAAAGGAGTATGTCAAGGCTGTATATTGTCACCCTGCTTCTTTAACTTATATGCAGAGTACGTCATGAGGAACTCTGGGTTGGAAGAAGCGTAAGTTGGAATCAAGATTGCCAGGAGAAATATCAATACCCTCAGATATGCAGATGACACCACCCTTCTGGCAGAAAGTGAAGAGGAACTAAAAAGGCTCTTGATGAGAGTGAAAAAGTTGGCTTAAAGCTTAACGTTCAGAAAACGAAGATCATGGCACCTGGTCCCATCACTTCAATGCAAATAGATGGGGAAACAGTGGAAACAGTGTCAGACTTTATTTTGGGGGACTCCCAAATCACTGCAGATGGTGATTGCAGCCATGAAATTAAAAGACGCTTACTCCTTGGAAGAAAAGTTATGACCAACCTAGATAGCGTATTGAAAAGCAGAGATATTACTTTGCCAACAAAGGTCCGTCTCGTCAAGGCTATGGTTTTTCCTGTGGTCATGTATGGATGTGAGAGTTGGACTGTGAAGAAAGCTGAGTGCTGAGGAATTGATGCTTTTGAACTGTGGTGTTGGAGAAGACTCTTGAGAGTTCCTTGGACTGCAAGGAGATCCAACCAGTCTAACTTAAAGGAGATCAGTCCTGGGTGTTCATTGGAAAGACTAATGGTGAAGCGGAAACTCCAGTACTTTGGCCACCTCATGCGGAGAGTTGACTCATTGGAAAAGAACCTGATGCTGGGAGCAATTGGGGGCAGGAGGACAAGGGGACAACAGAGGATAAGATGGCTGGATGGCATCACCAACTCAATGGATGTGAGTTTGAGTGAACTTCCAGAGTTGGTGATGGACAGGGAGGCCTGGCTTGCTGCAATTCATGGGGTCTGAACTGAAGCCATAAAGATATTTAATTAAGCATCTTGACCTTTAAACTGATTGGTTAAAAGTGACTTTTTTTAAAGGTCAGGAGCCAACAAAAATGTACAGATGAGTACTGGCAATGATATAGAACTGCTACAATCCCTGCCTTTTTGAGGACTCTTTACCCCTCTCAATGTCTATGTTGAGAGCTTTGTTTAGTTCAGTCACTCAGTTGTGTCTGACTCTTTGTGACCCTATGAATTGCAGCATGCCAGGCCTCCCTGTCCATCACCAACTCCCAGAGTTCACCCAAACTCATGTCCTTTGAAAGCTTTGTATTTCCTTCTATTTAATAAATCCTACTCTATTGCTCCCATGAGTGTTTCCTTGTTCATCATGCGAAAGCTGGGCTGGATGAAGCACAAGCCAGAATCAAGATTGCTGGGAGAAATATCAATAACCTCAGATATGCAGATGACACCACCCTTATGGCAGAAAGTGAAGAGGAACTGAAGAGCCTCTTGATGAAAGTGAAGAAGAGAGTGAAAAAGCTGGCTTAATACAGCATTCAAAAAACAAAGTTCATGGCATTCAGTCCCATTACTTCATGGCAAATAAATGGGAAAACAATGGAAACAGAGAGAGACTTTATTTTTGGGGGTCCCAAAATCACTGCAGATGGTGACTACAGCCATGAAATTAAAAGATGCTTGCTCCTTGGAAGAAAAGCTATGACAAACCTAGATAGCATATTAAAAAGCAAAGGCATTACTTGCTGACAAGCGTCTGTCTAGTCAAAGCTATGGTTTTCCAATAGTCACGTATGGATATGAGAGTTTGACCATAAAGGAAGCTGAGCACCGAAGAGTTGATGCTTTTGAACTGTGGTGTTGGAGAAGACTCTTGAGAGTCCCTTGGACTGCAAGGAGATCCAACCAGTGCATCCTAAAGGAAATTAGTCCTGAATATTCATTGGAAGGACCAATTGTGAAGCTGAAACTCCAATACTTTGGCCACCTGATGCAAAGAGCTGACTCATTTGAAAAGACCCTGATGCTGGGAAAGATTGAAGGCAGAAGGAGAAGGGAACAACAGACAATGAGATGGTTGGATGGTATCACCGACTCAATGGACATGAGTTTGAATATACTCCAGGAGTTAGTGATGGACAGGGAGACCTGGCGTGCTGCAGTCCATGGGATTGCAAAGAGTTGGACACAAATAATCGACTGAACTGGATAATTATGTTTGCTACTATTTCTAAACTGCCAATTATGTTGTATATGGAAGCACTGGAGTGATCAGTCCACACGTGTTCTGTCTTTCATGACATGTTATGGTTTAGTCTTAAAAGATGCATGTTAAACTGAGAAATAGAGGTGTTATTTGATATTATGTCTCCTGACTTCCCTCTCACCACTTTGTACTCTTCTTCCTTGAAACAATATTTAAGAGTTAACTGATATAAAGAAATGTGACTTAGGGAATTCAACTAATGACTGGACAGTGGAACAGATTGAAAGTGCATTTTTAGCTGCTTCTGATTTTTCTCATTTCAAGCAAAGATTTCAGACTGTTGTGGGGGTGGCGTGGGGAAGGAAATACAGATCTGTTCACAGCTGCTACTCAAAATTCTAGCCATATAACCAGGAGAGAATTTGCCTCAAATTAAAACCCTGGGGCTTTTCATTGCCATCATAATCATTAATATATCAATTAAGATTCATTTGGGTATCCACAGTGTGTTTGGCACTACATCAAGAAAAGAAGCTGATGGTGACAGGAAAGGTTTCAACCATTTTGCTTATATGAGAAAAAGCAGAATTCGTTAAAATTTTGTAATTCAACAGCACTTAAAATCATAAAATATTAGAACAAGAAAAATCCAACAGAACTCAGAACAAACAAACAAAAAAAGATCCAACCGTTCTGTAGCCCAGCTTCTTCATTTAGAAGTTGATGAAACTGAGTTCCAGAAATGGTGATGTTAAAAAACCAACGTAAAAGTGACAATTAGTAAAGGTTACACAGCCAGCAGAAATAGGGAAAGCCAAGAAGCATACTTAGGTCTTATAACTCAAAATGCAGTGTTTTCCCCATTCTGTCAGGTTGCATCTTGATCTATTAGTGAGGATCATATTCTAAGAAAACCAGAGAATATAATATTACATATAGCTCTCTTCTTTTGAACTACTCTCTTGAAACATTAGGAGTCAAGCCATTAGCATCTACTTATTCTCTCTTCTATATTAGCCATTATTTTTGTTTTTGTTTTAAATTTAATTTTTTCATTGAAGTGCAGTTGATTTACAATGTTAGTTTCAGGTGTACAGCAAAGTAATTCAGTTATATACAGATACATATCTATTTTTTTTAGATAATTAGCCATTATTAATGATAGGGAGAGAGGATACTGATGGCATGAGGGGATGCTTTGGCTTGAGGGGGGCTTATTTAGATGAACAATAGGAACAATTCCGAATGTTTTTGTGGATTCTATGAGAGAGCCCTCCTTTGGGCTTTTGGGCAGATCTTTGAAGGGCAGTACTACCTGGGAGCCAGCAGAGGGAGAGCAGAACATTGTTTTGACAATTTTCATCAAGTTTCTTCTCACTGTTTTACCTTTTGTTCTTTTTTGCACATATTTGATAAATTCCTTCAGAGTGGTGAGAAAATACTACTCTTTCCTGTACTTTTAGGAAAAGCAGAGAATGCCTGTGTTGGCAAACTGGAGTTTTTATTTAATTTATTGGCTATCATGTGAGCTGGGTTTGGAAAGTTCTTAAGCATAGTGAGAGGATTTTTTTTTGGTGTATGTGTCTGCTTTCCTTCAGAATACTGGGTTAATTAAGTGACTTTAAATGTATCTAACCAAATGAATTATATAGATTCTCTGACTTCTAATAATTATTTCAGAAAAATAACAGTTAATGAGGTTTGGAATTATGTCACTGGAGTTTGCTATGTAAGAGGATACATGTGTACTGTTTTTCAAAGAAAGTTTGAAATTATGACTTTTTATTGCTAGAGTTTTAGAAATAGAATTCATATGTCAGTTCAAGTAATCAACTACTCATTTTTCCAGAAACATTTAATAAATTTACACATTCATTATTGCTTTTTTTTGTATCCTCAGAGTTTGAAGAATCAAACCGAATATGATACACACTTGTCTTTAAGGAGTTCATGAAAGACTGACACAGAAATACATCATTGAACATTTTAATGGCAATATTAGACAGTTAGACATACATGTAGGGCAATAAGGGTGCATAGAATACAGACATTCAACCCAATAAGGGGGATCTGGAGTGCTTCCTGGAGGAGGACCACCTAAGCTGTCCAAATGGATGAGTAGGAATGTACTTTATTCAATGTATTCTTTAGTCTGTCCTGTTCTTTTTCCTCAGTTTTTCTAGGTGCTTTCCTCCCACATCCACGTGCTTATGGCAAGAACAGCCTTTCAACTCACTGTTACGCTGTGTCCCAAGGCCACAAGTTTTTGTCCATGAGGCCACAGTTGCAATGTGCTGGGCTAATCAGTGTCCCTCCCTAGGAGTTTTCACCATAGGTCTGAGTGAAGCTTGAGAACTGTCAGCTGCTTTGTTTTCTGCCTTTTGGTAGAGGAAAAACAATGACAATCTGAGTTATGCTCACGATGCCCAGGGAGAAGCAGAGAGAAGCTGTGAAGAGAATGCGTGTTCTCAGCGTTCATGCCTCTGGTTCTGTTGTTACTTACAGTAGCTATGCAGTCACTTCTGTTTCATGAGACATCCTAGTCTCCTTATGCTACAGTTCTCTTTTTTCTCAAGCTAGTTTGAGTTGGCTTACTTTCCTTTGTATCCATAAGAATCCCAGCTTGTATAAAGAGTTACCAGTGCAGAGAGATGGTGAAGGATGGTTCAGGGGCTCTGGGAATAAAGGTATAAAAACATAAAAAAGAATGGCATGTATACAGAAATAGAAATAGTTCAGTATTAGTGAAACATATCTTAGCACTTTCTGTCTCTCATTTTAAGAGATAAAGTAGGTTATCTGTCATTTTATGGGGTCTAATTTTACTCTGAAGGCAGTGAAAACCCATAGCAAGATTTACACAATGGGTGATGTAGTCAGATTTGTGGTCTAGGTAGATTACTTCAGTTTCTCTAGTGGCTCAGCAGTAAAGAATCCACCTGCCAATGCAGGAAACGTGGGTTCAATCCCTGGGTCAGGAAGACCCCCTGGAGAAGGAAATGACAAAGCCCCCACTGCCCCAAATTCTTTGCCTGGGAAATCCCATGGACAGAGGAACCTGGAGGGCTACAGACCATAGGATCACAAAGAGTTGGACATGACTTAGGGACTAAACAACAGGTCACTCTGGCAGGAGTTTCTTCAACAGTTCTCTCATGTTGCCTGTTTCCTTACCCAATAGCCTAGTGGGTGGGGATGAGACCCAGCAAATATACCCTCACTAACCAGAGCAAACCCTAGGGTCATGACTTTTTATGACTTCATGTAATAGCTATTTAACAGTTTGTTCTCCCATCCATTCTGAAAGTACCACTAGAGCAGGGGCAATGTTTACTTTGCTTATTATGAATTCCCAAGGCCCAGCTTAGTATCTGGAGCATGTGACTATTCAATAAAAATTTGCTAGTGAGTGGGTAAATAAATACTGATGAGGTAGAGGAGATAAGGTCAAGCTATATTTTGGAAGTTGGCAGTCAAGGCTGGATGAGTTTGATGAGGATTTATTATGTTTGAAGCAGGAGACTGAGTACTTTGTACACATTACCTTCTTTGATCTTCACAGCAATCTTCTGTATAATGTGTAGCATACCTTTTCCAGTTTTTCAAGTGGGAGAAAAATAAGCTGAAAGAGACTGAGTACTAGGTTGAATTTATGAAATTCCATCTAATAACGTCCAACTATAGTTAATAAAGCTGGAGCAGGGGCCTGTCCAGTGCTAATCTCTGGGTCACCATGCTGCTGCTGCTAAGTTGAATTAGTCGTGTCCAACTCTGTGCCGCCCCATAGGTGGTAGCCCACCAGGCTCCCCTGTCCCTGGGATTTTCCAGGCAAGAACACTGGAGTGGGTTGCCATTTCCTTCTCCAATGCATGAAAGTGAAAGGTGAAAGTGAAGTCGCTCATTCATGTTTGACTCTTAGCAACCCCATGGACTGTAGCCCACCAGGCTCCTCCATCCATGGGATTTTCCAGGCAAGAGTACTGGAGTGGGGTGCCATTGTGCTATACTACTGCAAAGAGATGTGAAGAGTAAGGAAAAGGGGGGAGTCAAGAATGACTCTCAGCTTTTTATCATAGGTAAATGATGGTGTCTCCAACTAAAGAGAACACAGGAGTACTTCTACCAATGGAGATGATGGATTTGATTTAGGACATGTACAGCAGGGATCCCCAACCTTTGGGATCCAATACCTGATGATCTGAGGTGGAGCTGATATGAAAATAATATAAATAAAGTGCACAATAAATGTAAGGCACTTGAATCATGCTGAAACCATCTCCCCCACCCCAGTTTGTGGAAAAATTGTCTTCCATGAAACCAGTTTCTGGTTCCAAAAAGGTTCGGGACTACAGATATAGAGGATGAGGCCTGTGGGATGACCACAAGACAATGTCTACAAGTTAATGCTTATGGGCTTGAAAACACCTTTGCTAGAGAATTGGATTCATTGGTTATTGTGCTTAGTCACTCTGTTGTGTCACACTCTTTGTGACCACATGGACTGTAGCCCGCCAGGCTCCTCGGTCCATGGGGATTCTCCAGGCAAGAATACTGGAGTGGGTTGCCATGCCCTCCTTCAGGGGATCTTCCCAACCCAGGGATCGAACCCAGGTCTCCCACATTGCAGATTACTTTACTGTCTGAGTCACCATTATTAAGTTGTCAATAAAATGAAGATATTAAGTGAGGAAAGTATGTTGTGTAAAGAGAACATCTCGGGAGATATCATGTGTTACAGAAGTGATGGACAGAGAATACAGTGTGATGGGGGCACAAGCAAGTAGAGAGTTTGGGAAAGAGGAAACAGGGAGGAGGGGGTGATCCATGGTGCTGTATGCAGTGCAGAGGACTTATCAGTGGACATATATTGAAAACTGTTCATTAGGTTTGTCAACCAGAAGTTTATTGACAACCTAAGTAAGGGCAATATCAATAAAGTAGTTGGACAGAAGCCAGACTATTCGTGGTAGAAACATGATCGGAGAGTACAGCCAAGAAGAATAAATAATCTTTCAAGTGTTTTCAGTGAGAAGAAGAAAGAGGCAAGACATTAGTTAAATAAAGAG
This sequence comes from Oryx dammah, assembly GCF_014754425.2. Taxonomy (NCBI): domain Eukaryota; kingdom Metazoa; phylum Chordata; class Mammalia; order Artiodactyla; family Bovidae; genus Oryx; species Oryx dammah. The sequence goes on along the minus strand of NW_024070201.1, from coordinate 58,761,720 downwards.
TCTGGGAGAAAAGACACTATTTTTATATATTTTAATTTTAGTCTTTTAGAAAGAGAGAGGCAATTGAGTATGTTTATCAGGTGTGAGAAAGAAGCCGGTTGAGAGGAAAAGATATTGGAGAGAAGGCCTCAGAGGAGAGAGGAAACGAGACGAAGCTCGAGGTGGAGGAGTGCACCTTGAATTGGAGTTGGGGCACCAAACTTCCGAGCTAAAGGAAAGCAGGTGGAGCCATACGTGAATGTCTGCATGGAAGCAGAACGCTGAGAGACATCCTGCTTGATGGGTCTGACTCTGTTGAAGTAACGGGACATCAGATTATATGCTTCAAGTAGGAGTTTTAGAAGAAAGTACAGTACTTCCTCAGTATCTGGGAGATTGGTCCCAAGACCTTCACAGATACCAAAATCTGCAGATGTGCAAGTCCCTTCTATAAGAAAGATGGTATAGTTCAGTCAGCCCTTCCTACTGTGGGTTTCACATCCTCAGATTCAGCCAAGTGAGGATATGGAACCCTCAGATACGGAGGGCCCACTATAAGATTGGCATCATGTGGTTTGGGAGAGCAAACTGATCAAAGATCAACTTGAAACTCTGAATGAGGGTACAGCCAAGGTGAGACATTAAATTTGGTAAGGTTAACAATTAGTATGATTTTGAGATGTTCTTCTTAGTGTTCAGCTTTCTAGTTGACTGAGCAGTGAACTCAAGACCATCACATTAATCCAAATGTTGGTTTTCACTGGATCAGATGTACATGACGGATAGTTGTACAAATGAATCAGAGATGCTCTGTTGACTGCTTATAGCCCCTAGAAGCTGGCAGCTGTAGTTTTAAAGCTCTCCTGGGTACAAAAGACTGGTTTTGACTTGTGTAAAGCAGGCAGAAAGTTTTAACTCAAGTCCCTGCATAAAAGCAGGACCTTCAGATTGCTGCCTTTCAATAAAAGGGTAATTAGAAAAACTAAATGTTAAAACCAAAAATTAAATAAAATTATTCCGAGAAATAAACACTCTAAGCTTTTGCCATATGCAAATGTAAAGTCTCATTTGACAATCTTCCTAGGATTTTAATATGAACATTAATCTCTCATACCAATGGAATCTCTGGGTGTCTAGCCAAAGCAGAACTCTTTGTAGCAGTGCTTCTAGCAGCCCAGGGCAATAAAAAGTATCCATGAAGAGTTAGTGATTAAATGTATAAATCATAGGAGAAAATAATTTAGGAGAGAGAATAATTAGACATGATGAAGAGGAATATTAGAACTTTAAGAACTTGGAAAAGTACAACAATCTGATAGATACAATAGAGTAACTGTGCTTAATATTATTAAAGTGATAAAAGAAGTAAAAACCAAAAGGAAAGAGTAAGATATTATGATATTAGAATAGGATACATGAATTCAAATAGTTGAAAAGAGCTATCAAAAATAAAATCATTGAAATAAAAGAACTCAATAGGAGGGAGGAGAGGTCACAGGAAAAATGAGAATTCCTGAAGTGGAAGGAAGATTTGAGAAAATTAACCAAAATGCTACAAAGGTAAGTAAAGAAATGAAAAATAGGAAAAAAGGTCAAGACATAGAGGACCATCTGGTGACCGTATGCCTAATATGATGAGAGTTGTAGAGGAGAAGAGAGAGGAAAGGAGAGGCAGTATATAAAGAAATTTCCATAATTGAGTGTGTGACAGTTGTAAGCAGCATACAGTATTGTGTCTTTTTTTAGCCTGACAGTCTTTGTTTTTCTATTGCAGTATGTATTCTTTCTGTATTTAACATAATTACTAACATAATTGGGTATATATTGACCATTATACTATCTCTTTTCTTTTTGTCTCATCTGTTTCATGTTCCTTCTTCCCTTCTTTGTTGGATTAATCAAAAATTTTTAAAATCATTTTTTCCTTTATCAGCAAGAAAATTATGCAAGTGTTATTAGGTCCATGTGGCTATTTAAATTCAAATAGGAATGTAAATTATTTAAAATAAAATAAATTCAGTTCTTCCTATCAGTACTCAGTAGCCACATATGTGTAGTCACTACTGTATTGGATGGCACACATGAAACATTTCCTTCACTGCAGAAACTTCTGTTGGACAGCAGTGATCCGGATAACCTGAAGGTCTGTTTATATTGTCTGAATGTTCTCTTTTTCTTGTTTCTTGGTAGACCTTGCCACCTTTCAGTAAACAATGAATATTGTATATGGAAAACCTGCCTTGGTTCTAGATGCTTTTATCTTCCTCCAGAAAGGATACACCTTGTTCTTTGTCACAAAGCTAGGGTAGGGGTCAGATCATTTGATCAACAACTGAGTTGTGAATCATCTGTGTTTCAATTTTTACTAAGACAAATATACAACTCTTTGCCCCGTCTTGTGGACATAGCCATCCAGAGGTCTTAACAGAGGCTGTAGATGTTTATTAGGGCCTCTTCTTTTTGCTGGGTCATATATTCTTATTTCCTTGGCACTGTCAGACCATTGTAAACTCTGATGCTTTCATTGGCATTTTCCTTAGATTCTTACCCTCTTGCTTTGTATACCTTGAAAATTCAACTATGTGTCAAGCTTGTCTCTCACCATCGTTGCTGTCTTTGTGATTCTGGAATCCACTTTTGGTTTTTTCTGTCCTGGCGCTAGTAGTAAAGAACCCACCTGCCAATGCAGGAGACTTAAGATATGTGGGTTTGATCCCTGGGTCAGGAAGATCCCCTGGAGAAGGAAATGGCAACCCACTCCAGTATTCTTGCCTGAAGAATCCCCTGGACAGAGGAGCCTGGCGGGCTACAGTCCATAGCATTGCAAAAGAGTTGGACACAACTTAGAGACAGCACAGTCCTGTGTGATTACCAGAAACTCCTGCTGCTTTGCCTATTAGGAACTGCCTGCCTGCATGCATGCTAAGTCACTTCAGTTGTGTCTGACTCTTTGTGACCCTCTGAACTGTAGCCTGCCAGGTTCCTATGTCCATGGTATTTTCCAGGCATGAATACTGGACTGGGTTGCCATGCCCTCCTGCAGGAGATCTTCCCCACCCATGGGTGGAACCCACATCTCTTTCTCTTAGGTCTCCTGCATTGGCTGCTGAGTTCTTCACCACTAGCACTACCTGGGAAGCCCATTAGGAACTACACTTCACCCAAATTAGCCTTTTAGCCAGCTAAATTAGCCTTTCGGTGAAGAAAATGGCAACCCACTCCAGTGTTCTTGCCTGGAGAATCCCATGGACAGAGGAGCCTGGCGGGCTACAGTCCATGGGGTCACAAAGAATCTGATTCGACTGAGCGACTGACACAAATTAGCTTTTTATTAGAGCTTCCCCAGCAGCGTAGTTGGTAAAGAACCCATCTGCAATGCGGGAGAACCCAGTTCGATTCCTGGGTCAGGAAGACCCACTGGAGAAGAGACAGGCTACCTACTCCAGTATTCTTGGGCTTCCCTGGCGGTTTAGCTGGTAAAGAATCCACCTGCAATGTGAGAGACCTGGGTTCAATCCGTGGGTTGGGAGGATCCCCTGGAGGAGGGAAAGGCTACCCATTCCAGTATTCTGACCTGGAGAATCCCACAGTCCATGGGATCACAAAGAGTCCGACATGACTGAGTGACTTTAACTTTCAAGAATTAGGAAATTAATTCCCCAAGGGGAAATTTACTGGCTTACCTTTCTTTCTTCACTTTTCTTTAGGATCTTGGCCCTTTCAGTCCTGGTTGCCTCAGCAGTTCTTAGTGCTTTCAAATAGAGATTTTTTTAAAAAAATTCTTGTTCTTTTTAGTGTTACTTAATACTTTTGTTTTACCTACTGACTTGGAAGAAATTTCCATGACCACAACCCTTGGGAAACAGATGTGACCTGAAAACTTTTCTTCCCACTTCCTTGCTTATCAGCAGATTCAATTTTACCATTGCTTGATTCTTACTTCCCAGCCTATTTCTTCAGTGTTCTGCAAGGTAATCCCATTCTTTGTGATGTTTAATCTGAAATAAAATGTTGGAAATGAAATTCTGGTTGTGGATACTCTGTAGTTTCTAAGCTTTCCATGTTACCAAAACGATAGTTGAGAGGCGATTCTTTCTCATTGAGAACCAGGGTGTTTGTTTTAGTCCGTGGGCTTCCCTGGTGGCTCAGAGGTTAAAGCATCTGTCTGCAATGCAGGAGACCTGGGTTCGATCCCTGGGAAGATCCCCTGGAGATGAAAATGACAACCCACTCCAGTATTCTTGCCTGGAGAATCCCATGGACAGAGGAGCCTGGTGGGCTACAGTCTACAGGGTCGCAAAGAATTGGACAGGACTGATAGACTCCATCTAAAAACATTTGGAAATGGCTGAGTCCAGGTATTACAAGAAAGAAACTGACCTTATGAATGGTTTATTTCAAACATGTTCATAGTTTAGAGAATGACCTAACATGTTTTCCTATTGCTTTTGAATTACCTTTTGGGCCAAACAGAGTAATCAGGGAATTCCCTAGCAGCCCAGTGGTTAGGGCTCTGTGCTTTTACTGCCAAGGTTGTTGTTGTTGTTTGGTTGCTAAGTCGTGTTTGTGACTCCATGGACTGCAGGATGCCAGGCTTCCCTGTCCTTCACCATTTCCAGGAATTCGCTCAACTTGTCTCCTTTGAGTCAGTGATGCCATCCAACCGCCTTACTCTGTCACCTCTTTTCCTCCTGCCCTCAATCTTTCCTAGCATCAGGGTCTTTGCCAATGAGTTGAGTCTTCACATCAGGTGGTGAAAGTACTGGAGCTTCAGTTTCAGCATCAGTCCTTTCAATGAATATTCAGGACTGATTTCCTTTAGGATGGACTGGTTGGATCTCCTTGCTCCAAGGTACTCACAAAAGTCTTCTCCAGCACCACAGTTCGAAAGCATCAAGTCTTCAGTGCTCAGCCTTCCTTATGGTGCAGTTCTCACATCCATACATCACTACTGGAAAAACCATAGCTTTGACAGTCAGACCTTTGTCGGCAATGTGACGTCTCTACTTTTTAATATGCTGTCTAGGTTTGTCATAGCTTTTCTTCCAAGAAGCAAGTGTCTGTTAATTTCATGATTGCAGTCACTGTCTGCAGTGATTTTGGAGCCCAAGAAAAAAAAGTCTGTTACTATTTCCAGTTTACCCTACTGCCAAGGGTTCAAGTTCAATCCCTAGTTGGGAAACTAAGATCCCACAAACCACATGCTATGGCCAAACAAACAGAGTAATCATCCAATGGGTACCAAGAAGTACCCTGTTTTTCAGTCTGTTGCCCTCTGTCCTTTTATTGCCTTGGTTTCCTCCCTTTCCCCAACCCCCTGCTGGGTTCTGATAAATTTTGCTGCTCCAGAAAACCTATTTTAGGCTATATCTCTGGATTGCAATGATGGACCCTTATTTTCTTAAATGGATCACCCATAAGGCAAGCAAGTTTTTCTTTAGAATCACAAGTCAATCTTAGAGCACTTGCATAATTGCATTTTTATGGAATAGGTCCTCTGTGCATCAGAGATGAGAGTAGACAGTGATGACATAGAGGAGACAGAGGGCCCTGTGCTGTGGGATTATGAATAAAGGGAGTAGGCTGGCATGACTAATGAGAGAAGTTCTAAGATACTCAGCTTTTACCAACTTGCTATTCTTTTTCATTATATTTGCTCTTTGACCAACTGTGTGGCATCTTAGAATTTAGTGAATACTTGTGACGCTGATGCAGATTTCTGGCATTCTTTCTCTGCTTAGTTCCCTTCTCTCTGGTGTTATGCTATAGAAATTTCTGCTGCTCAGTCTCCTAAATTCTGATCTCTGTCTCTCTGGCTCTGTAAATGAGCCTTTTTCTGACTTGCTTATACCTTCCTTCTTTGGAGGCTGGACACTTCTTTTGGGCAGAAATTGGGAGTAAACAGGGGGTCAGAATCCTTCACTACCTGTTGTATAAAGTCAGAAAACAGTTCTTTCACAAAGTTTGTCCAGTTTTCTGTTTGTTTATGGGGAAAACGTCTAGCGTTAGTTAGTTACTCCATCAGGAGCAGAAGAAGATAACCATGCTTTCCCAGTAGTTTATAGCAATCCAGTCCTAGGCCAGGATTAGATTTTCATACTCAGGTTCAATCTGTGGGTCGGGAAGATCCCCTGGAGAAGGAAATGGCTCCAATATTCTTGCCTGGAGGATCCCATGGAAAGAGGTGCCTGGTGGGTTGTAGTCCGTGGGGTTGCGAAGAGTCGGACACCACTGAAGTGACTTAGCATGCACGTGTTCATTCCTGAAACAATTACTAGCCAAGGGTTTGTGGTTATCATCTTTTAAAAACCAATTTTATTGTTTATTTTTATTTTTGGCTGTGCTGGGTCTTCGTTGTAGTGTGTGGGCTTTCTCGAGTTACGTTGAGCATAGGCTATTCTCTAGTTACAGTGCACGGGCTTTTCATTGAAGTGGCTTCTCTTGTTGCGGAGTGCGGGCTCTCAAGCTTGGGTTCAGTGGTTGTGGCACACAGGATTAGTTGCTCCATGGCCAAGTGGTATCTTCCTGGATCAGGGATCAAATTCATATGCCCTGCATGGGCAGGTAGATTCTTAACCACTGGGCCACCAGACAAGTTCTGATTATCATCTTTGATGCCGTCTATTGAGAATCTATTAAAAGATTCTTGCTCCTTTGAAGAAAAGCTGTGAAAAACCTAGACAGCATATTAAAAAGCAGAGACATTACTTTGCCAACAAAGGTCTGTAGGGTCAAAGCTATGGTTTTTCCAGGAGTCATGTATGGATGTGAGAACTGGACCATAAAGAAAGCTGAACACTGAAGAATCAATGCTTTTGAACTGTGGTGTTGGAGAAGACTCTTGGGAGTCCCTTGGACTGCAAGGAAATCAAACCAGTCCATCCTAAAGGAAATCAGTCCTGAATATTCATTGGAAGGACTGATGCTGAAACTGAAGCTCCAGTACTTTGGCCACCTGATGTGAAGAACTGATTCATTGGAAAAGACCCTGATGCAGGAAAAGATTGAAGGCAGGAGTAGAAGGGGATGGCAGAGGATGAGATGGTTGGATGGCATCACTGACTCAAAAGACATGTGTTTAAGCAAGCTTCAGGAGTTGGTGATGGACAGGGAAGCCGGGTGTGCTGCAGTCCATGGGGTCACAAAGAGTCAGACACGACTGAGTGACTGAACTGACTGAGAGTCCACTCATGGAAATGACGTTGGCAAATTTTTTTAAGGACACATTTCAAAATGAGTATATATCAAGGGAATAAGAGAGAACTTTTTCGGATGAATTAAATGTTTTATATTTTGATAGTAATGCTTATTACATAGCTTAAAACTCAAACTATAAACCTAAAATTAGTGAATTTTACTGTAGTTAAATTAGCCTCTATAAAATCAATTTAAGAATGATTAATGCTTGCTTTTGTTGCAATATACAAAAAGCTGTATTTTAAAAAGTACAAATATCAACAGAAAAAGAAGTCTGAACCCCAGTCTCTCAACCTTATGGGGAGCATTGTACAAAATAATATTTTAACTATGGTATTACTGACAGCCAAAAATAGAGAATCTTCTTAGGTCAGAATTCTTGACAGCTTTTTTTTCTTGCATTCTTCCCCTTATCTTTTCCTGGTCACTGCCATCTCTCAGGTAGCCAGGTTGTTTCTCTATCACACCCCACTTGAAGAGAAAGTGCTTTTCGCTCTTTTTAATGGAATGGCCTCTTTTTCCTTATAAGGGTCCATCCTCCTTAGCCCCCTTAATAGCCTGTAGACTAAAACAATATAGAACAATGTTTATCTTCTCATAGAAATCATCTTTTCTTTAGTGCCAGAGTATCTTATTGTTATTTCATTTGGGGCCATTGGTAAGAGAAGCCATTATAATTTTGGAATTGTTGCTCTGTGGCAGATACTAATAGTTGTCTACAGAGCATTCATCTCTCTTTCTCCTACTTAGAACTCTGAATCTGTTCCAGTATCCACCACACTCTCCTGCAGCCATGTGACTCAGGAAAAGTTGATCTTATCCTCTTTCCATGTAGCATGAGCTCAGTAAATCTCTGTTGAATGAACTGCATTGATTAAACTTTAACTTCTCATTTGATCATCTGTTTCCCCTAGTAGACTTAGGACTGTTTCATTTACTAGGTGGTGTGGGCATGGTGTCTTAGGCCTGGAGGCAGGGTCTCTGAAAATGTAAGAGACCTGAAAAAAAATTCCAAAAAAAAATGGGTCTTTTATTAGTCAGCATTGGTTAGACTATACTGCAACAACAGATATTTCCCAGATCTTTAGCAGCTTTATTTCTAGCTTATGTTACATGTTCATTACGGGTTAATGGTAAGGGACTGGGCATTCTGGACTCTACAAAGTCACTCAAGAACCCACACTGATACAACCTTCATAATCCCTTAGATGCACCACCTAGAAAACCTAGGCTTCCTGATTGCCAAGGTAGAGAAAAGGAGAGTCTAAAGAACTGAGGCTCTTCTTTGTGCATCATTCTCCTTTCATTGGGCAGGTCTAATCACATGGCTTTGCACAACTATAGCAATTGAGAAATATAGCTATTTGCCCAGAGGCAAGGAAGGTCAGATATTGGTATTAGATCATGTCTCTAAAAGTTGCAAAATATGAAAATAAAACTGAAAATCTGAATTCATAAATTTAAATTAATTAAAAAATCCAAAATTTAAAAATGAAGAAAATTCACATTAATAATTAAATGTTGACTTTGTTGTTGAGTATTCATAAATACTTCAGTGCTTTTGAAAATTTTATTTCTTAATTTCAAAGTCCTCAATAAGCATAACTGATACAAAATCATAATTCATGAATTATATGTGCTATTTATATCTAATGATTCACACAATAAATTGTAAAACTGCTTTCATGACTTTTACTGGTACATTTAAAAGCACTTAAGGAACTCCCCTGGTAGTCCAGTGGCTAAGGCTCTGCACTCCCAATGCAGGGGGCCTGGGTTCAGTCCCTACTCAGGGAACTAGATCCCACATGCCACAACCAAGTGTTTGTATGCTGCAACTAAAAAGATCCTGCATGATGCAATAAAGATCAAGAATCCAAGACCCAATGCAGCCAGATAAATAAATAAACATATTTAAAAATAAATAAATATGTAAAAATGTTTGAAATGATGTGTGATCTCTAAAATCAAGAAATCCTAAGAAAGCATTTTAATAGCCCTTCCATGAGGGTATGGTCTTTCTTGCTTGCCATTTTTTCTCTGGATCCCTGACAGTGGAAGAACTTGCAAATACTTGTTAAACTACTGAACAAATAGATAAAATAATTGTTTGCACTTTTGAGGAAGGTATACTCTTAAGTGAAGAAACTGATAAATAAAAATATTCAATACATTTCTGTAAATGTTGCCAGTCAAAGTCCCAGTTGGAAAGAGCTGGAACACACAAAAATTGAATAATGTGAGGAGAACTTAATGGAGATATGGCACAAAGGAAGGAGGAAGAAGCAGTCGCTGGAGAAAGGGACACCTAAAGAAAGGTGACTTTAGGTCAAGGGATTCAGTTAGCCTGGAGCACCCTTTTCTGGATCAGATAGAGAAAGTGAGTTGGAAAAGTCCATGCCAGGCAGAGGGAATAATATTTGGCAAGACACAGGGGTGTGAAAAGTCCTCTGTGTTGAAGAAGTGAGAAGCACAGCATGTTGAGAGCAGGCAGGGAAGGAAGGATCTGGACTTGATGGAGCTAGAGAGCAATGGGAGGTGCTCCACGAAGGACCCACGGAAGTGGGATGTTCCTCTGTTGACATGGTACATAGGAAACCAGTCCCTCCGAATCATTCCTTGAGTCCGGGAACCAACATCCTGGGCCTAGAGACACAGTTTCTCACATGCTCCCACTAAGCTGCCAGAGTTGCCTTGGCACAGCAGTGCTTTGGCTGCTTTAAGGCTTTGACTCATCCACTGTGCTTTGTGGGCTTCCCAGGAATTGCTGCCAGTTGACTGTGGCGCCCACTCCAGTCAGGGGCACATAGTTGTCAGTTCCGTCGACAGGTGCAAAAGCAGTGGTGGGGTGTTTGAGTTTGCTCCCCAGGATCCACCCAAAGGCTAGGAAGCCAGACACAGGCATCCTGGATGTGGGTAGTTAATGGGAAAGTAGTTGTGCTGATGAACCTACAGATGCCTCTTTTAGTGCCTGCAGACTTCAGCTCTGACCTCTAGGCTTGCATTCTTGCACTGTCCACATGCCCAGATATCTCATTCAGAGCTTTCCTAGTTCTTCCACACTCCTGCTGGTCTGCTTCATGGCTGATTTTCAGCTCATTTTCTCTTGAGCTCCTTGTGTGATCACCACCTGGGAAGTATTCTCTGGTTCAATTAAATGACCATAGGCCATACTGCACTGTTTTACTTAGAAGGATATAGGTCAGTAAAATAGAGAACTAATAAGGACCTAGCACAGGGAACTCTGCTCAATACTCTGTAATGACTTACACACTGTGTGAACTATGTCTCTTCAGTTGTGTTGGACTCTGCGACCCCATGGACTGTAGCCCACCAGGCTTCTCCATTCATGGGATTATCCAGGCAAGAATACTGGAGTGGGTTGCCATTTCCTTCTCCAGGAGATATATATATATATAATATATATATATTGGAATAGAATCTAAAAAGGTGGGTATATGTATATATGTAACTGATACACTTTGCTGTATAGTAGAAACTAACACTGTAAATCAGCTATACTCCAATAAACATTGATTACAAAAAAAAAAAAGGATATAGGTCAGGAAAAGCAGCATGCCAGTAGCACAGGCATGTATTTCCCTTTAGTGGGAATAGTTTTTGCAGCAATCCCTATAGCCATCCAGGAGCCAGTCTTTTTTGCACCCCCACCAAAGTTTTAGTGTGAAAATAGATGGTCCATTTGGGTAAGTACAACGTACACCCTGGCTTAGAAACCCTGTTTCTCAAGTGTAACCTAGTGTCTCATGTTACGATCTCAGGCATGGGAACATGTTCCTGCAAGGGACATGTTTAGTTACAAGATTATCACTTCCAAAGCTATAGATTCCAACCAAGAATCTATGGTTCACATACATAACTTTTGATCCAGATGCTACTTATGAATCCAGAATTGTTTTTAGCATAAGTGCTGTTGCTTAATGACACAACTGCTCTCTTAACTTTATCAACTTTTCAGGGAAACAGTGCTAAAATGTTAACCCAAGGGCAATTTTGTAGGAAAGGATGTTGTTAACCATTTATCCAGAGGAATTTTCATTGAGAAGATATGACCTGAACAGACTTGAAGGAGGTGAGGGAGTCAGCAGTGTGACTATCTGGTGAAAAGCTCTCCAGGCAGAGGAAACAAGCAGTACAAACACCTGAGGTCGAGGCATGTCTGGGATGAGTGAGGAACATCAGGGTTGTCAATACACCTGGCATAGGGTGAGTTAGTCCAAGAGCAGTAGGAACTAGTCAGAGGTAAGTGATGGGGATATAGCTCAAGGTGGTATGCCCTAGGACACTGTCAGGACTCTGGGTATTTCTCTGAGTAAAACAGAGAGAGATTAGAGAGTTTTGAAAGTTGTCTTGCATTTATGAGAATCATTCTGGCTGTTGGATTAGTCAGTTCTTGGGGATAGACTGAGCAAGTGTGGGAGCACAATGACTTGGGAGGAGGCTGATGCAGGGAGTCAATATGGACAGTACTGTGGGCTCAGGCAGTGGCAGTTGCAAGTGGGGGGCACTAGTCACATTCCTGATACACTATAGACAGAATGTGCAGTTCCATGTTTAGGTTTGCATTTATCTATAAAATATAACTTATTAAGCTTATTCAGATATCTGTGTTCATGAATATAGAACATAAAGAGCTACAGCGAGGTGTCCTGGGAAATTTGATATATGGCCAGTAAGTGTTCAGTCTTTGACAGTGAAGCAAGTCAAAGAATAATAGATCTTCAAGCTCAAACAAACTTCATTTGAGTTCATTCAGGAGTCTTTTTGAATGTGCTTAGTGAAAAGCCAAAGGTCTCAAGTCAAATCTGCTCACAGAGTTTAATACTGGGCAGAATAAGGACTAGATTCTGGACTATGGTAACTTCTTCAAAGTAATACCACCCTGAGAGGGCTCATTTTACTATTAACTCTTTTCCATTGGTGTTAGAATAGTGTATTTCCTAATAAAAATGGATAAACTGGCTTTTGATTAACAAATCAGATTTTATCAGTAAATTTGTAACTTTCAGGGTGAGTTGGTTCTCTGGAACTTAAACATGTCTGTGGGAACTGAAAAAATAGAGGCCATCAAAACTGAAGACCTTATTCCATTCACTAACATATAATAATGTGAACTTCATCAGTGGCTAGCCAGTTCTTCTCCTTGATATCTAAAAATAAAAATAAAACAAACAAAAATGTATATATTTTCCTGCTTACAGGATGTGTATAAACAAGAAATACAAGTTGTAATAAAATTTAGTAAAACTTCTTTTGGAAGATTACCCAAGAACTCATGGTTGCAAGATACAGTGGTCAGTCCTCTTACCTCTTAGTGTCTTCCCACAAATGTGATCTCTTTCTTAAAAGATTTTATGTGGCTTCCAGGGTACTTTGTTCTCATGATGTTTCTTCTACTTGGAATACTTTTGGCTTCCATTTGTTTTTATGGGCTCATCTATCATTCCTCCTCTAAATGTTGGGGTTCCTCATGTTCAGTTCTCATACCTCTTCTATTCTGTCTGTACTCATTCCCTTAGCGACTTAATTCAGTCCCTTAACTTTAAAGACCACCTATATAAATTTCAAATTCACATTTCCAATTCTGATCTCTTTTCTGAACTCTAGGCTTTTATATGAAAACTGTTGACATTGCCACTTGATATCTAAAAAACTTCTTAACTCTTAACATGTCTTAAACCGAATTCTTGATTTTTACTTTATTCTCACCTCCCTCCACCAAAAAGGAAAGTAAATAAGAAAAGCTGGTGTTAGTGTTATTAGGGTTATGAGTACATTTCCCTTTAGCTACTTGCTCAGGCCAAATACTTTGGAGTCATCCTTGAATCTTCTTCCTCATATCCTGTATGAAATTGAGCAGCAATTTCCTTTGGCTTTACTTTCAAGTAAAGTACCCAAATCCTGCCTCTTTCCATCACTTCAGAGGCTGCAACCCAAATCCAAGACATCCTCATCTCTTGTCTGGTAAATGATAAGAACCTTTTCATGGTCTTCCTGCCTCCTCTCTTCTTGCCTGTGTATTGATTAACTTTATGTGTTACCCTAATTGGGCCATGGGTGCCCAGATATTTAGTCAAACATTATTATTGGTGTATCTGTGAGGCTGTTTTGGATGAGACTAACATTTGAATTGGTAGACTGAGTAAAGCAGATTGCTCTGCATAATGTTGGTGATCTTTATCCAGTTAGTTACAGGCCTGATTAGAATAAAAAGTAGACCCTCCTGTGAGTAACTGGGAATTCCCACTGAATGTCTTGAGCTGAGACATCTGCTTTTTTCCTGCTTTCAGATTTGAACTGACAAATCATCTCTTCTTGAGTCTTGAGCCTGCCAGCTTTTAGGCTAGATTTTACACCATCAGCTCTTCTGGTTTTCCTGGCCTTCAGACTTAAACTGTAACTATACTACCTGCTCTGCTGGGTCTCCATTCAGCCTGCTGACTGCACATCTTGAGACTTCTCAGCCTCTGTAATCTTGTAAATTCCTTAAAATAAATTAATCTCTCTCCTATCTATCTGTCTATCTAATCTTTTATTGGTTCTGTTTCTCTAGAGAACCCTGACTGGTACACTCCATAAGTCTATCCTCTCAAAGCAGCCAGAGGAATCCTTTAAGAAAATAAATTTGATCACATCAGTTTCCTGCTCAAAGTACTCCAGCGGTTTCCCCTCATGCTTGGAGTAAAATGTTAAGGTATCTCCATAAGGGGATATGAGCTGGCCTGCCTTGTTCCCTGATGCCCCCTTGTGTCTCGTTGACACTCTCTGTGTGGTCCCCCAGTGTTAGGCTGCCTTCCTTGCTGTCCCTTGAACACACAAATCTAACATCCATGTCAGCGTTTTTAAACGTGCCATTCCCTCAGCCTAGAATTCTCTTCTTCAGTTTATCTTGGCTTATTCCTAATGAGTCCAAGAATCTACCTAAACATTAATTATCTGGAAATCTTTCCCTAATAACCACTCGTTCACTCTCAGTCTCTTTATCTTACTTTATTTCTTTCTCGGGCTCTTGCTTGACATTTTATTCGTTACACATTTATTTAGTCTTTGTCTTTATTCAGTCTTTATCTGTCTCTTCTGGTTAGAATATAAGATCCATGAGGTCAAGACTTTGTTTTACGAAATGCTTTTGACCTGTCTGTATGTGGTAGGTGCTCACTCAATGTTTGTTGTTGAACAATTGCCTGGAATATAAATAACTGCACTTTCCTCGCTTAAACGTCAGATATGTGTTGTTGACTCTTGCTGTTGCCGGGGGCAGTCTTTTAACCTGATCATAACTCACTCACTTGGTTTGTGCAGAGGCCTTTTTGCATGCTAGAGCTGGGCCTCACTTAGTTCTCCAAGGATTTCTTAATTTAGGAAATTCTACAGGCAAACTCATAGGTATATGCTTGTGTGTTTAGATATCTTAATTAACACAAAGAGAGATCTATTTCCCTTATTAACAGAAATCCTATCTATGTCCCTTTTTCCTTCAATGATCAGCTGCAAATAGGAACTAGACCATGTGATCACATGTAACCAGATGGAAGTTTCTTAGCCTCATCTTGCTAAGTGGATGACCTAATCCTGAGTTCCAAATAACTGACTTAAAATTTTTAAAATGTTAAATAACATTATTTATTTTTAAAGACAGGTGAAATATATTTTAGGAAATCGCCCATGATGTCTATGACATAAAAAAATAAAGACGTACTCACAGTAAACCTTGTTCAAATGGTATAGAAAGGTTCTAAATGATTCCCAGTCTCTTATCCAAAAGTACTAACTATAAATAGTTTCTTGTGCTTCTTTCCAGAAAAGAAATTATGCCTACACTAGCATCTAGAAATATTTCTGGTTTTTATTCACAGAAAAGGATCATACTTTACACTTTATTCTACACTTACTTTTGTAACTCAGTAATATGGCTTGGCCATCTTTCCATTATCAGCTAATGTAAGTTTCCCCTCTTATATCATGGGCTGTGTGGTATTCCATAGTATAGATGTCATATTTTGTTTAATAAGAACTGTAATACTAAAAGGATTTGTTGTTTCCATTTTTGGCTACAGTAAGCACCCTATTATCGTATCTTGCAAGTGTGGCTGTAGATAAATTCCTTGAAATGAATTGCTGGATCAAATGAATCAAATTCCTCAGATTTTGGAAGATAGTGGTTAATTGTCTTCAAAATGTTGTATAAACCTACATTGCTACCAATAGTGTCAGTCTTGGTCCAATTGTTAAATTTTAAAAATTATGACCAATTTTTTGAGCAGTACTAAACACTTACTCCTTGGAAGAAAAGTTATGACCAACCTAGATAGTATATTGAAAAGCAGAGATATTACTTTGCCAACAAAGGTCCGTCTAGTCAAGGCTATGGTTTTTCCAGTGGTCATGTATGGATGTGAGAGTTGGACTATAAAGAAAGCTGAACGCTGGAGAATTGATGCTTTTGAACTGTGGTGTTGGAGAAGACTCTTGAGAGTCCCTTGGACTGCAAGGAGATCCAACCAGTCCATCCTAAAGGAGATC
Source organism: Oryx dammah (assembly GCF_014754425.2). Lineage (NCBI taxonomy): Eukaryota > Metazoa > Chordata > Mammalia > Artiodactyla > Bovidae > Oryx > Oryx dammah. The sequence continues at coordinate 58,746,000 of NW_024070201.1, read as the reverse complement.
AGTCCTGGGTGTTCTTTGGAAGGGCTGATGCTAAAGCTGAAACTCCAGTACTTTGGCCACCTCATGCGAAGAGTTGACTCATTGGAAAAGACCCTGATGCTGGGAGCGATTGGGGGCAGGAGGAGAAGGGGATGACAGAGGATGAGATGGCTGGATGGCATCACTGACTTGATGGACATGAGTTTGAGTGAACTCCGGGAGTTGGTGATGGACAGGGAGGCCTGGTGTGCTGTGATTCATGGGGTCGGACACGATTGAGCAACTGAACTGAACTCAACTGAACTGAACTGAATGTCTTGTTTGGGTTGGCATTTCTTTAATTATGAATTATGAATTTTTCCATGCCTACTGGTCATTTGTTTTTTCTATAAATTATTTTTTCACATATTTTGCTTTATTTTATTAGATTGTCTTAATCTTGATTCATAAAACTTTTCTATATGTTACAGAAATTATTCCTTTCATATATGTATTACAAATATCCTCCCCAGTCTTGAATATAATTTTTAATGACTGATTTTTTAAAATGTAGTCATATGGGGTTGAACAGAGTTTGATACAAATGAAGTCACTTCGCAGCAGCAGCAGCAGTCACACGGTTTCTGAATTGTATCTTGCTTAGAAAGGCCTTTGCCACTCTGAGATTTTGAATGCATTCATTGATTCTTTTAGAACACTCATGGTTTCATTTTTTAAGTGTTTAAATCTTAGATATTTCTGGAAATTATTTAATTGCTGCATATCAAATACAGATCTGACTTAATTTTTTTAATGGATCATCTAGTTGTCTGAAATCATTTACTGAATCATCTATTCTTTTTGACCATTTATTTGAAACACTCACTTAGCAAATGGAGTTTACATCAATTTTTGAATTCTCTCTTTATTCTATTGACCCATATGCTGGTTCTTCAGTCACAAACTGTAGCTTCTCACCGTGTTTACTTATCAAGGTGAGCTTGTCCTTCTCATTTTCTTTTTCAGAATATTCCTGGCTTTTGGTATATGTTCTTTTTCTCCAGTTGAACTTTAAAATTCAATCTTTGTAAAGCTTTAATCTGTATAGAGAGGAGTCTAAAGAAATCTCTGCAATGTTCAGAATGATAGATGGTGGAAATTGGGGCAAATTGATTCCAATACTTGTAGCCCTAAACAGGGAATAGCAAAATTCTTTAGATGGAATTCTAGAGGCATGGATGCTCCTGTCAAAATCATGTGATTCTTGTTTTTACAGTGACAGAGTCAACCAGTACGTGGGAAAAATAAGGGATCCAGTAAAAATATTTAAGAACAATTCTGATTTATTGACTAGATATTTTCCTGCCTTCTTTCCCAACTCCCAAAGTATACTTGGTATAAGCAAGTATCATTTTTAATTTTGCATGTTTTTTATTTGACATTTTCTCAACCTTTTTTTAAAATCTTCTACTGTGTTGGCACTAAACTTAGAACAAATCTCTTTGGGAATCTGATGCCCTTTCCATTCACTCTTTAAAAGTTCTTAAATATTGACAACCATCAGTTAAACTCCTAAAAATCTCTTCCCCCATGGATTTTCCACTAGATTTGATTTCTTTTATTTGCACTTCCCATTGTAGTGGAAGTAACAGCTAGCATGTTTCCCTAAATACTTATGTTCTACCCACCCTGCCACCCACCCCTACCTTTTAATGTAAGTTGATATTTTAGCAGCTGGGCTGAGCAGCTGGAGAGATTTCAAAATCAATGAGTATTTTTTGGAACTCTTATTAAAACTCTTAATCTTAGTAATGTTCTGGTATATATTAGTATTCTCATTTAACAGAAGTGTAAATAAGCTAAAAGAAGCTGAGTGAGAGGAAAAATATAAATTATATTTATTGCACACTGAGTTGCTGGGTGCTTTATTCCATGAGGGCAGGGGCCATGTTTGTTTCGTTCACCAGCTCATCCTCAGTATCCAGTGTGCTGCTTGGGCCATAATCCCCACTGAATATTATTTGGTAGAAAGCCTGAATGAACATTCATATTGTCCCTGTCTTGGGGAGTGTGTTTATGGAACAGACCAGTTTGTATCCCTATAAAAGCTTCGGTAAACCTGGATCATTGTATTCTGTTTTATCGGAGTGTCTCAGTGACTATGGGAAACTTTAGTAGATTTTTAAAAATTTCCAATAATTTAAGTTTTCACCTCTCTATGTTAAAGGCCAAGGGATAGGTGTAGGGGTTCTAGGGCAATACAGAGAAAACTGTGCTTATTCTAGAAAGAATGTATCTAGACTGTATTTCCCTTTGTCAAATGTTGTTACTCTAACTTCTATAACACTGTAAAGCTTTATTCTTTTGAAGATAGTATTTGGTTAAATTATCAACCCATTCCCCATGGATAACAGTTCCGTGGGAGCAAAATGTGTTTCATATCTTGAAATTTCAGTTTATATTTTTGGGACAAAGTCAGGCTGGTATTCCTTTGGCATTTAATTATGTTTGTGTTATCCACAACACTCTTTTCTATTAGCAGAATTAATCAAGGTATGGTTACACCTCCTCCACAAAGCCACTTGTTTTTTTCAAGTTTTCCATCTTCATAGCTTCCTATGCCTATGACACAGCTTGTAATTAATCACTCATTTTAAATACTTAGAACAATAAGACTTCTGCCTTTCCCTGGAGAGCCTGGGGAACACTCTCATCACTTACAGCACACATGAAAAGGTACATTACAGTAGCCTCAGGGTCTCCTGCCACCCCAGGGTCATTTTTCACAGAAATGTATTTTAACATTTGAGAGCAGTTGTGTGCCTTTTCTGCTAAATTGTTGAGCTATTTAATGTCTTTTTAATGTAAGAAGCCATTTGCATTGTCCTGAAGTGTTACAGCCTTTAAATGAATCACAAGATAGTATGAAGCTCCATTTGCTCCCAGATTTCATGTGCTATAGTAATAGTGAAGGAAAAATCATACTCATTTCTCAAACACTGTTGGCGGTTTCTGTCGCTCCTAATGCAAAGGTTTGGTTTTTAATTTGTTGGTTTCTGCAAAGCACAAATCATATTATTGGTTTTAAATGATGATAGATGCTATTACTTTAGGTATGAGGGAAAACAAAACAGGATTGTGGTGTGAAAACTCAATTTTACATTGCTTGATTAATTTATTTTAGTGGCATGTAGCAAAGACTATTCTTTATTATGTTGGAATAATCCAATTTACTGTAAACTAGTCTAACAAATGAAATGCCTGGAGGTACCTTATAAATTGCAGTAGTGTTTTTGTTGTAGTGAATATAAATGAATCAAATACAAATTCCTAAGACAGTTTGTCTAGCAACATATGTATTTAAATCATTGACCTCAATTTCATTGTTGATTACATTCAGCTTAGGTTTTGTTTGTTTACATCTGCTCAATCCTGGCAGAAATTTGAAATTGCCAATCATTTTGCATTACAGATTTCCTTTCATTTGGTTGGTGAGGAAGTTTCTTCATGCTCCCTTCTCACTGGCTACGCTATAGACTGAACGTGCCACCCTCACTCCCTCCCCAATTCACAAGTTGAAACCTAATCCCCAGTGTGATGGTATTTGGAAATGAGACATTTGGGGGTGATTAGGTCAAGAGAGCAAAGCCCTCATGAATGGGTTAGTACCCTTATATTAATAAAAGAGACCCCAGAGAGCTCCTTCCTGCACCTCCTTCCACCATGTGATGCAGGCAAGCATGCTCAATTGTGTCTGACTCTGCCACCCCATGGACTGTAGTCTACCAGACTCATCTGTCCATGGAATTTTCCAGGCAAGAATACTGGAGAGGGTTGCCATTTCCTTCTCCAAGGGATCTTCTCAATCCAGGGATCGAGCCATGGTTTCCTGCATTGCAGGCAGATTCTTTACCCTCTGAGGCACCACGGACGCCCCTTTAACATGTGAGGACACAACAGAAAGACTGTTGTCTATGAAATAGGAAGCAGGCTCTCTCTAGACTCCACATCTGCTGGCACCTGATCTTAGACTTGTTAGCCTCTAGAACCTAAGAGATAAATTCCAATTATTTATAAGCCACTCAGTCTATGGTGTTCTGTTATTATAGCCTGGACTGGCCAGACCAAGAAGCTAACTTAAGTGAGAGGGTGGTAAAACTTTCATAAACGTCTGAGTTGACAATGGGTAGTAATGTAGCCAATAAACACAACATGAATTAATATAATACTCAGAGGACTCTTCATAGATTCCACTGAGTGAGGAAAGTAATATGTGGAAAAGCATGTAAAGAGGGTTATTGCATGGGCATACAGGTGTGCCATATGTGTATATACCTACATGTCTAAATATTTTGACATGTGCTGTGCTGTGCTTAGTCGTTCAGTCATGTCTGACTCTTTGCAACTCCATGGACTAGCCTGCCAGGCTCCTCTGTCCAGGGGGGTTCTCCAGGCAAGAATACTGGAGTGGGTTGCCATGCCCTCCTCCAGGGGATCTGCTCAAGCCAGGGATCGAACCCAGGTCTCCTGAATTGCAGGCAAATTCTTTACCATCTGAGCTACCAGGGAAGCCCATTTTGACATGTAGAAATATCTAAAGATGCAAACACACTAATTGTTAAATCTGGGTTTCCCAGGGAGTGAGATTGAGTGGCAATAGGACCAATAAACAAATTAAAAGATAGTAAACACTCCCCTAAAATGCAAATTTTATGCTTATTAAAATGGACATGTTTGTACCAATTGACTTTGTCTTTAGAGGAGACAGAATTCAGGTACAATGGAAGGTCTTCTTCATTTATTGAATGGTGAGTAAATTAGATTTCTCCATACTTAATACCTTCAGTATTGGACAGTAAATAAGGGAAACTGGAAATCTGATTCTTTTGTTTGGAAAAGGAGTATGATTTTAATAACATGAAATAATCAACTCCTATTAATTACTGGTAAGCCAAAACCCCAAAGTGAGAGTGACTATTCATATGGAGCTGTCTCTTTCCTTTAGTCAGTAAGAATTATTTAGCACCTACCATGGGCCAGGCTCTATGGGAGGTGTTGGGCAGGCTACAAGTTTACAGACTGCAAACTTTAATAAACCTATACTATACTTGGGGCTCCAAAATAATTTTCTTGGGATCCACTGCAGATGGTGACTGCAGCCATGAAATTAAAAGATACTTGTTCCTTGGAAGAAAAGCTATGACCAACCTAGACAGCATATTAAAAGGCAGAGACATCACTTTGCTGAGAAAGGTCCCGTATAGTCAGATCTATGGTTTTTCCATTGGTCACATATGGATGTGAGAGTTGGACTATAAAGAAAGCTGAGCACTGGAGAGTTGATGTTTTTGAACTGTGGTGTTGGAGAAGACTCTTGAGCATCCCTTGGACAGCAAGGAGATCAAATCAGTCAATCCTAAAGGAAATCAGCCCTGAATATTCATTGGAAGGACTGATGCTGAACCTGATGTTCCAGTGCTTTGGCCACCTGATGCAAAGAACTGATTCATTAGAAAAGACCCTGATGCTGGGAAAGATTGAAGGCAGGAGGAGAAGGGGACGACAGAGGAAGAGATGGCTGGATGACATCACCGACTCGATGGACATGACTTTGACCAGGCTCTGGGAGTTGGTGATGGACAGGGAAGCCTGGCGTGCTGCATGCAGTCCATGAGGTCAGACACGCCTGAGCAACTGAACTGAACTGAACTGAACTATAGTTGGGGTGACCAACAAGCTACTTATTTACAGCTTGTTTGCTAAGTGAAAAGGGGAAGGAGGGAAAGATTTCCAGGTAGAACAGTGTGTGCAAAGCCTCAGATGTGAGAAAGAGCATAGCATATGTAGGGACTGGAACAGCATGTGCCTGGGCTATACAGGGGAGGAAAGATAGTTGGGCAGAGGAGGGTTAGAGTCTATTAGGAAATAAGACTAAGGTGTGTTTGGATGAGATTGTTTAGTGGCTTAGTAGGGGTGCTCTGAGGAGCTTGGCTATCTGCTCCAAGTGATGAGAAGCTCTAGGAAGTCTGAGCATGGAAGTGATATTGATTGGATTTGTGTTTTTAGAAATGTAACTCTAGCAGCAAGGTAGAAGATTTAGTTGAAGAGTAGGAGATTTGGGCAGTGGAACCATTTAGGAAACCTGCTGAAGATAAGCAAGAGTAAATAAGGGGAGTCAGAAGAGGAAGGAGATCTTGTGGGGGATGGTATAAAAGTAGAGTTAATAGAATATAGTGATCAATGCAAAGAAACAGAGAAAAACAACAGAATGGGAAAGACTAGAGATCTCAAGAAAATTAGAGATACCAAGGGAACATTTCATGCAAAGATGGGCTCGATAAAGGACATAAATGGTATGGACCTAACAGAAACAGAAGATATTAAGAAGAGGTGGCAAGAATACATGGAAGAACTGGACAAAAAAGATCTTCAAGACCCAGATAATCTCGATGGTGTGATCACTCACCTAGAGCCAGACATCCTGGAATGCGAAATCAAGTGGGCCTTAGAAAGCATCACTACAAACAGAGCTAGTGTAGGTGATGGAATTCCAGTGGAGCTATTTCAAATCCTAAAAGATGATGCTGTGAAAGTGCTGCATTCAACATGCCAGGAAATTTGGAAAACTCAGCAGTGGCCACAGGACTGGAAAAGGTCAGTTTTCATTCCAATTCCAAAGAAAGGCAATGCCAAAGAATGCTCAAACTACTGCACAATTGCACTCATCTCACACGCTGGTAAAGTAATGCTCAAAATTCTCCAAGCCAGGCTTCAGCAATACATGAACAACTTCCAGATGTTCAAGCTGGTTTTGGAAAAGGCAGAGGAACCAGATCAAATTGCCAACATCCACTGGATCATTGAAAAAGCAAGAGAGTTCCATAAAAATATCTGTTTCTGTTTTATTGACTATGCCAAAGCCTTTGACTGTGTGGATCACAATAAACTGTGGGAAAATTCTGAAAGAGATGGGAATACCAGACCACCTGACCTGTCTCTTGAGAAACCTATATGCAAGTCAGGAAGCAACAGTTAGAACTGGACATGGAACAACAGACTGGTTGCAAATAAGAAAAGGAGTATGTCAAGGTGGTATCTTGTCACCCTGCTTATTTAACTTATATGCAGAGTATATCATGAGAAACGCTGGACTGGAAGAAGCAGAAGCTGGAATCAAGATTGCTGGGAGAAATATCAATCACCTCAGATATGCAGATGACACCACCCTTATGGCAGAAAGTGAAGAGGAACTAAAAAGCCTCTTGATGAAAGTGAAAGAGGAGAGTGAAAAAGTTGGCTTAAAGCTCACCATTCAGAAAACGAAGATCATGGCATCTGGTCCCATCACTTCATGGGAAATAGATGGGGAAACAGTGTCAGACTTTATGTTTTTGGGCTCCAAAATCATTGTAGATGGTGACTGCAGCCATGAAATTAAAAGACGCTTACTCCTTGGAAAGAAAGTTATAACCAACCTAGATAGCATATTGAAAAGCAGAGACATTACTTTGCCAACAAAGGTCCATCTAGTCAAGGCTATGGCTTTTCCAGTGGTCATGTATGGATATGAGAGTTGGACTGTGAAGAAAGCTGAAAGCTGAAGAATTGATACTTTTGAACTGTGGTGTTGGAGAAGACTCTTGAGAGTCCCTTGGACTGCAAGGAGATCCAACCAGTCCATCCTAAAGGAGATCAGTCCTGGGTGTTCATTGGAAGGACTAATGCAAAAGCTGAAACTCCAGTACTGTGGTCACCGCATGCGAAGAGTTGACTCATTGGAAAAGACTCCGATGCTGGGAGGAATTGGGGGCAGGAGGAGAAGGGGATGACAGAGGATGAGATGGCTGGATGGCATCACCAACTTGATGGATATGAGTTTGAGTGAACTTCCGGAGTTGGTGATGGACAGGGAGGCCTGGTGTGCTGTGATCCATGGGGTTGCAAAGAGTCAGACACGACTGAGTGACTGCACTGAACTGAACTGAACTGAAGTGATTGTTCTGAGAGATTGGCCGAGAAAGAGAGGAGTTAAACATGCCTCCAGAGTTTCTAAGAATAAAGTCAGTGTAATAACCAATTCTTTCCCATTAACTTGATAAGAAGGAAGAGGATTTAGATTTATAAAATGCTTATACTCAGACTAGTTCTAAACACAAAACTAATTTTTATTAAGCATTTATTATATATCAGGCTAAAATATTACATATGCTGTCTCTTTATTAATAGTCATTCTACAAATATGTAGTACCAACTGTGTATCTAATAATGTATTAAATACTATTATTATCATTATATCCATGCTATAAATGAGTAAACTGCATTTTTAGGTGGTTAAGGAACTTGCCCATTGTATCACAGAGTTTGAGTAAACTCCAGGAGTTGGTGATGGACAGGGATGCTTGGTGGGCTGCAGTCCGTGGTGTCGCAAAGAGTCAGACACGACTGAGCGACTGAACTGAACTGTATAGATAGTGGAGCCAAGACTCGAATCCAGGTTTGTTCACCTCTCAAATGCTTTTCAACAACCGTGCTGTGTTGCCTTTTTGACATCATATGGAGTGGGTAGGCTCCATATTTTCCAGCAAAGCTGGAGACACACAACTTACTTGGTTTCACATTTACTTCAGTATTTGTGTCTCTAACTAATATGATTTCATTGATATATGCTCATTTATCCAAGCTATTGATATCTGTCTATGAAAGTTAAGGATATAATTCTTTTCTCTCTCTGCCTCACCATACACATGCAACTTTATCTCGTATACTTTCAATACAGTGATGATCTAATTTTGGTTTAATATATTCATTATTCGTAGATTAAAATCATATTTCTGGAACTTCCCTGGTGGTCCAGTGGCTGAACCTCCTCACTCTCAGTGCCCTTTATAATAAGCAGGTAAATTAAGCAAATGTTCCTCTGAGTTCTGTGGGTTCTTGGTTTCTAAATGAAACCAAGGAGTGGGTTGTGGGAACCTCTGATATATAGTCATTTGGTCAGAAGCACAGGTGACAACCAGGATGGCTGGAGTCTGAAAGGAAAGGGTTGAGTCCTTAAGGCAGAGAATCCCATGCTTTCCCCCAGGTAGATGGGGCTAGAATAGAGTAAATTGTAGGACACCCCGTCAGGGTCCACTGAGAGTTGGACAATTGCTCCGTGGTGCTGGAAAAAACACATTATAGGAGAAGTTTTCCTTAGATGTGTGCTGATAGGTAGCTTTCTTCTCAGTTTTCAAAGGGAATTAAAAAGCCAATTGAAAATGTGAAAATACAAGTGCAGATTGTCAGGCTACCCCACTCCAACTAGGCGTTTGGAGTGGGGGACCTCTGATGTTTGTATCCTCCGGGGCTGATGAGATTCTGCAAGAGGAGAATCTTCAGTCTCCTTTCTGGAGGGTGATGGCTGGCTGACAGCATTCTGTAAGCCCAGTGGGATAGCAATTTCCTCTATTTTTAGTAAGCTATTTTTAGTAGCTGACCCTTGAGCTATTTTCAGTGATATCAGTCCAGAAGAGAGGTACTTGTATGTTACATTTCTTAAGGAAAAGACCTCCAATCTTTTGCTGCTGCATTCTGAGACTTTCAGATGCCCAATTAGACTTTCAAATAATTTTCTTTTTAAAAGTCCTCTCTTTATCCACATTCCCAAAGATACCTGTTGTTGTTTAGTTGCTCAGTCGTGTCCGACTCTTTGTGACCCCATGGACTTTGGCACGTCAGGCTTCCTTGTCCTTCACTGTCTCCTGGAGTTTGCGCAAACTCATGTATATTGAGGTGATAATGCTGTCCAACCATCTCATCTTCTGTCGCCCCCTTCTCCTCCTGCCCAGAATTTCCAGGGTTTATTGCTGCCAGCTAAGGATTCAGTTTTCTTATCTCTGCTAAGTCATAATTTCTTTTCCTTGTGTCTTATATTCTCTTAGAATTTGTTTTTGTTTCATTTCCTGTTCTCCATGTTTTTGTGGGTTTGTGCCTTTAAAAAAAATCCTTTACTATTTTAATGGATTTTTGATAGATGCTAAAGTAAATATGTGTATTCAGTTTTCTGTCTTTACCCAGAAGTCCAGAAAATGCCAGGAAATACTTTCTGGAGACTTTTGTGATGCTGCTGTGCTTTTGATTTTACTTATTAAAGCAGTTTTCTGGTGGCACCTATTATGGAGATCAAATATTACGCCAAAATACACTTGTTGATTGGATTGGAACAGTTTTTTTTTTTTTTTTGGTTTGGTCTGTGTCATCAACTGGCTTTGTGATTTAAGTCAAATCCCTTAAACTCTGCTTCTTAGTCTATGTCTTATAAAATATAAATAATACCTTATGCTCACAGGTTATTATGAAGATGAAATCAGATAATCTGGCAGTGTTTTATGAAGGAGTTTTAATGTGTTTCATAAATGGAAATGCATCTATATGTGAAGACAACTTAGTGTTCTTCACAGTATAAATAATGTCAGTTTTAAGCTCTTTTCCCTACAGATCATTTCCCCCCCCCATTGCCTAATTATTTTTGTTGCTTTTCCCTGAAGCTTTACTCCCTTTTCCAAGAGCAGCCAACTTCTTTACTCTATGCCAAGAGAAGGGAAATGATTATCCTCAGCTCTTCCTTGTCAGACTTCTGCCAACACCTCCCATGGCATTTCTTCAATAAGACAAAAACAATGAGGGAATAAATTCATCTTCAGTTCATCATGTCTTCTCTGTTTCTCTGTCTCTGAATATCCCATCTGCTTACCCTAGATGAAGGATTTTTCCCTGTGCCATCACCAAAGTTGCAAACCAAATGACAGTGCTTGTCAGCAGCTTACCCCAACTGCCAAACTGTGGAATATACTTGCTCTACTAACTGAAGAAAAAATACTGACAAAAAAAGGCCTGGATTCAGTGACCTAAGCCAAAAATAGTTACAGGCTAAAAAAAAGAACCAAAAAAAAACAAACAAACAAAAAAAATAAACCTCAAAACCAAGAAGCAATTGTTTATGATTCCCTGGTAGCAGCAAAGAACTCCAAAATAGCTGTTCTTCTTCTGAACTTTCTCTAAAAGATTGTCTCATGATTCTGTAGCATTAGTTCATGTGCCAGAGATAAAATTATTATTTTTGACTGCACCATGTGGAATCTTCTTTCCCCGGTCAGGGATCAAACCCATGTGCCCTGCAGTAGAAGTGTGGAGTCTCAACTACTGGACCACCAGGGAAGTCCCCAGAGATACATTTCTTATGTACCTTTACTTAGAAGATTTTCTTGAGGTTGTTGATGGCTGGAAACGATGTGTTTTGTAGTATTTGTAAGAAGAAATATTTGTAATATTTGTAAAAAGAAAATACGATGAATTCTGACTTCTAGATTTGATGGAGTAATTAGAACTAGCCTTGCTCTCCAACTTTAAGCATCTAGAAAACTGGACAAAATTTATGGAACAACATTTATTTTTTAAACAGTGGATAATAGGCATTCCAGAACTCTCATCCCTGAGAAGGGAAACAAATATGGTGAATCCTAAAATCACTTTGGTTTTCTGCTAGATAAACAGAGATGGAGATCCCAGGATGAACAAAATGATTCTGCTGATTTCAGGAGACAGAGATCACGGTGTGGAGATGAGGTAGCTGGAGTTTGCAGGATAGAGTACAGGAGAGGAGAGAGCTGTGCAGAAAAAAAGCTCCAGAAGTCTGCTTATGAGTCCCTTGGGTGTGATGCTGAATACAAATCCAGAGGTTTATAAGGTAGAAACCAATAAGTCTGGGGAAAGGTAATTGGAAAGTTATTAGCCGAAAACTCCCATAGCTCACTCAGGGCTGGGAGATGTTAATATTCTAACCACTAGAATGCAGAGTGCTCATTTAGCACCTATGACATTTCTGTAGTGATTCCAGAAAGGTCATACTTTAGAAGTATTACAAAACTAGCCATAATGTAAAGGCTACTCTAGACTTTTCATAACAAAGCTGAAAAAGAAGTTTTGAAAAGATCAACCTTATAGGCAAGCAGATTTACCACCTGGCAGAAAAATGTCCAATACAATTTAAAAGCTGAAACAAAATCTAGCATTCAAGAAAGTAAAATTAACAATGGCCAATGTCCAATAAAAGATACTAAATCAGTAAAGAACTTTAAAACAGCTATTATGAATTTGCTTAAAGATGTAATGGAAACTATGACAATAATGATTCAACTATAAAAAAGAACCAAATGTAGCTTTTGGAGAAGAATAATACAATATTTAGTATGTTTTTTGGATTAGATTAATAGCACATTTGATACTGCAAAATAAAAAAAAATAGTGAATTTTAAGATATATGAATAAGTCTGTACAAAGTGAAACTGTGAGAGAAAAATGTCTGAAAAAAAAATCCAAAAAGCCCCAGTAATCTGTGGAAAATATTCATTCATTTGGAGCCCTAGAAAAGGGAATAGAGGGCAAGAAAATGCTTAAAGAAATAGTGGCTGAAAAATGTTCATATTTGAACAGTTCCAAGGAGTTCAAGAACCCCAGGAAAGTTAGACACAAAGAAAACCACACAGAGGCACTTTGTTTTTGTTGTGTTTGTGCTCAGTGGTGTCTGACTCCCTGCGACCCCATGGACTGTAGCCTGCCAGGCTCCTCTGTTCATGGAATTCTCCAGGCAAGAATACTGGAGTGGGTTGCCAGTTCCTTCTCCAGGGGATCTACGGAACCCAGGGATTGAACCCACGCCTCCTGTGTCTCCTGCACTGACAGCAAATTCTTTCCCACTGAGCCACCTGGGAAGCCCATCATAAGCAAACAGCTAAAATTAAATGATTTAAAAAAATTTCTTAGGAGCAGTTGGGGTGTGTATAAGGATATATGTTCTGTACAGGGGAACAAAGTTAAGAAAAATTGAGATTTTTTACACACACAGACATGCAATGTAGAAGATAATAGAATGATTTCTCTAAAGTACTGAAAGAAAAACTCCAACTTAAGTACTATACCCAAACAAACTATTTGTCCAAAAAAAAAATGTATAGCAAACAATCCAATAGTGGAAATAAAATGGTAAACTAAAACATACTCAGTAAATCTAGAAGAATGATGGAAAAGATAAAGAGAAAAACACTCAGAAAATAAATTACAAGGGAAATGAGAAAATAAATGGAATGAAAATAATATAACATTGAAATTTGTGAAATGGAGCTACAGTAGTGTTTAGAAGGAAAATTTTAGCTTTACATGCATTTATTTGAAAAGAAACAAGGTTTAATCAATAATCTAGGCTTCCAATTTGAGAAGTTAGAAAAAAAAAGTTAAATCCAGTAAGTAGAGGTATGGAAACAATAAAGATAAATATAGAAAACAATAAAATATTAACTGGGAAAACAATAGAAAAAAATCACTAGTACCAAAAGCTAGTTTAAAAAAATAGCAAAAGTGATAGACATCTAGCTAGACTGATCAGGAATTTGAGGACACAAATTGCCAATTACCAGATACTGTAAATATTCAAGGAGTAATTAGGTAATATTATGGACAACACTGAGGCCATAAAAATTAGTAAGTGAATGCATTTTATTGTATGTAAATTATATCTCATTAAAAGTGATTGAAAAAAACAAAATGAGTAATTTCAGTTGCTATGATTGAGTTTTCATCTAGTTACAAGCTATGTCATTTAATCTCACAATAAAATGGTGATATAATTTAGTGGTTTGGAGTTTATATGTTACACAGAGACTACCATTTTTGAATTATGGTTCAGTCAATTAGTAAGTATATGACTAGGTAAATTATTTAACTACTACTACGTAAACTGCTAGGTCTCCCAGGTGGCTCAGTGGTAAAGATCCTGCCTACCAATGCAAGAGACACAGGAGACACGGGTTCAATCCTTGGGTCGGGAAGATCCTCTGGAAGAGAAAATGGCAACCCATTCCAATATTCTTGCCTGGGAAATCTCAAGGACAAAGGAGCCTGGCCAGCTGCAGTCCATGGTGTTGCAGAGTCGTACACGATTTAGCAACTAAACAACAACAGCAGCAATGTAAATGCACACAGACTGGGAATTTGTTTTGTTTACTTAGATGATTTCTTGACATGTGGTAGGCAACCAGTAAATATTTGTTCTTAAACCCTAGTTGACAGATGAAATTGGCAAGGAAGAGATTTACCTGACTTTTAAAGGTTATCAGGTAGGGAGAAACTCAGAATTTGACTTAAGTCTGCCAGATTCCAAAATTAGTGTCTTTCTCCTGCTGCTATGTCAGACAAGTAAGAAACCTTAAAAAGAGTAAGTCAAGAGAGCCTGATTGGTAACTATGCATGTGTCTTTGAAAGCCCTTAAAAGAAAAGGAAATTATACTTCTTTTGATTACCAAATTAATCCTTGAAACTGTGACCTCTCTCACTTGAAACAGAACTGCTATTGCAGAATGGAAAGGAAGCAGAGGTCATTTTTCTTTTTTCAATACTTTCATTTACTGCTGCTGCTTAAATTGTACAGTTGAGAGCTCAGATGCAAGTACTCAGGGTTGTATAGTCAGTTGGGCCTGCTGGCTAGCTTGTGCATTTAAGCATATTGCTGGGTAGTGTGTGTGTGATTGGGCAGGACTGTAGGCTGTGTTCCAAGGCTGTCCAGGGTACTGTTCAGTCTCCCTGGTTAAGCAGACCAGAAGCTTTACTTCACAGTTGGGCAGGGCTGCTGGCTTAGCTCTTTGCTGGAGTGGGGCTATAGGATGGGCTGTTTCTTGGCCATGCCTGCTGGATAGATGGACTGGAGGTTATGCTCAACAACTGGGCGGGTGTGCAAATGTGCTTCCCAGCCCTTGCCGGGTGGTAGAATGGTCTGTACTCCTTGAATGGGCCTGTTATCTGGACACCCAAGTTAGGCAGAACTGCCCATTAACCTAAAAAAAGAGGTAAGTGGGGGTAAACTCAGATGGCCAGAAATTGTAGGGAACAGCAGAGGACTTCTTTCCAGGTGACACTAGTGGTAAAGAGCCCACCTGTCATTGCAGGAGACCTCAATCCCTGGCTTGGGAAAGACCCCCTGGGGGAGGGTAAGACCACCCACTCCAATATTCTTGCCTGGAGAATCCTGTGGACAGAGGAGCCTGGCAGGCTATGGTGCATAGAGTTGCAAAGTGTTGGACATGGCTGAAACGACCTAGCACAGAACAGCAGAGGAACTGCAATTCGGGAAACAAACTGTATTAAGCTACAGGTGAGTCTGTTGAAGGTTTGGGGTGGGCTGTGTTAATGAGGAAGGCATGCAAAGAGTTGGGGGAGTGCAGTTAGGGTTCGAGCATCAAATTCATTGGCTTGAGTGCAGGGTGAGATTCTTGTGGATGCTCATTTGTCGGGAGATAAGTTACGGGTTTCTGTAAGTCAGGTATTTGGGGGAAAGCATTGTTTCAGTTAAGTTTCGTTTTCTTGTGGGCACATGATTGAGATTCTCCGTTTCTTATCTCCAGTTCCACTTTAGATTGAAGTCCCTTTGCATGACAGATTAGCTTGCTGACCAGACGGGGCCACCAGCTTGACTTTGCAGATGGGCAGAGCCACTGGCTAAGATTTCTGCTCTGATGTCACTTTAAGCAGGAGTGTGGTCCACCAAGGTCTCATGGATGTAAGTCCTTCCTGCTCTTCTTCCCCATCTTTATCAGATCCCCGAAGCTGAGCCCTGCAGATTAACCCAGTAGTTCCTGAAAGGTGAGACCTGAGTACCCCTCCTGGGAGCTCCCCTGCAGTGCTGGGGTGTCTGAGGGGGTCTACCTCGGTCTCTCATTTTCCCCTGCAGAAACAGTAAGCCCACGGGGGCCCTCTCAGATCGGCACTGTGTCAGCCTGGGGGAGCGGTGATGTGGTCAGAGTGTAGCCTCTCTTCTCACCCTTTTAATGCTGTCCTTCTTGATCTGTGTGGTCCAGGCAGGTGCTTCAGGCTCACCTCTGGTCTCTGGGGTTTCACACTGGTGTTTTGTCTACAGATAATTGCTAGTTCTTGCTAGAGGAACAGGAGTCAGAATTAATTGATAGCACTATCTTGATGTCTCCAAAACTTATTTTGAAAAGACACTGTCAAGTAAAGGAAAAAGAAATCCATAGGCTGAGACAAAATATTTTTAAAATGGATAGCTGATAAATTGTATCCAGAATAAAGAGAAAACTTTTCACAACCCAATAATAAGATAACTCAATTTTTTTAAATGGAATAAGATATTAATAGATGTTTCATCAAAAATGTGTACAAATGGCAAAAACACATGTGAAAAGAGGCTCAAGATCATTAATCATCAGGGGAATACAGTGAGATGCCACTGCCCACCTAGTGGAATGACTAAAATTAAAAATGTCTAAAATAACGAGCATTGGCGAGGATGAGGAGCAACTGTAACACTCATGCATTGCTGTGGAAATGCAAAATGGGGCAGCCATAATGCAGTGTCCTGCCCCTCCACGGCGCCCTGCCATGCATCTGCTGAGCATCCAAAGTGCTATTTCTTAGGTTATTGAGAAATGAATCATAAAAGGTGACTTGGGACAAAATCTCATGTCCTTTACATTATTCAGAATGTTTCAAGGACAATAAACTTGGATTACAAAGAAGCGCCAGCCTCCAAAGCACCAGGCATCCAAAGCCCAACTTGAAGAGTCCCATTGTATAGGTCTCATGGGCTCCCTATGGGGGGATTCCACATGCTATTTTACTTTGAGCTTTCTTTATGCAGGGGAGACCCACAGCAGGGAAGCGCTGGGGGTGTATCCTGATATTCTCCTGTTACTCCTTTCTCTGTGAGTAACTTTTAGTATCTTAAAAGCATGGGTTTTGTATAGCACTAAAAGAAATGTGGGCCCCCTACAGCTTGAATGTGTAGATCAACATCCATCTGATTATGGCTTCTAGAGGTATCTTCTCTTCTGAATTGGCTTTAACCACTCTGGGGGCAGTGATTATTCCTGTTATGTTAGTTGGTAGTATCAAGCCTAGTACCATGACTATGAAGTGAAGTGAAGAGAAGTCGCTCAGTCGTGTCTGACTCTTTGCTATCTCATGGACTATAGCCTACCAGATTCCTCCATCCATGGGATTTTCCAGGCAAGAATACTGGAGTGGGTTGCCATTTCCTTCTCCAGGAGATCTTCCCAACCCAGGGACTGAACCCAGGTATCCCACATTGTGGGCAGACGCTTTACTGTCTGAGCCACCAGGGGAGACTAAACTATATGTTTAAGAGATATTTTAAAGATGAAGTTGAGAGTTTGTCAAAGCCATGAGTATATTTCCCAGAATCCACCTCACTACATGGTTCAGTGAGAGTCTGAGGTGGAAGAGGAGAAGCTCCAGGGGCAGTTGAGGGCAGATATAGGCCAACAGAGGGCCCAACTGCTTTTAGGCAAGCTTGTGTCCTTTAGTCCTATAGACTGAGCTGGTCTGTAGGAGATTACGTGAGGTTCCTAAGACACTTAATAGCTTCAGAGTGAACTCTTGAGACTCAACTCATGATTGTAAGCAGACAGAACAAGTTTGTGTTGGGAGCTTCCCAGAGGCTCTTATGTCCCCTGCGTTGGCAGATATGTTCTTTACCACTAGTGCCACTGTAAAAATGCACAAAAATAAAGAGGGCTTTTAAAAATTTAGCCAATTATTTATGCATTTATTTATTTTCTGAATGTGAGATAGTCCCTGTCTATGGATGTTTCTTTCCATCTATCTGTCTCTCTATCTATCTATCTATCTACCTTCCTATCTACCTACCTGTCTACCAACCTATCAGGAGAGAGATCAGTAACAGAATCAGAAGGCATTTACTGGAATGCAAAATTGAAGTGTGTCTGTGGAGAAAAGCTTGTTCAAGGTTCTTAGGACAATCTAGAGAGGAAGCAGCTAAATGGAGAAGCAGGGCAACCTGGAAATTAAAAGCCCATTTTAACTAATCTTTCAAAGCTCAAGATAGATAAAAATAATGATGAAAAGAGACGATGGAATAAAGTTGAATTAACTCGGATACCTTATGATGATGAAAGAGAGGAAATAACCAGGATATCCTATATTGGGGGACTAATTAAATTAGCAATTGTACACATTACAATAGGATTTTGTGCATCTATTAAAATGAGCTTAATAATGAGTTTTTAATAATATAAGAAATTATTGACATAGTGATGACTGGAACATAAGGATTCAGAATTATCAATAAACTATCAACTCAACTGTATTTGATACATGCAAAGGACAAAGAAAATTTGCCAAAATTATTTGCCACTTCATGGCAAATAGATGGAGAAACAATGGAAACAGTGACAGACTTTATTTTCTTGGGCTCCAAAATCACTGCAGATGCTGACTGGAGCCACAAAATTAAAAGATACTTGCTCCTTGGAAGAAAAGCTATGACAAATCTAGACAGTGTATTAAAAAGCAGAGACATTACTTTGCTAACAAAGGTCTGTCTAGTCAAAGCTATAGTTTTTCCAGTAGTCATGTATGGATGTGAGAGTTGGACCAAAAAGAAAGCTGAGCACAGAAGAATTGATGCCTTCGAACTGTGGTATTGGGGAAGACTTTGAGAGTCCCTTGGACTGCAAGGAGATCAAAACAGTCAATCATAAAGGAAATCAGCCTTGAATATTCATTGTAAGGACTGAAACTGAAGCTCCAATACTTTGGCCACCTGATGTGAAGAGCTGACTCATTTGAAAAGACCCTGATGCTGGGAAAGATTGAAGGCAGTAGAAGGGGATGGCAGAGGATGAGATGGTTGGATGGCATTACTGACACAAAAGACATGTGTTTGAGCAAGCTTCAGGAGTTGGCGATGGACAGGGAGACCTGACGTGCTGCAGTCCATGGGGTCGGAAAGAGTCGGACACGACTGAGCGACTATTGAGCAACTAAACAACAACAATGTTATTATTTGCTTGGGGAGTGGGATTGTAGGAAAACAGTTTTTGCATTTATTGATATGTTCTTGCCTAAAGTGTCTAATTTTTCTACACTGACCATATTATTTATCATCAGAGTTAAAAGGGAAGAAACTCATGGTTTCAAGAAGTAAAAAAATAATAGAATAGTTAATCAAGGACAAGGTGAAGTTTTTTTCCTGAAGAAAATATCAGCTACATCTTTTTCGCTTTGTGAACTGCTCAGTGTTTCATAGTAGAATATTTGCAGTAAAGCTTTAATGACTGACTGACTGAGTAACTGGCAGTTTTTAAAAGGTTCTGTCGTGCAGTCAGAGAAGTGTGCACTTTCTTCCAGTGTGACATGTTGCAAATGAGGATGGATGGCTAATTTCTTAAATGATTCTGGAATAGGTTTGGCTCTTAATTTTTTTTTAAATCAAATTTTGAATTTTTCACATATACCATGAGAAATCTTTCAGGTCCTTAGAGTGTTCACAAAAAATCATCCTGAGTAAAACAGTCTCTTCCTTAGAAGAAAACATGCTGCTTACTCATACAGATTTCCTTTTAAACTCCACGAATATTCATGACCACCACTGAAGCATCTCTTTATAGAGTTGCCAACCATCATTTTGTAGGTTAATAAAACTCTAGGGTTGATATTTGATTTTGATTTATTTTGTAGAAATATTCAAAAGGATGGAACCAGTGCCTCCTGTTTCTTGTATTATGTGGCTTGTTGACATTTGAAATTTCAAAGTATCAAGGATTTCTCCAATGTGACTCATTTGAATCAATTGTTTTTCTTCCTCTCTGAAATGATGAGCTGCTGATTCAGAACTATATGATAAAATTGGAATTGCCAATATTTTATTGTCTACTTTTTAAAAAGCTGTTCTTTCATTTTTGGCATCAGTTGCAAACTACTTTGAATATTCAGTTTGTTACAGAGCTTTTATTTGTGTTTTAATTTTATTCTTATGAACAAATAGCCTGAAGCACATTGATGAAATATGGGTTGGAAATGGCACCATTCAGTGACTCTGGCTATATTGGTCATAGTATTATCTCTATCACTGATTTCCTAGGCAGGCTGGGCTCTGAGGTTGGGTCTTGGTTTTCATACCTGTAATATGAGAAGTGTTGGACTATCCTATAGTCAGGATAGGCTAAGTTATGCTATAGTAATAAAGAACACTCATATCACAAGGCTTGAAACAATCAGAACTTATCTCTTGTTTCTACAATTGATAACCATCATGAATCAATTGGCTCTCTGCTTCCAAGTTATCATCATTCTCAGGCTGATAGAGCAGCCACCACCTGAAACATTGGTATGGCCATGGTAGTGGAAAAAGAGAAGATGGTGAAGCGCAGGTCGGCTCTTAAAACCTTTGCCCCATAATGACACATTTCACTCTCTTTCTTATTGTATTGATCAAAACTAGTCTTATGGCCAAGTCTTACTTCAAGGAAGGGAAATTAGATATTGGTAAAACTGAATGTAATCTATAGGTAATCTGTAAAGGTCCTTTAATTCCTGGGAGCCTATGTTTCTAAAGTGCATTGAGAGTGGTTATGACACACATTTGCTTTGAGAACAAATATGTGCTTTGCAGCAAAGATGGATAATATTTTGGGAGAAAATTTTATTGAGATAATTGTAGATTCAAGTGTAAGGATAAGAGATAATACAAAGAGATCTGTGTATACTTCATCCAGTTTCCCCTAGGAGTAACATTTTGCAAAACTATAGTATGCTATCGCAGCTAGGATTCTGAAGATGATGCAATCCACCTATTTAATTTAAGATTTTCCAGTTTCACTTGTACTCATATTTTAAAATGTGTATTTAGTTTTCTGCAGTTTTAGCAAATGCATCGGTTCAGGTATTCTCCACCATAGTCAGAGTACTAAGTTCCAAGGTCACAAGAAACCTTCGTGTTGACTTTTTATAACCATACCCATCTCTTCCTACCATCATTATCTTTACCACTCATGTTCTCCATTTCAAAAATTTTGTCATTTAAATAATTCTATTAGAAAATGTTTTCATTTCTCTGAGATAAATACTCAAGAGTGAAGTTGCTATGTAAAATGGTAATTGCATGTTTAGTTTTATAAGAAACTGCCAAACTGTTTTCTAGAATAGCTATACCATTTTACATTCCCACCAGCAATATATAAAAGAGCCACCAACTGCTTGCCTGCATCTGGTATTGTCATTATTCTTTATTTATCAGCCACTCTGACAGATGAGTAGTGATATCACACTGTGGTTTTAATTTGAGTTTCCTTCATAGCTAACGATATTGAAAATCTCTCCAAGTGCTTATTTACCATTTGCATATCTACATTTGTGCAGTGTCTACTGAAGTCTTTTGCCCATTCTTTATTGATTTTTTTTTTCTTACTGTTGAGTTTGAGAGTTATTTGCATATTCCAGATGTAAGTTTTTTGTCAGGTATGTGATTCACAAATATGTTCTCCCAACCTATTACTTGATTTTTAATTTTCATTACAGTCTTTTGCAAAACAAAAATTTTAATTTTGATGACCCCTAGTTTATCATTTTTTTCCCTTTTGTGGATTATGCTCTTGGTGTCATCTGAGAAATCTTTGCCTGTCCCTACATCTAAAAGACTGTCTCCTCTGTTCTAATGAGTCTGACTCCAGGACAAAATATCCTATGTGTGGTCTTTTAGGCCCAACCATAGACAATTACAGAGTTGCGTGTGACTGGCAGCCAACATGGGGAGGAAATTGCTGTCCCCACAGCAGCTGGCACACAGCCAGTGCACTCATTTCCTTGAGGGATTTGCTGTCAAGGCCCCCATTGGTTAGCCATGCTCATATGCCTTTCTGCATTCCTAGCCCAGGCATCTCCAGTCAAGGCCTCTTTAATGGGCAGCTTGGTTGAGACCCTTGCCAGGCACCTCTGCTGAGACCTCTTTATTGAGCTCCTTGGCTGAATTACATTTCTCCACTTTGCCTCAGTACCTTTCCACTCCTAGCCTTTCTCTTCCCTCTCCAGCCCAGTGAATCTGAAAAAAGGCAAGAACCTGTTGTTGTTCAGGGCTCCTGAACAGTGACATGATTTTCTCAGGCTGAGCAGGATTCACCTGACCCTTACCTTGGGCCATTTCATGGATGAAAATACAACACTAGGGAACCAGCACCTTTTGATTATGTTGTCACATTAAGTAAATTAAAGTTTGATTTTTACTTTTGGTTTGGTTCATTATCCTACTTGAGCACCTCAATGTCTGATTTCTTGACATTTTTTAAAAAAGATCACATGATTAGTATTTATAGTTAATTGTGTGATTCTTTTGAGTTGTATAGTATAAGATGGGAATTCTCTCTTTTTTGTGTGTGTCTATATATATCCAGTTGCCCCAGTACTATATTTTGTTAAGTCTGTTCTTCCTCTTTGGAATTGCTTTGGCACCTATGTGAAAAATCAGTTGAGCGTATTTGTTATTTCTGTGAGTCTGTTTCTGGGTTTTCTATTTTGTTGCATTGACCTGTGTTCCATTGGTCTGTGTATCCTTCTGCCAAGAGTATACTGTCTTGGTTACTTGTAGCTATATAGTCAGCTTTAATATCAGGTAAATTCTTTCACTATATTCTTTGCCAACAATATTTGAACTATTCTAGTGCCTGTGTTCTTTTATATACTTGTTAGAATAAGCTTGTCTGTCTACAAAAAGATATTACTGGCATTTTGATAGGAATTGTATTATACATATAAATCACTTTGGTAGAGAATTGATATCTTTATGTTGAATCTTCCAATTCATGAATATAGTATGTCTCTCCATTTATGTAGGCCTTCTTTGATTTCATGAGCATTTTGTGATTCTCTGCATACAGGTCCTACACATGTTTTGTTAATTCTGTACCTAAAAAATAATTTCCTTCAGAGTGACTATAAACTATACTGTTTTAAAATTCTGTATTCTGTTTGTTCATTGTTAATGTTTAAAAATGCAGTTGATTTTTTGTGTGTTGATCTTATATCATTCAACCTTGATAATTTAAAAAGATATTTTTGTAGATTCCTTGAGATTTTCTATGTAGTCAATACATCATCTGTCAAAAGAAAATGTTCATGTTTTGTTCCTTCCTTTCCAATCTATATGCCATTTATTTCTTTTTCTTACTGCACTGGCTGAAACTTCCAGTATTATGTTGAATAAAAGTGGTTAAATGTGAACATTCTTGGCTTATTCCTGATTTTAGGGAGAGAGATACAAATTTTACCAGTAAGTCTAACCTTAGTGTAGGTTTTTATAGATACTCTTTATCAAATTAAGATAATTCCCCTCTATTCCTAAATTGCTGGTTTTGTTTTTACTATGAATGGTTGTTGGATTTTGTCAGGTCATTTTTTTCTTGTATAAGTTAATATGGTCATATGATTTTTCTTCTTTAGTCTATTGATACAGTGAATTACATTGATTTTGAATGTTGAGCCAGCCTTCAGTTCAGTTCAGTTCAGTTCAGTTCAGTTCAGTTCAGTTCAGTCGCTCAGTCGTGTCCGACTGTTTGCGACCCCATGAATCGCAGCACGCCAGGCCTCCCTGTCCATCACCATCTCCCAGAGTTCACTCACACTCACATCCATTGAGTCCGTGATGCCATACAGCCATCTCATCCTCGGTCGTCCCCTTCTCCTCCTGCCCCCAATCCCTCCCAGCGTCAGAATCTTTTCCAATGAGTCAACTCTTCACATGAGGTGGCCAAAGTACTGGAGTTTCAGCTTTAGCATCATTCCTTCCAAAGAAATCCCAGGGCTGATCTCCTTCAGAATGGACTGGTTGGATCTCCTTGCAGTCCAAGGGACTCTCAAGAGTCTTCTCCAACACCACACTTCAAAAGCATCAATTCTTCAGTGCTCAGCCTTCTTCACAGTCCAACTCTCACATCCATACATGACCACTGGAAAAACCATAGCCTTGGCTAGACACACCTTTGTCGGCAAAGTAATGTCTCTGCTTTTGAATATGCTATCTAGGTTGGTCATAACTTTTCTTCCAAGGAGTAAGCGTCTTTTAATTTCATGGCTGCAGTCACCATCTGCAGTGATTTTGGAGCCCCCCAAAATAAAGTCTGACACTGTTTCCACTGTTTCCCCATCTATTTCCCATGAAGTGATGGGACCAGATGCCATGATCTTCGTTTTCTGAATGTTGAGCTTTAAGCCAACTTTTTCATTCTCCTCTTTCACTTTCATCAAGAGGCTTTTTAGCTCCTCTTCACTTTCTTCCATAAGGGTGGTGTCATCTGCATATCTGAGGTTATTGATATTTCTCCCAGCAATCTTGATTCCAGCTTGTGTTTCTTCCATAGCAATAAATCTTATTTGGTTGTGGTATATAAATATTTCTATACTTGTTTAGAATTGATTTACTAATATTTTAAAGACTTTTGCCTCTATGTTGTTGAAAATTATTGGTCTATAGTGTTTTGTTTTTTTTTTTTTCTTTTTCTTTACGCTATCTTTGTCTCATTTGGTATACTGGCCTTATAAAGCAAGTTTGTAAGTATTCTTTTATCTTCTGTTTTCTGGAATAGATTATGTAAAATTGATGTTAATTCATTAGGTATTGGATAGACTTCTCCAGTGAAATAATCTTGACCTAGAAATTTGGTTTTGGGGAGCTTTTAAATTATAAATTCAATTTTTTAATGGTTATACAGTTATTCATAAGAGATAGTTCATCTTGGTTGAGTTTTGGTAGTTTGCTGGTTTTAAGGAATTGGTATTTAATGTCAGTTGGATTTGTAGAGACATCCTCAGTTTAATTCTTGATATTAGTTATTTGTGTTTTCTCTCTTTTTTTAGTCTTATTAGAATTTATCAACTTACTGATTTTTTTTTCAAAGAATCAGCTTTTGTTTCATTGATTTTTTCAATTTAATTGATTTTTATTTTATGTTATTATATTTCTTATTTTTTTTTCAGTTTTATACTCATCTTTTTCTAGTTTCTTGAGGTGAGAACTTAGACTATTGATTTGAGGCTTTCTCCATTTTAAATACAAGCATTTAGTGATAAAAATAATAGCCCTCTTAGCTTTGGTTGTTCCCCACAAATTTTGATGTGTCATACTTTCATTTTCATTCAGTCCAATGTACTTTGCATTTTTCTTGAGATTTCCTCTCTCTTGACTCGTCTGTTATTTAGAAGTTTTCTGTTTAATTTCATGTGTTGAGATTTTCCTATTGTCTTTTTTTGGTAATTGATTTCTTGCTTGATTCCATTATGGTGAGAAACATTCTCTGAATGATTTAAATTGTTTTAAATTTGCTGAGGTTTGTTTTTTACCCCAGGATGTAGTATGTCTTGGTGAATGTTCCATAGGCATTTGAAAAACAGGATGTATTCAGCTGATAGTGGTAGAATGTTCTGTATAAGTCAATTAGAATCTCTTAGTCGATTGTGTTATGCAGATCTTTTAAATTTTTGCTGCTATCTTTCTAGTAGTTCTAATACTTGCTGAAGAGAGGGTGTTGAGGTACTCAGTATAATTGTAAATGTGTCATTATGTCCCCCTACTTTGTTTGTAAGTAATTTTATTTCTTTTAATGCCTGCTTTATTACATATTAATGTAGCCTTTCCTGCTTAATATTTTTTTTTAATTACTGTTTTCATGGAATACTATTTAACATCCTGTTACTTTCAAACTACCTATTTTGTTGAATTTAAAATGAGTGTCTTATAAACAGTTGGGTCATTTCTTAACATATGCTTGAAGAAGGGGTGTAGGGGTGGTGGAGGGCCCTGGCCACTTTTTGCTGTCAGAGCTCCTGATCACCCAGTGGTGCTGGGCTTGCTTGATGCCAGAAGGACCCAAGTTTAATCATGGGGAGGAATGAGCCTCCCTAGGTTGGGGGCTGGTAAACACAGATCTGGGTTGCCTTCTTCTCTTAGGTGGATGTCTTGCTGCTGTGTGGTTCCTCCAGTTGGGATTCCACATAAGTTTACTTTCTTCTTAACATCTTTCAGAATTCTCTTTTGGTTGCCTTTTATGTTATTTCCAGGGTTCATAGTTATGCTCAGTGGGGAAAAGCAGTGAGAAATGAGTTGATGCCATCTTGTCCAGGCCAAATGTCAATGTATTTTGTATGTCATAATTACTAGGTTATAAATTCACTAAATGCAAGATCTGCCTTATACTTCTCAGTGTCTTTCACAGTCCATAGTACAGTTTCTTGTGTATTATAGCTTTTCAATAAATATTTGCAACTTTAAGTGGGAATGTTTAAAGTTGTGAACTTTTGGTTATTTCTAGACCCAGTAACTGTGGGTTTAAATGTCCATTTGTAATTGTTTTAATACTGAAAACGGTCGTCCTTATTGGTTATTAACTGAATGCTTCTCTGTCATTTTGGCAAAATGTTGTCACCACCACTGGGACATTGCTTATCCTACGCTGTTTCCGGATTTCTGTGTGTTGAAACTAGTGACTTCAACCTCAGGATTTTTCAGATTACTTATAGATCCTGTAAGGAAAGGTCATAATGGTAAACTGTTAATATGGAAAAAGGATATTTAAATATTTTCCATATTTAGTTTAGCAGGATCTAAACTAAATTTACTTTCTGAAATAGATGAAATATTTATTTTAGAATCAGCTATAGGAAGACAGAGGAAAAGATCTAGAGATTTTGAAAATAAAGCATAAAAACTTGGCTTTTAAAAGCACTGTTTTTAACTCAAAGTTGATTAGCATGTGGGTTGGTTTAACATCAGTGAATGCACTTGACTTGATCTCTGCTGGAGTTGAGTGAGATACACTGGTTTGCTTTTCTGACCTTACCTCACAAATTATAACTTGTCACATATAATTACCTTTCCCATAACAATTTCAGTAGTTCATTTGCCTGTCATGTTTCAGAGAACTCTAAACCTTTCTTAATGTATTTTTTAAGTGGGCCAAAATGCTTCTCCCCCATTCCACCCTGGCAGCTAGTATATACTTGCTTATTATGACTAGTGACTGTATATTACACTTGCCACGTTTCTTTCATAAATACATTTCCTTCAAATGATTTAACTTTTGGATCTGCTGAAGTGATTTTAATGGTGGCTCTGTTCCAAGTGAGTAGGATGAAAAGTCATTTAGATAAAGGAGATTAGGGGTCAGTTTTTTGCTTAACAAGTATGCCAGTTACTGAAAAGACCAGAATGCTCAGATGAATGGATGTGAAAAGACAAAATGTATAAAATCATTCAGAACTCAAATGGCAGTTAACATGAACCATCTGAAGTGGACATGTGTTTCTTCTTTCTTCTGCAGCTTTCATCGTCTGTACAGCCTAGCATAGTGGTAGGAAGCGCTGTACAACTTGACACTTGATTTTATTGATTTTGTTTTCTAGTGCTTATTATTTTCTCTGGTTAAGTATTATTTTACTTGACATTATGTACAAGCTGCTTATAAATCAAAATAAGTCATAAAATAATTTATCTGCTTTCTCCTTTATCCTTTCAACTCTTCCTTTTGATACGATCTTATATTCCAAACTTTCTGGCCAGTCATACTTTTAAATGTTCTACCATGCTATCCCACAAACCATCAACATGTCTCAAAGTTCCAGCACTACAGTGTTTGAGTAAAACTACACTTCTTTGGCAAAATGAACTTTATTAGTATTTGCAAGAATACTGTTTTTGCTCTAATTATGGAGCTAACAAAGATAATCATCGATATATTTTAGACCAATTTTTAATTCAGAAAATATAGTCATCACATCCATAGTGCCTAGTTTAGTACCCAGTTACATTATAGGATGTTAGGGAATAAAATATTATATTTTTGTTGTTTCCATTTCCATTGTTGCTAAAACATAGGGGAGAGGAAAGAAGGGAGATAATTTCACCTACAGCAGATTCAAATTTGTACTATAATCTTAAAGATGATATAGTTATCTCAAATGATTTTCTGTATCTGTTGACTTTAAGTGTGGGAAATGAATATCTTTAAGAATGGATATGATAAATTCTGTTTTGTGTCTTTGGAGTGTCTGTTGGTGTATCTTTGGAGATGTCTCATATGTAAATGGAAATACATTTTAAATGTTGTTTTCTCTGGGTGAGTAACATTCTCTTATGAAATATAATCTATTAGAACAGGAAGTCATTTGGATTACCTAGTTTAATGATCTCTATTTAAAATTTTCAATTTTGGTAATAGAACCATTTTTCAAACAACGGAGAGAAAGAGTGTTGCCTCCAGAGCTATTAGAAAATAAATTTCTGTCGTTTAAACTATTAGGTAACTGTTGACTGAAGCCCTCCTTCCCCACTTGGCCAGGCATGATAATAACCATTTGCATGAGTTGTGTCACAACAGGAAGTCCTGATAAGGAATATGGTGCTGCCTCTGAAAACTAACCTGGAGAATTCAGGAGAGTTCAAAAGAGGGGGGAAATGACCACCTTCCCAGAATCCTTTGTACTAGAATCTGTCTTGGCTGAGCGATGCATGTACCACCAGGAAGGACCCTGAGTCAGCCTATGGGCCAAATGATTGGCCAGAGACAACCCAGAAACTAACCCCATTAACCATAAAACCTGAGGCTGAGCCACATGGCAGAACAGTTCTAGATTCCCTTACCCTGCTGCTCTCCACCTGGGCACCCTTCCCAGTACTGTCCTTTTCTTTGTCGGCAAGTGTATTTCCTCAGACAATTCATTTCCAAATGTTAGACAAGAGCCCACTCTCAGGCCCTGGAAGAGATCACCATTCCTGCAACAAAATCACCCAGTCTGTGGTAATTTCTTTATGGCAGCCTGAACTAAGGCAGTTTCCCACACTGCTCTGTTTCCTTCTTCCTTTTTCACTCACTGTCCTGTGTGTCTCCTTGCAGCTTCTACCCATTTGTCTTTGTACCAGCTTTTATTTAAGAGCATAAAAAAGGACATAAAACATGTTCAAGCCTGGATGAGAATGTAACATTTTGCCCAAAGGAAAATTAAATTGGGAACAGCATTCTGCAGGTGCATATTAAGTGAACTGGTGGGGAAAATATAATTTAGGAGATGGTGAAATTGCTTCCGAGTGAAGATGTAGCCATCTCACAGTGCCTGTGTCAGTCTAGATGAGTGTGCAGTTAGGAGAAGCTTCCTGCATTGAACTAAAGACAGGGCAGAAATAAAAGTCATGAGCACAGTTCAGTTCAGTTCAGTTCAGTCGCTCAGTCATGCCCGACTCTTTGCGACCCCATGAATCATAGCACGCCAGGCCTCCCAGTCCATCACCTACTCCCGGAGTTTACTCAGACTCACGTCCATCGAGTCCGTGATGCCATCCAGCCATCTCATCCTCTGTCATCCCCTTCTCCTCCTGCCCCCAATCCCTCCCAGCATCAGAGTCTTTTCCAACGAGTCAACTCCTTGCATGAGGTGGCCAAAGTACTGGCATTTCAGTTTCAGCATCATTTCCTCCAAAGAAATCCCAGGGCTGATCTCCTTCAGAATGGACTGGTTGGATCTCCTTGCAGTCCAAGGGACTCTCAAGAGTCTTCTCCAACACCACAGTTCAAAGGCATCAATGCTTCGGTGCTCAGCTTTCTTCACAGTCCAACTTTCACATCCATACATGACCACTGGAAAAACCATAGCCTTGACTAGATGGACCTTTGTTGGCAAAGTAATGTCTCTGCTTTTGAATATGCTATCTAGGTTGGTCATAACTTTTCTTCCAAGGAGTAAGCATCTTTTAATTTCATGGCTGCAATCACCATCTGCAGTGATTTTGGAGCCCCCCAAAATAAAGTTTGACACTGTCTCCACTGTTTCCCCATCTATTTCCCATGAAGTGATGGGACCAGATGCCATGATCTTCATTTTCTGAATGTTGAGCTTTAAGCCAACTTTTTCACTCTCCTCTTTCACTTTCATCAAGAGGCTTTTTAGTTCCTCTTCACTTTCTGCCATAATGCATGAGCACGGTGTTTCTTTTTCATCTTTAATCAGTTGATTTTTCACAATGTTCATTTCAGTTCAGTTCAGTTGCTTCGTCATGTCTGACTCTTTGCCACCCCATGGACTGCAGCACTCCAGGTTTCCTGCCTATCACCAACACCTGGAGCTTACTTAAACTCATGTCCATTGAGTCAGTGATGCCATCCAACCATCTCATCCTCTGTCATCCCCTTCTCCTCTAGCCTTCAGTCTTTCCCAGCATCAGGGTCTTTTCTAGTGAGTCAGCTTTTCACATCAGGTGGCCAAAGTATTGGAGTTTCAGCTTCAGCATCAGTCCTTCTAATGAATATTCAGGACTGCTTTCCTTTAGAATTGACTGGTTGGATCTCCCTGCTGTCCAAGGGATTCTCAAGAGTCTTCCCCAACACCACAGTTCAAAAGCATCAATTCTTCTGTGCTCAGCTTTCTTTATAGTCAAACTCTTATATCCATACATGACCACTGGAAAAACCATAGCTTTGACTACATGGACCTTTGTTGGCAAAGTAATGTCTCTGCTTTTTAATATGCTGTCTAGGTTGTTCATAGCTTTCCTTCCAAGGAACAAGCGTCTTTTCATTTCATGGCTGCACCAGCCCATAAAAGCTAACCATGCCACATTTCTTTTTTTTTTCCTCCATGCCACATTTCAAGGCTGCACTCGCCCTCTGCGATGGCCCACACTCTGTCTATGGAGTGTGTTTCTCTCTGAATAAATCCACATTTTACCTATCACTTTGTCTCTCACTGAATTCTTTCTGCAATGGGACATCAAGAACCTGAACTAAGGTCTGCGATCTTAGGTGGAAATCCGTTGGGTTTTGGCTGGGTTCAAATCCTCATCACATGGGTTTGAGTTCCAGTCTGAGGTAAACAGTTTCATAATCATCTTTTTTGTCCTATTTTTTTCCACTACTACTCTGCATTCCAGTCCAGAGGGGTCAGTAACCTGTGGGTGCAAATTCCAGATGGAGGGGGAGGAGTTAAGAATCCTGCCTCCCCTCCTCTAAAAATGGGAAAATAATATCAACTCCCATTGATGTTTTCATTAGCTGGAACTGGAGATTTGGGGTTACTGTTCTAATAATGGAGATTTTATAACTCAAGAGTGATCAGTGAGGCTCTGTAGCCTGATAAAAATTTTCATGCAGAGGATAAGTCAGGGCAGCTACTTCTGAGCAAATTCAAAAGGACAGGGAGGAACAAAATAAAGTTGCTTGTAGGAATACACTCCTTGAATCCTGCTTGTCTGGTATATCTGTACTGATGACAGTAGCATATAGTATTCATCTTTCCTGTTTTGTTTTTTTTTAACTTTTAATTCAATTCAGTTCAAACCAGGGATCGAACACACACACCCTAAAATGAAAGCTGAGTCTTAACCACTGGACCACCAGGGAAGTCCAATAGCATGTAATATTCATACCCTGGAGCCAATGTACAGAAAATAGACTGAGTTTAGATCAATATGTCTCTCTTTAAAAGGATGAATCATACACACACACACACACACACACACACACACACACATATATATTTCTTTTGGCAAACACAGAACAACAACTTAGAGCTTTTCAATGCCATTAAAATTGTTGGATCTGACTTTAGATAAATATTTATTTGAGATATAGCAGTCAATGTGCCTGCCATGTTCAACTTCCCCTTCCAGATTCAATTGCTTTTTCACTACTTCCTTATTCAGAAAACAGCATTAGGCTGTTCTTTGCTGATAAGAGGCCACTGAGGGAAAAAAGGTTATAATTTAAAGCATCTTATTAGACATTGTAGCCCTAATCTCAACATGTCAAAATATTGTAGAGAATATAGCTATAAGGCACACTCAATACCAGATTTGTGATGCGACTTAGCAGCAGCAGCAGCTGATTACCAGTACCTGCAATTTTGCATCAGTCCTTGCCAAAATGACATAATATGACAGATTATCATAGGAGAGTTGAGCTAAGAGATAGGAATCCAGGGTTCTTATCCTGCCTGCATATACAGTCTTTGTGATCTAAGTTGGGTCACTTGACATTCTTGGCCTTCAATTTGTCATCTCAAAAATCCAAAGAATGAGCTAGAGACTTTCCAGCATCCCCATCCACTCTGTGATTCTCTCTTTGGTTTTCCTCCACCCCCACTGTATCAGAAAAAGTGTTCAAAAAGTGACCCGAAATTTAACTGAGGAAATACTTTTAGAAATGTAACAAAATTAATATTTCCAAAGGTCAGTACAAGTAAATATTATAGAAGCACTAGGGATTTTTTGGTAAGATTTATTTTATTAACATCATAAACATACGGACATTTTAGTCATCTGCTTACATGTGAAAAAAATCCAAACCTATGACACTGGTAGCATCTTTATTAAAAAAAATAAGATTTAAATAAATTAGTTAATATGAGTATGAAACAAGTACATAACTGAGAGGTAACATCTTGAAATCAACTCGTGAAATAGTCTTAATATTTATCCTCTTGAAAGAAACGGATCTGGGAGAACACGGATAGACAAAAAAGAGTACTGACACAGAAAGGACTTTAGAAAACAGCAGTGAGTTTTTTTTTGTTATGGCTAATTCTTTCTAAAAGAGCATTTTCTTTACATAAATGTATTTGAAGATAAGATAAATGTACTTATTAAGTTGTCAAAATTGCTTTCAAACTTGCTCTCAAGTCCACCTCTTTCCAAAGGAGTAGAGCCTGCATTCAAGGGCAGGGTGATATAGATCTATGTACTTCCCGAAGGGAGTTTTGCAGGAGCCTGACAGCATTTGTTCCATTTATTTAAATGATAGAATGCTGCTGCTAAGTCACTTCAGTTGTGTCCGACTCTGTGTGACCCCATAGATGGCAGCCCACCAGGCTCCCCCGTCCCTGGGATTCTCCAGGCAAGAACACTGGAGTGGGTTGCCATTTCCTTCTCCAATGCATGAAAGTGAAAAGTGAATAGATGCAGCTAATTTCCATAAGCCCATATTAACATTTCTTGCTTTTGCCCTTAACTAAAGGACTCGGCAGTAATAGCTTGGAAATCCTGAGCTTGGTAACTGCCACCTGCCTGAATGATTCAGAGAGTTTTATCCTGTCTCCATCCTCCATGTGCCAGAGGAGGAGAGCCGAGACAGAACTGAAGCTGATGCCCCCCTTCCGGGGAGTGCAGCCTCATCAGATAGCCTCTAACATCCTCTCTCAGTGTTCTCCTATCCCTAACTTTCTGATCTGACTTTCTTTAAGGAAGCCATTATTGAGTTTCTTACTAAATTCTATGTGGAGTGTTAGGCATTGAGGCTACAATCATGAAGAAGAGGTTGGCCCTTCTCTTGAGGGCTCTTGAGTCTGGCAGGAGAATGCTGCATTTAGGACTTTCACCTACTTTTAGCTGATTTCCTTCCCGTGGGACTGAATCCCTAGCTTTAAGAGGAAGGGATTGCCTGAGAGGATTTCTAAGATTATTAAATGGGAAAGCACCCTCGTGTCTGTAAGTTAAGTGAGAGTAAGACTTATGGAACCAGATGTAGAATACAGGTCTGAGTGGTGCCAGGCCCCAGCCCTCTCCTTTCCTGGAGCTCCCCTTCTCAGGAGAGCAGAGATCAGTAGGGTCTCCCGTGGTGGTCTGCAGCCTAGGCACATGTACACACAGACATCTCGGATGTTTTGGTCCTTTAAGGGTAGGCAGCTCAAAGCACCCGCTGCTCTTTATTCTCTGATGTCACTGAAGGAGCAGTAGCTGGGCCCCAGGCCTCGCACGGTACAGTCAGTGCCGTCGCGGTCACACTTGCCGCAGTGACATTCAGTGGCTACTGGGTATGTGTACAGGGAGTCTGCATGGCGAGCACAGCCAGGCACTTTCACCGTCTCGTACACCAGCTCCTTGAAGGTACATGCTTTCTGGATATTGGGCCTCGCTGGGTCCTTGTACACCAAGTCCTGAGTGGTTTAGGAGACAGAGAGAGAGAGAGAGAGAGAGAGATGAGTTACAGTAGTCTGGAAGTTTCTGTTTAGCTTAATCAAAATGAGACAGGGATTGAATACTGCTTACTCTAATATTTACACTTTAAAATTATTTTATGAAATTCCTAATCAAGGAAACATATCTCATAAATGACCTATATGCTATACCATGTTTCCTGATTATTCTACAGCTATTTCAGAAAATAGAAGTTCTTTCTTTTATTACTCCTTGTGTCTTTGTCAAAATGTTAATTATTTTTTCAACTATCAAGCAATTTGAATTTCAATAGAGGAAAATGATTAAAAGAGAAATTGACAAATTTTAATTTGACTTTTTTACTTAGTTGAAAGCTGTATTAATGACAACTTGAACCACGAATCAGTGGAGTTTAATTCCTCAGGAATTTTTTCCAAATGCATTGTCCCTGAGTGTTTATAAAAAGTCAAAAAGTATATAATGTGGAATGATAATGCTTAGATTAGCCTGACTATGAAAGCTTATGTAAGATTTTAAATATTTCGCTGTCTTATAGACATCTCTCCACCTTGAAGGTTATATATTTTGCACAAGTCACAGTTTCTAAGGCTACATGGTTTGTACATAAGAACTTTAATCCTGGCAGAATAGGTTTTTTTGTAGCACTTTCTAGTAAAAAAACTATATATATATATATATATATATATATATATATATATATATATATATATATTTGCACTGAGGGAAAAAGTTGTTACTTCTGTTTAAGTTATTTCAATATCATGCCACTAAGTCTATATCCCAAGTAGATGTGATAAGTGGATTTTGGTCAAACTCATTTACCACCCCATAAAGTATATTTCATTAAAAAGTTGATATTTTCAATTTCAGCTTATAGAATGAAATGCTGCATAGATAGCCAGGTGTTATAGGGAAAAAAAGAAAGTAGAAACTGCCCATTGGATTAATTCAAAGAAGCTGTGTGAATACAAACTGATTTTTGCCTCTGTGCCTTGATTTTCTCAACAGTATAAAGAACTGAGTGGGTTTACTAATTCATTTTGGTTATAACAGTCTACAAGGATTGATTGTGTTCTCAGGCTGCTTGTTGGCATTTGTATTCAGCAGGCCAATAAGACAATTTTTATAATGTGGCTGTGCTTTTATGTGGCTTGCAAACATATTTTGGTACTAGCTCTGTTGTAAAGATGTGGCCTCAATTACAGAAATTAGCTTTCGGGGACTATTGTAGCTGTTCTATTAGTAAATGTATGTATGTTTATGTTTTTAATCTCTCCATATGTAAAATCTATCATAGAACTATTTTTTGAAATAATGAAAAATTTAAAAAATTTTAAAAATAGAGTAGCATATTACTAAATTGATCAGATCAAACCTAACTCTTCTTTACATTTACGGTAATCAAATCTAAGCCCAAACATTTAGTTTATATCATGGTAAAAAAGCCAGTCATAAAACAGTATTGGCTAAAGGACTCATGGCTATTCCTTGGGGAACTTAAAATATTGACAAGTGGGAATCAATGAAGCCTGCCTTGTCCAGACCCTCAGCACCCTCACTTCCAGCAAAGCACAGTGCCTACCCGGGTGTAGCAGTAGCCCGCACACCACGTGGTGTTGATGCTTATGCAGAAGCTACATTCCTCTTTCTCCACCGTGATGGTGATGTTGGTCAGCTCGCAGCTTCTGCAGCAGATTGCTCTCCAGCAACAGAAAAGGAAGCAGAACTGGACGGACTTCATCCTGGGCTGGGAAACAAACAATTAAGGACTGTGAGAAACTGAAAAACCAAAGAATTATAATCGTTTATATATGCTGACCAAACCAAAAATAATTTTTCTATCCATCATCTCCCATCATATTTTGCTCCAACAATGTTTTTTCCCTTCTTTTCCTTTGCTTTACTTCTTTGTTTCTTGAACAAGCATTTCTAATTATGCTCCTCAATTTTTTTTGTTGTTGTTAAAGTAGAAACATATTACAGATCAAAACTCCAATATAATGATTTAAGCAGAGCAGTGTTTGGTTTAGAACATTACTGCTGTCTATTTTAGAGTGATTACTCTGAAGCAAGCAATCATGATCATTGTATTTGTCCCTTTATTACCATTTAAAAGACTAAAAAGAAACTTCTGTATTACAAAATTAGTTCATCATTCTTAGCATCTCATAAATGTTATCATTTGCTTTTGCCCCCCTTTGTTTAAAATGAGACTATTACAGAGGCCAGATGAATTGATCTATATAAAGTCAATTGCTTGCTAACATTGATTACAGTGTATTTAAGAAGCCAGGTTGACAAGCACAGATTCCCTATACGATAGAAGTTAAAAAGCTCTAAATTTGTTCTCTAGATCCTTAAAAATCTGCGAATTGCAGAAGTAACTCACCACTTGATAACTGTGGATGCTGAGACTTTTCCGTAGACAGCTGCCTTGTCTGGGGAAAGCTGTAGCTGAGTCTAGTCTCAGTTCACCTTTTATACAAAATTGTGTGAAACTAAACTAAACCTTGTGGATTTGTTGGGTATTAGTAAGAGCAATGTTAGCCTGAAGCTTGCTGTAAGTGAATCAGTGTTTGGATAGACAGGGAGATCAAGCCTTAGTAAAGTAGTCTAAACGCAGTAGATCAGGACAAATAATGTTACCAGAGATGATTCTGTACAGATTAAATTTGATATAGTAGAACACCCACTCCTTTACCTTGTCAAATTAAATTTGACTTTGGGTTTTTCTTTTGTACCTTTAACTTGGGGAATTCAGAATTCTTTTCAAGTATTGCTTTGGCTCTGTTGAGGTGTATCAAAAAGATATGGTTAATAATTACGCTGAAGGTAGATTGAAAACTAGCAGAGAAAAAACAAATAGAAAGTCTTTCATGATCTGACTACTGTCTAAAATATAGACTGTATTCCTCTTTACATCCAGATCCTCTAATTTCAAATGTTATTCTTTGATGCTTTACTTGTAATTCTTTAAATGTTCTGCTGATTCATTTCTCTAGCTCTTTGCATATGCAGTGTTCATCTTGCCTGAAATGTCCTTGCTTCCCCCCTATGTCTCCTACAGCACTGCCACCCCAGGCAAATCCTCAGCCTTCAACATTCATTTGACAGCATTTAGACTGGGAAGAAGAAGAGAGCTTTAATTATCAACTTCTTTTTAATCCTTTATCTTTGTTTCTCCCAGTAGACTAAGAGCTCCATGGAGACTGGGATTGAGTTGTTTAACAAATATTTACTAATTAAGCAGTGTGGCTCTAGCAAAGGAACAATGGTGAAAATATTAGGATATGATGTCAGAGATGTAACAGAAGCCAAGTCATGTAGAACATTTTAGGCCGATATAAAGACTTTGATTTTTACTGTTGATTGGGGACCAATTGCAGGGTTTTGAGTAGAGGAGTGACATCATCTGATTTAGGTCTGAAGGGGTCCCTTTGACTGCCGTGTTGCTAATGTAGGGGTAAAAAGGTAGAAACAGGAAGTCCCATTAGATGCTATTGCATCAACCTGGGTAAGAAATGATATTTATTCAGACTAGTGTGGTAGCAATTAACAAGACATAATTTGACTCTGGATATATTGTGAAAGTAGAGCAAACAGAATTTTTTGATGGATGAACGTTGAGCGTGAGAGGAAGAGTCAAGGATAACTTAAAGGATTATGGACTGAGAAATTTGAAGGATAAATATGCCATCAGCTGAAATGAGATGGCTAGAGATACAGTAAGTTTTTTGAAAAGATAAGGAATTTAGTATGGACATGTTGAACTTGAGGTATCTTTAAGACATCCATGTAGAATGCTGAATCTGGATTTGGGGAGAAATACATTGGCTGAGGCAAAAATCTGGGAGTCATTGACATAAGCCTTGAGAAGATGATCAAGGCATTGGGTGTATGTAAATAGAGAAGATAAAAGCACCAAGGGTAGAGCTTGGTATATCCCAGCACGAAGAGGTCGAGGATAAGATAAAGTTTTTTTTCTTCTTTTATCCAAAGGAAACAGAAGGGTCATTGAGGAAAGAAAGGAATGAAGAGAATGTGGTATCCCAGAAGTCAAGTAAAGTGTGTGTATCAGGAGGAGTGAGTGACAACTCTACCCGACAGTGCTCGCAGGTTAAGTTAGGGGAAATTGCACAATAACGTGGCAGTTGTAAAGATCACCAATACCTTTGGCTTGAGAAGTTCCTTTGGAGTTAGGGGAACAAAATCCTTATTGGTGTGTGTTTTAGGGACTGGCAAGAGATGAATAAAAATGAGATGAACGTCACATGTGCTGTTGCTTCAGTCCGTGTCCAACTCTTTGTGACTCCATGGACTGTAGCCCACCAGGCTCTTCTGTCCATGGGATTCTCCAGGCAAGAATACTGGGGTGGATTTCCATGCCCTCCTCCAACAGATCTTCTCAACCCAGGGACTGAACCCACATCTCTTTACCTCTCCTGTACTGACAGTCAGGTTCTTTACCATTAGTGCCACTGGGAAGCCCAAAGAAAGATAAATATAGAAAGTTTTTTCCAGGAATTTTGATTCAAAGATGAGGAGAAAAGCAGGTGATAAATTGGAAGTGGGGTAAAGATAATTTTCTTTTCATTTTTATGTTTTAAGATGGGAGAAATAACTGCTTGTTTGTATGGTGGTGCAAATGATAGAGTAGAGAGTGAAAAATAATGGTGTTGGAGGAAGAGATGGATTTCAGACACAGCTGGAGGGACTGGCTTTAGGCAGGAGGATGAAGAGCTCATATCTTGTATCAGGCAGAATTGTGAGTGTAGACGCTGCTGGGTGGGGAGGTGTGGTGCAGATAGATGATGGTGGTAGGGAGATGTGGTGACAGTCTCTGTACAAGCTCTCCTGTGTTGAATTTCAGCTTCTCTATAAAGTAGGAAGTAAGGTTAGCATTTGAGAATAAGGATGGTGGATGAATTTGCTGAGGATCAAGAGATGAAAAGAGGTCTTCCAGACCTCTCTCCTAATGTCAAGCCTCTTAGAGCCTGGTTTATCTGACTAGTGTATTTCCTAATTAGTTGTTATTGTTTTCACAAAGGTTGTTGGAAATGTTTTATTGATGAAAATTTAGAGGTCTTTCTTATTCACCTTTGTATTCCCAATAGGAAAAGAGTTTCTAATCCACAGTAGGCACAGATTCACTTTTGTTGAACAAATTGAAACACAAATCACTCATAGTTTCCCTTAACGCTCTGCTGGTCCACAACCTGTTTGCTAGCTGATGCATTTCTTGTTCTTGCTCTGTTCTGCTCTCGGAAGCCTCTGGGGAGGGAGACTGGAGCATAGAAGGAAAAGGAAGAAAGAGGATCTGTCTCCCTTTTCTTTCTTTGGCCACTCTGCATGGCTTGTGGGATCTTAGTTCCCTGATGAGGGATCAAGCCTGGGCCGTTTACATTTTTCTTTTCTGGTTAGTAGCTGCATTTTCTCTGAGTCCATGTCACACAGGAAGCCTTTCTCTTAGTTTTCCCCGTTTTCATGAGGAAAACCCTCTGTGGTTTGAGCTTCTGCTAAGTGGTCTCATGTTTTGGCTCTGGAAACCCACCTGTATTCTTCTAATCCTGAAGATGAGTGGGGCTTCTGGTGATTGCTGACCTTTGAGTCCTGTCCTTTCTCCTGTCTGGTTTCTCTGTAATTCTAACACTTGGACAATGCATTCCCTGGATAAATTCCCTCTGCTTTATATATCAGGAGTGGTTTCAGTTTTCCTGGTTGGAAACTGAGTGATAACACCCATCTTTATTTCTAGCCCTATTATTACTGGGTTTTAGTATCCTGATATTGACTCAATATTTAACAAAATGTTGACTGAAGAGACTTTATGTCAGATTCTTACTTTCTTGACTTGAGACACCTCCCCATTTTCCAAAATCACATGTATTTTTTTCTCTCTTACTTGAAAGAAAAATAAGAGCCTGAGATACATTTCTCTTCTTTTCATCTAAGCTATTCAATATTCAATACTCCTCCCAGTGCTTTGTTTTGTTTCCTTAGTTCCCAGTACGTATCTCAATGTTAACACTCATCACATTGTATTTTAAATGAACAGCAGACTTCTCTCATGAATTCTGGTGAACCAGTGTCTACGACTGTGTGAGCATCCTTAGAATTTCTACCTCTGAATATATTCAATGACTATATCCTGTTTTTCCTTATACAGGTTTTTTTTTTTTTCCAACCATTCCTTTATGGTTGTGTTTAAAAATAGGAAATTAAGTACCTTCCTCATATCCTTTTTTTAAAAATGGTTTATTTATTTTGGGTCTTAGTTGTGGCATGCAGACTCTGCAGTTGTGGTGCACAGGCTTAGTTGCCCTGTGGCATGTGGAATCTTAGTTCCCTGACCAGGAATTGAACCCACGTCCCCTGTGTTTCAAGGCAGATTCATAACTACTAGACCACCAGGGAAAGTACCTTTGTGCTTATATCTCGACTTTCTCCTTCTATGGTCTAGTATTCTTTTCATCCTTCTCTTTTGGCCACATGAGAAATGATTTATAATGTAAAATTTTTTAAAATGTTTAATATGTATGTTGATGTATGGCAAAACCAATACAATATTGTAAAGTAATTAGCCTCCAATTAAAATAAATAAATTTATATTAAAAAATTTGAATCTAAATTTGTTTTAGCCATTTGAATTTGTTTCCTTTATTTAAATTACAAAGTACTATATAATATATGATGTAATAATTCCATACATAGTGCTAAATTTTTATTAAGTTTTTATCCTAGTAGATTACTCAACAATAGTATAGCACTGAATTGTCCAGAATTGATGCTTTTGAACTGTGGTGTTGGAGAAGACTCTTGAGAGTCCCTTGGACTGCAGGATAAATCAGTCCTGAGTATTCATTGGAAGCACTGATGCTGAAGCTCCAATACTTTGGCCTCCTGATATGAAGAACTGACTCATTGGAAAAGAGCCTGATTCTGGGAAAGATAGAAGGCAGGAGGAGAAGGGGATGACGGAGGATGAGATGGTTGGATGGCATCACTGACTCGATGGACATGAGTTTGAGTAAGCTTCAGGAGTTGGTGATGGACAGGGAAACCTGACATGCTGCAGTCCATGGGGTTGCAAAGAGTTGGACATGACTGAGTGTCTGAGTTGAACTGCACTGTCTAAGTATAGCAGCCACCAGCCACATATGGCCATTAAGCAGTTGAAATGCAGGTAGTCCAAGTTAAGATATACTGTAAGTGGAAAAAGCCCATTGGATTTCAGAGACAAAATAAAGAGTGCATGCAAGCTATCTCAATGATTTTTGTATTGATTACATTGAAATGACATTATTTTAACTAAAATACCTCATTAAGTCAATCTCATCTATTTCTTTTACTTTAAAAGTACTTTGTTTTAAGATGTGGTTACTAGAAAATTCTAAATAATATGAGTGGATCACATATTTCTATTGCATAGCACTAGTACAGAACTTGCTGGCTAATGAGTAAATTTTCAGAGGTCACAAGGCTTGCTTGCTGGTCTCATGCCTGGCCCTTGTACATTAAATATTGCCAGGCTAGGTCAATTGGAAAAACTCTGAAAAAATAATAAACTGAAATCCACTGGTTGCCAATGTTTATTAATATAAAAATACAATAGTGTACTTTATATTTTTCAGAGAAGGGGTTAGTAGGGTCAGTCTTCTTATTAGCAGGTAAACTTCTTCTCATCCACAGGAGCAGTCAGATGGAAATCTAATTCATTTCATCAGACAAGATGGTACTGTACTGTGAACAACAAAACAAAATCTGATGTTCATCTCTGTTGCATTTTCTTTTTCTCAGAGCAAAATAGAACAAAATAGTATAGAGCTCTCCCGATAGGAACTCTTTTAAAAACAGAAATGACACTCAATATTCCATGATAATGTTCCAGTAAGAAGTATCTTTGGTATCAGTCAACTGATAATGCATGAAGCTAAAAATATTTCATCGGTTTCACAGCAGTTGTATCTTGCATAGAGTAAGCATGCAGTAAATACTTACACATTTTATTTTTGTATTGATGCTAGTTGGCAGCTTTCTAGAAACTAAAGCATAATGCACTAAGAATGGGATGTACATCTAAGTAAGTAACAATATATTGAT
Source organism: Oryx dammah (assembly GCF_014754425.2). Lineage (NCBI taxonomy): Eukaryota > Metazoa > Chordata > Mammalia > Artiodactyla > Bovidae > Oryx > Oryx dammah. The sequence goes on along the minus strand of NW_024070201.1, from coordinate 58,704,152 downwards.
GCTTGATGAGATCTGTGCTGAAAGGATAGTAATCTAGTGATGGGCCAGCAGTTATCCCTAGCACAAAATGTTGATTCTAGTTGTTTTTGCATCTTTTTGGTTTGGTAAAAAGCACCTTTGTATACACACATATATATGTGCATACAAACACACATATAGATATATACATGCATAGAAAACACTGACATAATCGTTTATGTTTTCACAGCTTCCTTAAGCTCATGCATGTCCTTTAAGTATTGTTGTCCTCTTTTACAGAGTAATTTATTGAGCACTTATTCTATACCAGTTGCTGGACTAAATGCATATATCAGCAGCCTAATGAATTACATATTACTATTATCCATACATTTATAAATAAAGAAATGAAGGTCAGAGCAGTGTATTAAGATATCCAATGTCACAGTAAATAAGCAACAGAGCTTTAAGTCCAGACCGGGCAAGGAAACTCCAGGGTTCCTGGTATTCTTCCTTCGATCACATAACTATTTGCTAGACAGATTGGACCAGCGGAGGAGAAGCACCCAGGAACTAAAAGACATTGTCTCTGCTCTGTGTTAACATTGTGTGTGTGTGTGTGAATTTTAGAGAGGTGCCATTTGATACGGGAGAAAAGAGAACCAGCAACTGAGGAGATTAGAAAAAGCAGAGACTTTGAAAGAAGAGAGAGGAGAAAGATGTGGAAACTATACAATGAATCATTAATCCAAGGAGACATGTTAGGAGACTACAGCCTGAAATTGAATTGATGAAATAAAAAGCCAGGACACTAAACACTGAGTTAACTTTCACTGAACATGTAAGTACTAAGCTTGGTGGTAAATATTTTATATATACCAGTTTAATTAATTTAATCTTTACAGGAACCACAAAATAAGTGCTATAACTATCTTTATTTTAAAGATGAGAAAACTGTCTATTTGACATAGAAGTTCAAATATCTTTACCAAGTTCAGTTCAGTTGCTCAGTCATGTCTGACTCTTTGCAACCCCATGGACTGCAGCACGCCAGGCCTCCCTGTCCATCACCAACTCCCAGGGTTTACTCAAACTCATGTCCCTTGAGTAGGTGATGCCATCCAACCATCTCATCCTCTGTCGTCCACTTCTCCTGCCTTCAATCTTTCCCAGCATCAGGGTCTTTTCAAATGAGTCAGTTCTTTGCATCAGGTAGCCAAAGTATTGGAGTTTCATGTGTCTGGTAAATGGGGGAAATGAAATTCAAACCAAACTTGTCTAGGGCCTGTGCTTTTGCCTGTTATACAGTTCTATCAGCCACTCTCATTGGAACACACTTCAGACTTAAATATATGTGTACCTTCATGACCTTTAGAATAAATTTTTATTCCTTTACTGTGTGTGCATAGAGGGAATCATACTGGAAGACCAAGATATTGTCTTACCTTCTACAAAAGAAGAAAGTTCTTCAAAATAAAACCTGTCATTTATAGAAAGCATGAAGAATAAATGAGGCAGGAAGCATTTCAACCATTACCATAGTGTAGAAAAATTGCCAAATATTCCATGTACTTGCTCACATTATCTGGCTTCTTTGCACTTAGTTTGGGGCCACGTTACCTATTCTGTTCAGTGGGCTATGAGCAGAAGTGAACTGTATTATTTGTGGGCTAAGGTGGTAAAAATCTCTTAGATGACTCTCCAGTGCTCTATCTCCATTCTGTGGGTACAACAGAGGCTTTCTCTTCCTGTTAATGTACTCAGAAGTTACTAGAGACTCTGACATCCTGTGTCCTTGGACAGATGTATAGAGCAGCAGTCTCCTCTAGCTCATGCTAGATATGTAGCATGGGCAAGAAATTAACACATTAACAATAATGTGTTATGTCATTGAGAATTTGAGGTTCTTTTGTTGGTGCACCATAACTCAGCCTGGGTCTTCCCAGGTGGCACAGTGGTAAAGAATCTACCTGCCAGTACAGGATTCCCAAGAGATACAGGGTTGATCCCAGGGTCGGGAAGAGGAAATGCAACCCACTCCAGTATTCTTGCCTGGAAAATTCCATGGACAGAGGAGCCTGGCAGGCTATGCTCCATGGGGTCGCAGAGTCGGACATGACTGAAGAAACATACACACGACCCAGCCTATTCTGACAAGTCTTTTATCAGGTTACCTAGAGAGTATTACAGTCAGCTTGACTTTGTATGATGCCAAACCGAAGGAAGAGGATAAAAACATACAGCTGGAGGCTGTAATCTGTTCTGACATGATTTTCAGAATAGTCCTTGCTTTCCCAAAACTTTCAACAACATCCCCGCATCCCCCATGCTCTGTTTCTCCAGCAGAGTGGGGCAAAACCATAGCATCTGTATAAGTTACCACTAACAAGACTCCGTTTGCCTTCATTTGTTTCCTTCTTTGAAGTAGTTTAGAATTCCCAGGTGCTTTTCAGACAGTCCATCTCTCCATCACTTTTCAACAAACAACAGAAATAACAACAATATCAGCAAAACTAAACCTTTTAGAAAATTATTTTAAAAATATCAGCTGATTTTATAGCTGCTCTATTTGTTCTAAATGTCTAGGGTAGCTTCCTTGGCAAGACAGATTGCTAGAACCTAGTATTTGTCTGAGGAATAATAACTTCTGTTATGAAGATCTAATACCATATCTAATAATAACAAGTAAATATGGGTAGAACGTTGAGAGGGGCTTTCCTGGTAGCTTAGCTGGTAAAGAATCTGCCGGCAGTGCAGGAGACCCCAGTTTGATTCCTGAGTCAGGAAGATCCCCTGGAGAAGGGATAGGTTACCCACTCCAGTATTCTTGGGCTTCCCTGGTGGCTCAGACAGTAAAGAATCTGCCTGCAATGTGGAAGACCTGGGTTCAATCACTTGGTTGGGAAGATCCCCTGGAGGAGGGCATGGCAACCCACTCCAGTGTTCTTGCCTGGAAAATCCCCATGGACAGAGGAGCCTGGTGGGGGCTACGGCCCATGGGGTTGCAAAGAGTTAGACACGACTCAGCCACCAAGCATGCACGCATGCAGAATGTTGAGAGACCAGGTTAATAGTGTGAGTTTTCATAAATATTGGCAATTTCTAGAGAATTTCCTTTTCTTTCTCAGTATACAAATGACCTTATTTGAATCACTCGGTATCAAAGCAACATGCCTTTGTTTCTGGTCCTTTGCTCTCTTGACATCTATCTGCTACATTTCATTAAGAAATCTAAACAAAGAATGGAGACAATTTGAATGAGAGACATATGTTTAAAGAATACAAAAGATAATTTATTGCTTGAATCCTACTTTGCCTCGAGTTATTTATATCACATTTCAAAAAATTACTTTCCCCTTTATTTTCTTAGTTTATTCCCAATCAGTCCTCAGAGTAACAATCTTTTAAGGTGAAAGGGAAAGAAACTGCCGAGTGACTTGCCTACAGTTACACTGAGTGGCAGAATTTGGACTCGTAGGTCAACTTTTTATAGAAACAGGGAATACAAAGCATTCTATTTTAAGTGACTCCGGGTTTATCTTTAGCACAGAGAAAGAGTGATTTCGGGAGCGCATTATGACAAGGACTTCTATTTGTTCCCTGATATCCATCCTCTTTCTGGTCTCCCACATGAATAGACTTGGTAGCTGGGTATATGTCTGCCTAGAACAAAGAATAGATTGCCTGTTGCAGCCAGGAATGGCCATGTTCTGAACAGAAAGATACACAAGTAGAATGTTGTATGGCAGTCTTCGGTAACTTCAGGTGACAGGTAGCAAGCAGCTTTTGCTGTTTTTTCATCCTTCCTCCATCCTTCCTCCTTCCTCCTTCCTCTATCCTCGACCCTTATAATTTGGGTCATTTTGGAGTAAGGGGGCAAAGGCTATACTTTAGAGTTGGTGGTACAGTGACCCAGAAACGTGAGTTGCTGAGGACTTCCAGAACAGTTCCAGCCCTAGACTACCAAACTTCAGAATTTTACAAAGAAGGGAATATAATCTCTGTCTTGTTTAGGCCGCTATTATTTTGGGTCTCCGTTACCTGATGCTGAATGCATCTCACTAATACAGAGTCAGAGTCATTATATCTGGGCAGAGCTCCCATTCTTAGGCCAAATGCTGAGGAAACCAGCTTTCACTGAGTCTGTAGAGGGTGGGGGATGCCTCTGGTACCTGGATATGAATCTGAGATTGAGTCTTGGCCCTAAGATCTTAGAAACCTCAAAACTGGGGAAGTTGCCATTGTAAAACTACAGGTTATTGTCTTCTAGAAAGATGGAGATTGTAATTGATTTTTGGTGCAGAACCTTTTAGTTTGACAAACATACATGTGATGTGAGGGATTTCCTATTTCCATTTCCCTCATTTTCCTTCTTGGTGCTGGTAGGAAAAGGGTCTTTTGGCGTAATGTGTCAATGTGAGGCTGTCAGAGACAAGAAAGGAATGTTTGGCTTACAGTTTGAAAATCTGTAAAATTTTGAATTTGAAAACGCCAAAATATAACTATGGAGGAGCCATGAAAAAAGATATGTTTGGCCTTGATCTGGGAGAGAGTGGGGAAATCAGTAAAATGAGAACTTGAAGATATATATTTTTAAATGACTAGATTTTAGACTGTCCTGAGGAGGCAGAACTGTTGCATATTGTTGGAGAAAGACGTGTGAGTTCTTGTTTGGGGACTTGCTCCAGGAAGATGGAGGCTTCCCTGATGGCTCAGCGGTAAAGAATCTGCCTGCAATGTAGGAGACACAGGACATGGGGATTCAATCTTTCTGGGTTGGGAAGATCCCCTGGAGGAGGAAATTGCAACCCACTCCAATATTCTTGCCTGGGAAATCCCATGGACACAAGAGCCTGATGGGCTACAGTAAGGGGTCGCAAAGAGTCGGACACAATTGAGTGACTGAGTGTGCACTTAGTATGCCAGGAAGATGGCAGATGTTTTCTTTGGTGCCACATGACAAAGTGGTGTAGAGTTAGAGGAAGAGGAGCATTTAAGGGAAGCCAGCATCCCTGTCTTTCCCATTTTAGCAGGTTCAGCAACAGCATCCTTGGCTAGAACTTTGGCACTCATACGATTGGCATCACCTGCCGTGGAGACTGCTGTCAAGCCCTAGACACAGGGAGCCAGAGCCTGAGAAAACATGGCAGACACCAGGTAAAGGATGAAACTGGATGCCCATTCTATGGGCATGTGAGGCACCCCTTTGTGGACTTCCTAAAAAGTTGGGGGTGCTTTGGAGGGGGTGAGGGTTAGGAGTCTTCCTGAGGTGGTGGGTAAGGGAGGAGGATATGGGTCATTAAAATCCTGGCACATGGTGAGTCATAAGGGAGTAAAATGAGGCTTAATCAAAACATTGGATTTAAGGCTTTGCAAATAAAGGGAAGAGTCTGTGCATAGCCCAGAGACAAGTGAGGGTACAGTGCCTACTAAGAGCTCTGGTGTGAGCAGCTCTGAAAGGGGTATGAGGGAGGTTGACATGGTTGACAGCTGTGTAGTAGAGACTGACTTTAGAGACTAGTATATGTGCCAGCTAACTAACTTAATGGGTTAGCTCTAAACTTCATTTAGGGATCAGGATTCTGGGGCAGTTTCAGAAATGGCTGCTGCTGCTACTGCTGCTACTAAATCACTTCAGTCGTGTCTGACTCTGTGCGACCCCATAGATGGCAACCCACCAGGCTCCCCCGTCCCTGGGATTCTCCAGGCAAGAACACTGGAATGGGTTGCCATTTCCTTCTCCAATGCATGAAAGTGAAAAGTGACAGTGAAGTCGCTCAGTTGTATCCGACTCTTAGCGACCCCATGGACTGCAGCCCACCAGGCTCCTCCATCCATGGGATTTTCCAGGCAAGAGTACTGGAGTGGGGTGCCATTGCCTTCTCTGTCAGAAATGGCTACTATTTTAAAAAACAAAAAGAAACTGGTTATAGTCAGAGAATCTTCTCATTTAGATTTTAAAATATGAGGTGGGGTTTTTTTAATATAAAAAAGCCTCCCTTTGGCACCATGATATTTTTATCCAGTATTAGTCCTTTGTCCATTCTTAGGCCAGCAGATTTCTTGCAATATACGAATAAAAGCAGTTTCAGTTAAGCACTTCTACCTCTGGCAGTTTCTTTTGATGTGACATTTCTGCAGACACTACGATTTTCAAAGGCACAAGCCTGAAAGAATAGTTTTTTTTTTTTTTAAAGTACCTTTGTGTGTGTGGGTTGGCACATTTAAAGGTTTGCTTTTTTTTTAATGGGTCATAGGGCTTTTGAAGTGGGTGGAAAGAGCACATATTATAGGCTTATGTACCATTCTGGAAGACGACAGGCAGTTTAATAAACTAAGTTGACCCTAGAATGATGAAACACATAGAGGCCCATTTTTATTCGTAACTTAGGCATATAGGTAATCAACAGGTAACCATGAGAGTGTTCATAGCATTGGAAAAAGCCTGGTTTTCATTTGTGCAACACTCCTTCCACCTCAGCATTCAGATATACTAAAAACAACCCTGACTTTCCCAGCTTTCACACAAGAAGCTCTTTGAAAATCCTATTGCTTCTCCAGAATCTTTTGGTTCCATATTGAAGAGACTTGATAACAAACGGTCTTATGTGTGCTCAGTTTCCCAGTCGTATCAGACTTTTTGCGACCCCATGGATTGTAGCCCACCAGGCTTTTCTGTCTATGGAATTTTCCAGGCAAAAATACTGGAGTGGGTTGCCCTCTCCTCCAGGAGATCTTCCTGATTCAGGAAGACAGATTCTTTACAACTGTGCCACCTGGGAAGCCCAAAAAACACTCTTATTCGGGAACTAATAACAATAGCAAATACCAATTCTTAAAGAATTTTTTTGTGGTTGTTGTCAAAGTGGAAAATGGTATAGTAGAATTTCAGTTCAGTCGCTCAGTCATGTCCGACTCTTTGTGACCCCATGAATCACAGCACGCCAGGCCTCCCTGTTCATCACCAACTCTGGGAGTTTATTCAGACTCATATCCATTGAGTTGGTGATGCCATCAGCCATCTCATCCTCTGTCATCCTCTTCTCCTCCTGACCCCAATCCCTCCCAGCATCAGAGTCTTTTACAATGAATCAACTCTTCTCATGAGGTGGCCAAAGTATTGGAGTTTCAGCTTTAGCATTAGTTCTTCCAATGAACACCCAGGACTGATCTCCTTTAGGATGGACTGGTTGGATCTCCTTGCAGTCCAAGGGACTCTCAAGAGTCTTCTCCAACACCACAGCTCAAAAGCATCAATTCTTCGGCGCTCAGCTTTCTTCAGAGTCCAACTCTCACATCCATACATGACCACTGGAGAAACCATAGCCTTGACTAGATGGACCTTTCTTGGCAAAGTAATATCTCTGCTTTTTAATACGCTATCTAGGTTGGTCATAACTTTCCTTCCAAGGAGTAAGCGTCTTTTAATTTCATGGCTGTAGTCACCATCTGCAGTGATTTTGGAGCCCCCCAAAATAAAGTATCTCACTGTTTCCACTGTTTCCCCATCTATTTGCCATGAAGTGATGGGACCAGATGCCATGATCTTCGTTTTCTGAATGTTGAGCTTTAAGCCAAAATTTTCACTCTCCTCTTTCACTTTCATCAAGAGGCTTTTTAGTTCCTCTTCACTTTCTGCCATATGGGTGGTGTCATCTGCATATCTGAGGTTATTGATATTTCTCCCGGCAATCTTGATTCCAGCTTGTGCTTCTTCCAGCCCAACGTTTCTCATGATGTACTCTGCATATAAGTTAAATAAAGTAGAGAATGATAAATGAATATACTCAAGTAAATCAATATTCTGTAGTTGTAGGATAATATTAATATAGGGAAAACAGTTTCACCATGGTCTGTATCAGAGGTCAGTAGTCTTTGCAATAAAAGGGCCAGGTAGTCAGTATTTTAGGTTTTGTGGATGTCAGTCCATTTGGGCTGATATAACAAAATATGACAGATTGAGTAGCTTATAAACAGATTTCTCAGTTTGGGAGGCTACTAGAAATGTAAGACTAAGGAATCAGTAGATTTGGTGTCTGGTGAGAACCTGCTTTCTGGTTTATAGACAGCCATGTTCTCTCTGTGTTCTGATATGGCAGACCACAAGTGAGGTTCCATGAGTTTAAGGGATCACTAGGCTGAAAAATCCCATGAGAGGAGCTTGGTAGGCTGCAGTCCATGGGGTCGCTAAGAGTCGGACACAACTGAGCAGATTCACTTTCACTTTTCACTTTCATGCATTGGAGAAGGAAATGGCAACCCACTCCAGTGTTCTTGCCTGGAGAATCCCAGAGATGGGGGAGCCTGATGGGCTGCTGTCTCTGGGGTCGCACAGCTTCAGACATAACTGAAGCGACTTAGCAGAAGCAGCAGCAGGCCTATCAAGGCTATGGTTTTTCCAGTGGTCATGTATGGATGTGAAAGTTGGACTGTGAAGAAAGCTGAGCACTGAAGAATTGATGCTTCTGAAGTGTGATGTTGGAGAAGACTCTTGAGAGTCCCTTGGACTGCAAGGAGATCCAACCAGTCCATTCTAAAGGAGATCGATCCTGGGTATTCTTTGGAGGGAATGATGCTAAAGCTGAAACTCCAATACTTTGGTCACCTCATGCGAAGAGTTGACTCATTGTAAAAGACTCTGATGCTGGGAGGGATTGGGGGCAGGAGGAGAAGGGGATGACAGAGGATGAGATGGCTGGATGGCATCACTGACTTGATGGACGTGAGTTTGAGTGAACTCCGGGAGTTGGTGATGGACAAGGAGGCCTGGTGTGCTGCAATTCATGGGGTAGCAAAGAGTCAGACACGACTGAGTGACTGAACTGAACTGAGGCCAATAGGGGAGAACAGCTCTGCAGAAGCTCCCATTCATGCCCCATCTGACCGTGGGCTGGCATGCCTTAGAAGCCTGTCTGTGATAAGTTTTTACAACAAACTATAGTCACTCTTCTCCTTTCTTTTCATGTGTGCTACTCCTCTTCTCTATTAATGGGCTTTCCACAGCTATCAGCTTCAAGTCTATATTCTGATGTTTTAGCCACATTTCTTTCCAATTATAGCTCCTCTTCCAATTACTGAAACTTTCCCATATTATTTGGATTTTCAGATGAGAAATTTTGATTGAATCATATTTGTTTATAAATGAATCTCCTCTAGGATCAGTTAGCCTGTCAACTATGGTCAAGGATTAGTTTCATCTGGTTGATAGCTAGTTAGCAGAAACTGAATGGGACAGGTAACTATAAATATATTTAATATGTAAGAAATGGAAATGAAAAGGTTATCAGTATTTGCTAGTTTGCTAGTTACTCTGCTGGATAGAGTATAACTATTATGCTCATTTTAAAAATAAGAAAACTGAGGATCGAAGTTTAAGTAATGATCAGGGTCTCATATGTAATGTGTGGTGAAATTGAGACCTTAAACCCATATCTGACTCCATCATTGTGCATTTTCTTCTGCCGCTAGCTCTGAGAGAGCCCAAGATCTGGTTAAATTAAACACTCAGAAAAGCAACTGGCTGTTTTTAAAGATATAGACAAAGAAATACATTTGCTGAGAATAAATTTGACTTAAGTTGCCAAAGCAATATGCTATTAATATTCACTTTATCTTCCGTGACATTTGTATATCATTTTTCCTGTTGACTGCTCTCCTCTTTTTACAATAATTGTTTTTTTCCCCTGTACTTTCCCCTTAATACTTTATCATTTGCTTTCATTCATGTCATTAGATATCCTTATGAAATTTGTTTTCAGTTGTTGGATGAACTTGGTTGATCCAACAACCACTTTCCTACAGATATTTGGATAAGCCACTTCCATTTTTTTTTCCCACTGTTACAAGCAATACTTCCAGTATATCATAGTATTATTCATCTCCAGTATATCATAGTATTATTCATCTGTATCTGATTTTTTTTTCTAAGGTCAGCTTTCTAGAGGTAGGATTAGGAGAATAGGGGACATATATATGTGTATATGGGGCTTCCCTCGTGGCTCAGAGGTTAAAGCGCCTGCCTCCAATGCAGGAGACCTGGGTTCGATCCCTGGGTCGGGAAGATCCCCTGAAGAAGGAAATGGTAACCCATTCCAGTATTCTTGCCTGGAAAATCCCATGGACGGAGAAGCCTGGTAGGCTACAGTCCATGGGGTTGCAAAGAGTCGGACACGACTGAGCGACTTCACTTTCACTCTATGTGTATATATATATTGTTGCATGACACCCCACGGGCCTGCATGCCTTATAGTTGCCCAGCCTGGAGACCAAGGAAAGAACCTAGAGACAGTGACAGAGACATCAGTGGTTTAGTGGATAGGGAATCTTATCAGTGTGAAGCAAGGTCCTGGAGCAACACCCTCACTGTGCGCAGCAGAGAGTGAGCCAGACATGACCGTAGCCTTCACTATTCTGGGGAAGAGGAAGGCTACCATTTATAGGGGGAATTGACATCAGGTGGGCTAATCAGTTATCAGGCACTAATGAAGCCCTATAATTAAGAGGATGGGATAGTCATGTGAGTGAAGCCGGGCCTGGTCAAGTAGATGTACAGAGAGCAAGACAATAGCCATCGTGGAGGGCCTGACTCTATAGTGAGGGGGATGAGGGAGGTCTATGGACTAGTTCAGATTGACCTGAGCTTCAATTTCACTGGTATAAGCACTAAAGTAGCCTAAAGAGGCATTTCTGTTCCTTCCTGCTTATGACCCTTAGGGAGCAGGGCCTTAGTTCTTCCTTAGAACATAGGTTTGGGGAGGAATGACCTATGGCAGAAACCAGCCCCGAGTTGTTAGTACACATTGGGCAAATGGCTGATGTCACTTCTCAGGTACTGAAAATTAGGTCTGGGCACAATCATTGGAATATCCAACTGCTTCTAGGCCTGAGACTACTGACACTTGACCCTGAGGTTGCTGTTTAGGACAGAGTACTCATCTGTGTCTTGAGCACAGAAGCAAGGCCTGGCTTCACTATTGAGAGCTTGTAACTAACATACTTAAAGAAACTGATTTTAATTGCAAATTAAAGGGCAAATGTTCCCAAACATGAGATACACATATACATACACATGTGTATACATATATATATATACACACACACACACACACACACACACACGTACATACACACACACACAAAGTTGAGGAGGTTATAGTAACACGAACCTTATACTGCTGGCAGTTTATATTGAAAATCCTGAAAGAATATTTGTGTCTGTGTGTGTGGAGGGGGATATATTTGACAGCTTACAACTCAGAAAATTGTAATTTGTTTGTATTTTCTTAACTACTAGTAAGGTTGAACCTTTTCTTATTTGCATTTCTTTGGCTCATCTGATTTCCTTATTTTAAAATGTGCGTAAAAGGATATCTGTTTTAATGAAGAAATCTTTAGATTTTTAATATTCAACTAGCTTCCTATGTGCTAGATAAAGGTGAGTAATCCTTGGTGCCTACCTTTAGGGATCTTACAGTTTATCAAGATAAATAAATACATGGATCATAGGCAATACTGCAATATGATTTGTACTACAGTATGTTGCAATAAGATTGCAGAAAAGGGAGCAACTAGTCCCAGCTAGAGTCATAGAACCCTTCTCAGATGCTCACAGAGATTTCCTAATAGGTACATGGTTATATGGGTTTCCCAGGTGGCTCACGGTAAAGAGTCTGCCGCCAAGCAGGAGACACAGGCTCGGTTCCTGGGTTGTGAAGATTCCCCTGAAGGAGGAAATGGCAACCCACTCCAGTATTCTTGCCAGGATAATCCCATGGACAAAGAAGCCTGGTGGGCTACAGTCTATAGGGTCACAAAGAGTCAGACGTGACTGCGCGTGCGCACACACACACACACACACACACACACACACACACAGTTATATAAATTAGGGGAAAGTTGCAATATGATAATCAGCAGCATCACAGAGCAAGAGGATTGTTAAAAAATGAAACTGGAGAGCCTTAAAGCTAATTTTCTGATATCAAAATTTGCCGAAGGCCAACCCTATGTTTCTTTAGGGGGTTCTTAAGAGCTATGACTGTGATTTTCTTTTCCCCTGGCATTTGACTATGAAAAATTCTGTCAGATAAATGAGAGAAGACAGACCCCCATCTCTTCAGCCTGCAGAACTCAGTGCCCTTGAAACAGCTGTTGAGAATGAGTCATGGAGTATTCCCTGGGACTTTGTTGCCTGGAAATGAGAAAGGTGTCTCTGGCCGTGGCTGTGGCATTTTGGAGGAATCGAATTCCCAATCCAGTTGGAATGGCCCCAAGGTTCACCTCTGGATCACTTACATTCTTGACTTTCAAAATGAGTTGCAATCTAAATTCCAAGGTGAGGTGAAAGATGAAGCTCCAACTAGGGGCCCTGGTGAGTGTCTCTGTTGAACTTCTGGAAGCAAGGATCAAGGGCTGGTGTTATAGAAGCTGATGATGTTAAGGGAGATGGAAGTGGTGGTAAAGTAGGAAAAGAGTGATGATTCCATGATTTGGAATCACAGAGAGGACATTAAGACCAACATATAGCGTGTGAGCACTGTAGGTCTTAAACTTGATAAATCTGCTTCATGAACTTCCAGGATGGAAGACAGCTTTGCCTTATTTTCTACATTCTGTTCATGACCACCAACTATGCTTCATGAAGAAATATTTTTAAAAATTTGAAAATGTTTTAAATCCAAAATTCAGGTATCAACATCAGAGGTTGTTTCAGTTTTTTTGTGCACTTAGAGTTCTGAAGTTTAAGACTTTAAAGTTGCAACTGAGATTTTTAGTTTCTTCCTAGGAGATTTACCTCCCTGCAGGTGGCTGCCACCAGGTGAGAGATGGAACTGGCTGTTGTCATCAGCTGTTCAGCTTTCTTGCTCTCTGCCAGGTGCAGCTGAACACGCACCCGGATCCTCACTGTGCTTAACCATAAGTGAAATAAGATGGACAGCAAAAATGAGCCCTATTACTAAATCATAGATTCCCCCCTACTGAAAGCACAATTGAAAAACAACGAGAAAATATTTAAGTGCTAAAAGATCCATTACCTGTTTGAGCTGATAACTCTGATTTTCTTCACTGATAGCATTTTACTTTCATCCAGAGCCCCCCTTTTCCAGAAACTTTCCCTGGAGTTATACTCTATCTATGTTCTGTTTCCCTTACAAGTGCATCATTAATTTAGATAAAGCCTTGATTAGAAGAAATAGTCTATTGATATTGTTTTTGAAGAGTCTGTAAATCCATTTTGGAATAAGGTTGGGGTGTAAATAATTAGTGGTGCTCTAAGTCAGACTGTCATTCTTTCAGAGCTAGTCTGAATGCATTTGAGAAACTCTTGGTCTTGGGAGAGGTTCTGAGAAGGAAACACAGAGCCTGAGCTAAGGGTGGCCACTAGTGCTCTATGATTCTGGGAATCTGGAGCTTCTGGATAGTTGGCAGATTTCCCTCCCTTAAAAGAGCATGGTTTATATAGTACTGTGTTAGGGAGCAGCAGAGACCTGGGGCCAGGGTCTCCTGGCATTTTGGGGGTCTAAAACTGCTGAAGAAGGAATTTTGTCAGAGGTGGAGGAGCCTTTTGAAATAATTGATTTGAGTAGGACAAATTCCTGGTGGGTGGGCCTCTCCTTGCTCAAGACCCATGGCTCAAGCCTTAATCAGTTGTGATTTACCACTTGCCTTTGCCCATTGAATTCTAACAGTTTTCTGAATCCTTCTGAGTCAGCACCTCAAACTGACTGTGATGGCCAATGTGAAAATGCCTGCCCAGGTCTCCCTTTAGGAAAGGACTTGCTTTCCAGCTGCTGAGATTATGGTTAGTTAACAACCTAGACTAGCATAGTAAAAAGCAGAGACATCACTTTGCTGACAAAGATCTGCATAGTCAAAGCTATAGTTTTTCAGTAGTCATGTATGGATGTGAGAGTTGGACCTTCAAGAAGGCTGAGTGCTGAAGAACTGATGCTTTCAAACTGTCACACTGGCACTGGAGAAGACTCTTGAGAGTTCCTTGGACAGCAAGAAGATCAAACCAGTCAACGCTAAAGGAAGTAAATTCTGAATATTCATTGGAAGGACTGATGCTGAAGCTGAAGTTCCAATACTTTGGCCACCTGATGCAAAGAGCTGACTCATTGGAAAAGAATCTGATGCTAAGAAAGATTGAGGGCAGGAGGAGAAGGGGGCGACAGAGGATGAAATGGTTGGATGGCATCATCAAATGGATGGACATGAGTTTGAACAAACTCTGGGAGGTAGTAAAGGACAGGGAAGCCTGGTATGCTGCAGTCCATGAGGTTGCAAAGAGTCAGACATGACTGAGAGATTGAACAAGAGGCCTTCTGCCGTTTGGTCTTTCAGTGTCTGTCTTAGCTTTAGAGCTGAGGCTGTACTCTTTCAATCCCTGAGCAAGGCTGTGGTATAAGGACCCAACCATTTGTGTGTAATGTGGGACACTTCTAAGGGGCAGTCTGTGCTCTAGAGCTCCTAGATGGACGTTCAGATGGCTCCCTCTGTTCTGTTCCACTTCCTGTTACAGGTGTTAGTCACTAATATACCTTTTGCATTCTTAACTTCATATCACATCTACATCCAAGTAACCCCAACCGACCTAACTACTAATCAGCTTGGTGAGAAAGACACACCAATATTTTCTGAGTGCCTATCATGTGCCAGGAATTGTTCTAGATAATATTCACTTTGTTTTAAAATCATCTTGCAGTGTTATATACTAGGAATTATCATTATTTTTCAGGTGGAGAAACTGTGGCACAGAGGACACAAATGACTTGCTCAAGGTCAAACAAACTGAGTGGAATCAAGAATTGAGTGTTGACTCTAGTGGTCCTAATTATTTTCCTCACCTAGCTTATTTGCCATTCCTGGGCTGGTTCAACCATTTTAGCCATGTTTTGCTACCACCACTTAAGCAGGTACGTTTGCTCAAGCGGTAAACTCTTAGTATGTATGTGGGAGAAGATGAGATCCTTCCAGCCCACAGTGTTGCCTGGCACGTAATAGAAGCCCAATGAAGGTTTGATGATGAATAAACAAGGAGGGTTGAACATCCCAGTGCCCCAGCTCAGGTAAAGGAATGTGGCATAAAGGATAGTGATTGTAGGGAGGACACAATGATTGTGGATGGGGTCAGTGTGACAAGGAAAGAGGGAATTTCTAGATGTGGAAACTATATGTGAGCTTTTATAATTTTGAACTCACTCTAGTTTCAACATAGCTTTAGCCCCCTTAGTTTCACTTCTGGCTGGTGCACTGATGTGGGAAAGGGTATAAAGCAATTAGCTCTAATATGTTTGGCATTGTTGAGTGGGTCTGTACTTTCCTTTAACCAAAACAGAACAGTGTCCTTTAAAATTTAAGTGGGATATTGTAAATTAATACGTATCTCTGACAGAGGAGTTGATTTTTTGCTTTAAGCTATAGAATCATTCAGTTCCCTTCCTTCTCATTCTTCTTTTCATCCTCATGCTGAAATCCATACTGGGTTGGGAACTCTGGAGGTTTTGATTAAGATTCAGAAACATCTCTGGAGATCAGCCCTGGGTGTTTGCTTGGGGATTGGACCGCTAAGGTCCTGCTAGTGGAATTAAATCTCGATATACTCGCAGTGTGTATACTTGTAAACCTGTATACTGTATTATGTGCTTTGAAAATGCAACTCCCCTGAGACCTGTAATGAGAGAGTAGATCTAAGTTAGTAACCCCCCTTTTTCATCCTTTTTCCACTTTTCTTACTGCTGTCTTAGCACATTTGTTTATCTGTCTTCCAGGACTATAAATTCACAGCAGGTTGGAACTATGTCTCATTCACCACTGTTTCTCCATCTGATTCCTAGTCAACTTAAAATCATATAGTTCCATAAACTTTTGCTGAATACATGAAAAAGAACAGTCTGAGCCAGCTGAGGGGTCTTAGGCTCTGGGACTTGAATCTACTTTTATATTTCACCAGCTATGTGACCTCAACCTACTCACTTCTTTGTCTCCGCACAATTTTATGTTGATAAGGAGTAATATCCTTTTGTTACAAGGTTGTGTAAAGAAAACTTGATAGTATCTGTGTATATTTGCCTCATGTTGTTTAGTTGCTAAAGGCATGTGTGACTCTTTGTGACCCCATGGACTCACCAGGCTCACCAGGCTCACCAGGCTCCTCTGTCCATGGGATTCTCCAGGCAAGAATACTGGAGTGGGTTGCCATTTCTTTCTCCATATTTGCCTTAATATAGAGATTTAATATTTATTCCTTCAGTCTTTGATAGAAACATTATCTTAAAGCTTTTCTTTATTGTATTCTTAATAGTCAAATAAATGATTTTCTCTTTTTAAGAGCACACACGAAATCCACTGTCTTTGACTGTCATGGTTTGCTTTTCATTGGTTTGTTGATTTCCAACACTGATTCTGAAGCTTTTGTGCTAATGCTCATCTTACAATACAAGTAACAGGAAATATTGCAGCTGAATCCAATGGGAGCTAACCAAAAGGAAATTTTCAAATGTGAGATTTGACACCCATTGCAGCTGAGAATAAGGTTTGCTAAATATTTAACTGGATTAACACTTCTTAAGAGGACTTCTGTTGAACTTTATAAAGAAAGATCAAAGTTTTGAGGTTTAAGTTCTGATTCTGTGTATTTTCTACTTAGAGTGAAAAACCTCTGAATCTTTTCCTTCTATAGGAAAGTTTTAATAAATCCTTGGTGCACTATTTCCACCAGAGCATTCATCTGTATTATAGTCAAGAGACTGTGTATTTTAATTCATGGTTGAATTCCAGTTTCAGGGCATCTAAATGCTCTGTCGTCATGATACAAATGAACTTACAAAACAGAAAGAGACTCACAGACCTAGAGAACAAACTTATGGATTCCAAGGGGGGAATTATGGGGGGAAGGGGTAGTTAGAGAGTTTGGGATGAACATGTATACACTGCTATATTTAAAATGGGTAAGCAACAAGGACCTACTGAATAGTACATGGCACTCTGCTCAGTGTTATGTGGCAGCCTAGATGGGAGGGGACTTTGTGGGAGAATGGATACATGTATATATGTATGGCTCTGAGTCCCTTCGCTGTTCACCGGAAATTATCACAATATTGTTAATCAATATACTTCCATACAAAGCAAAAAGTTTTTTTTAAACTAACAGCTGAAAGGAAAAACATGCTCTATATTCTATAACATGAATGATCAGTTGGCTAGCTATATTTCATGACCCTGGTTTATATAAAATTCATAGAAGGAAGATGTTCAACTAGTTTATTCTTAATATCCTTAAGATGTAGTTCTAAAAGTAAAAATATATCCTCAAATTTAATAATATTGATAACAATAACAGCAACATTAATTATAGCATCTAGTGTTTGTTGAGAGCTTATTATGACCTAAGAACTTTGTTAAGGAGTTTATAGATATTATTTCATTGAAACGTCATAATAACTCTGGAAAGTAAGTACTATTATTATCCCTAAATTACAGGTGAGAAAAATGAAATTCAGAAAAATTATCTAAATTGACTAAACCAACATTATAATTGTTCTAGCTGGACCATTATTCTGATTCACTTCAGATCACTAGCTCTTAACCATTAAGCACTACAGTTAATAAAAA
The DNA here is from genome assembly GCF_014754425.2 of Oryx dammah. Taxonomy (NCBI): domain Eukaryota; kingdom Metazoa; phylum Chordata; class Mammalia; order Artiodactyla; family Bovidae; genus Oryx; species Oryx dammah. Next base: position 58,686,578 of record NW_024070201.1, on the reverse strand, counting down.
ACAAAGGTTGGTATATGAAGGACTATTTAAAGAAATATGTTTATCTGTGGGCTCATAGAATCTCAGAATTAGAAGAGACCTTAAAGATCATTTAATTCAATATCAAACTATTTGAAGTTTATATAGTCTTTGGCAAGTACATGGAATTGAGGAAAGGAGGCCTGTTTCTTTCATGGTTCTGATAACTTGCTCTATCTTCTTAATCTCTTTATGTCCTTTTAAAAAATGTCCTTTATTTTTAAATAAAATGGTGGTGGTAGCACTGGCCAGACTATCTCAAAGTGTTGTCACATGAGTTGATGGGTTTGGAAATGTTTTAAATAGCATCATATATAAGGAATTTACAGTAATAAAATGACTTAATTATCCTTAATCCACAATAAAATTACAATTTGACTGTAATGAAGGTCTTGAAGGAAGCAGTACCTTATCTGTACATATAACTACAACAAAACATTGAGAAAAATTTTCTAATACAAGCCTACAGCCTTGTGTATAAATTATCCTCAATATTCAGAGACTCACAAAATGTTAAGAATGTTAACATGTTAAGAAGATTAAAATATTAAGAAATAATTATCATATATTAATACATTTGGAAAATATTTACTATATCAAAAAAAATCACTCCCAGGTCTTCAAAATAATCAGTGTGTGCCAACTCTAGTCCTCTTGCTAAGTGATTATATTGAACATGAGTAGAGAGTGAGGGTGGTTACATTTCTACTGACCCTGAAGTAAATATCAAAGGACAGAACAATATTAATTTCCAGACATAATAATCCAACTGCACAAAAATACTGGAATCCTGAGCACCTGTTTCTCTTGTAGTAAGTGATCACGTTAAAGGGGATACGGCATATCTGACGGATGTGAAAGTCACTAAGTTCAAAGAAAACTCATCCCTTCCCCAGGCAGGTGAGTCAGTGGCATCAACATCTTAAAATGTCAACTGCTGGATTCTGTCCTGTTTGGTTCAAAACAGCAACAGTTCATTCGTTCAAAAGGCCCTTGTTTGAGCACCTGCTATATACAAGGCACCATGGCATGCTTCATGGGGTCCCAGGGATAAATCATAGACAAGATTTCCCTAAAGAGCCCACAGTCCCAGTGTAACAGATTAGACATACACAGAAATCAACTTCATATGGAGAAATTGCTAAGGGTGGAATTGTCCTTGAAGGATGGTAGAATCAGGGTGAGCAAAATAATGGAAACGTTATTCCTGGGTGTGAAGGTAACACGCAAGAAGGGACAGAGCCCACTGCACTTTGGGCAAGTATGTAGGGACAATTCTGTATCACTAATGCTGAATGATTTTGAAGACCGCTAAAGGGAGATAACATGTAAAAGTGAAGTCGCTCAGTCGTGTCCTACTCTTTGCGACCCCATGTACTGTAGCCTATGAGGCTCCTCCATCCATGGGATTTCCCAGGCAAGAGTACAGGAGTGGGGTGCCATGGGAGGACAACAAGGAGGGGCTGAGGACACGCAAGTTTCAAGAAGGAGAGTGGTCAGTAGTGTCCAAGTGTAGGTTCTGAAAACACATCCTACAAATAATCCTTTGAGGACCCCTCACGGACTGCACCTCTACTGTCAGCTCAAGGTCATCGCCGTGGCTCCCACTGGCAATAAAACAAGTGATCCATCATTTAAGGCTCTGCACAGTATGATCCTGTGTGCATAGTTGCTCAGTTGTGTCAAACTCTTTCGGAGCTTTTGGGCTGTAGCCACTAGGCTACATGGGATTTTTCAGGCAAGAATACTGGAGCGGGTTGTCATTTGCCTCCCCCGGGAATTTTTCCAACCCAGGGATCAAACACTTGGGCTTCCCTGATGGCTCCGCAGGTAAAGAATCTGGCTGCAATGCGGGAGACACAGGGAGACAGGTGTTTCAGCCCCTTCTTGTTGTCCTCCTCCTTCTTGGATCAGGCCTTCCCTATATCTTTCACAGGCAGTTTCCCTGTTGCCCCTTTGTCTGCCATGGACTGTTCTGATGCTACAGGCTCTCCTAGGGTGAGTGCATTGATACTTATACAGGAAAGACCACCAAGTCTTTACCTACGGGCTGGTGTGCTCTGCTCAGCTGCAGAGCCACATTCCTTACATCCTCTGAAAAATCTCCCCCTGGGTGGATGAGTTGAATTTTTCCCCTTCTCCCCTACCTCCCAAATTCATATGTTGGAGTCCTAGACCCCATTATCTCCACATGAGACAGTATTTGAAGATAGGTTCTTTAAAGAGGTAATGAAGTTCAAATGAAGTTGTTAGGGTGAACCCTAGTCTAACATATCTGGTGTTCTAATGAGGGGAGGTGAAGGACATACTCACACACAAATGAATCACTATGTGAAGACTCAAAGAGAAGATGCTCATCTACAAGCCAAGGAGGGACTCAGAGGAAGTCAACCCTGCGGACACCTTGATGACTTTTAGCGTCCAGAATTGTGAGAAAATTAGCATATGTTGTTTAAGCCACTCAGTCTGCGGTCCTTTGTTATGGCTGTCCTAACAGATATAAACATCTCACACCTGGAATACTTAAAATGAGACCCTACCATCACCTCTCTCCCGGGTCTCCAGATCAGACACTTTTAGGGAATGATCCAAGATTAGCCTGAGGGCCAGTAGAACTCGCTCTGAAACATCTATCAGGACAACCAGATATGGGAAGGATATTATGATTCACCAGAAAGAGAATCTAACCCAGTACTGGGTTAGAAGCCAGCATTAGAGTCTGGGCAATGAAAGAAAAGGAAGAACATATAGATAGATAGAACATATAGATAGAAAATCTAATCAGGTCATCTGAAATCCCACTTCATTTGAATAAATGTTTCCCAACTTTCTTCCATGCAAACAATATGATATGTTACTATCATAGTGTTCTTTAATATGCTTTTTGTACTTGTCAATATACTGTAATATATTTTATATGTGCCATATACATATATAAATGTATAATAAATACATTTATATGCATACTTATATCTAATATATAAATAATATATATTTATATTACTTATATATAAATATATTATTTATATATAAATACTATATAAAATATGTATCATATATATAATATATAATATAAATAATATAATAAATATATAATAATATAGTACATAATATAATATAAATAATATAATATATAATAAATAGACATAACAATATGTTTAATAATATAATATATTATAATATATAAATTAATAATATAAATATATAGAATAATATAAATTATATAATATATAAACTATATATTATAGTATATATAATATATATATAGTATATTATATATATATATATAGAGTGTACAGGTTTTATCTCCAAACCAATATCATCTCCTGCTTAAATTACTGCTGTGGGCTGTTACCAAGTTTCTCTATTTTTTCCCTTGCTTTTCTGCAATCATTACCCATTTAGCAATCTGAATACTAGTTAGCAGTGATGATAATATAATAATGTTCTAGGTTATCTGTGCCCTTCCTTAAACTGTCTCTCTCACCCCTCCATCTGTTGGCTACCCATTGCACTTCTTGCCATGACTGTAAAGCTCTCCTGCCTACCTTTCTGACCGCATCTATCACCACATTGCTTAGTACACCTTAACAAGCCTGGGCTGCTCCTGGTTCTTAGAATGCAGTCAGGCTTCAGGGCCTTTACATGTTCTGATTGCTCTTCATGAAGTACTCTTTCCCTTACTCTTTGAATGACTTGTTTTTATTATTCATGTTCTAGATCAAATGCCAGCTCCTCAGCAATGTTCCTCTTCTGTCCGCCTCATGAGAATCAACAGTTTCTGGGCCTCTCTTTATCATATTCCTCTCTTTTGTTCCTGTAACACACAACGCTCACTGTAATACCCTTATTTGGTTCCTGTCTGCCTTGACTAGAATGTCATCTCCATGGAGGCATGACTTTCGTGGGTCTTATTTGTATTGTCTTGAAGAGTAGCTAGCACATAGCCACCATTTAACTCACATACAGTTAATGAATGATGAATAAAATCCACTTTCACTGTGGAGTTAAAATTATCTATTAATTAAAGAAATATTTTTTAAATTGGGAGATATTTCATGTATTTAAAGAAAAAATAGGTACTATAACAAGCACTTTTATGTGCATCAGCTAAATTGTATACTCTTAATTGTGCCATTTTGTTTTTTATTCAAATATTTCATATTTCCAAGAGATTAAACATTATGGTTTTAGTTGAAAGTCCCTGTCTACCTCTTTTGATCCCCCTTCCCTTTCTATCCTTTTCAGAGGTAACCACTATTATGAAATCACTCTTTGGTGTAAACCAAGGGGATAATTTTTTTTGAAGTTATGTAAAACAAAATCTTCAGACAGAAGAAGAAACACATTCTGTCCCAAGAATTCCAGAGGTGAAGAGGCAAAAAAAGAAAACCTGTGCCTCCTTTCAGGCTTTCCTTCCTCATTCTTGAGACCTGGTCATATTTGGTGGCTTTCTAGTTGTAACAGTTTGGCTACTTCTCTTCCAGTGCCCTTCTAGATAGATCTGTGAAGTTTCTAACTACCAGCGTTTAATTAGCATCAATCACTAACTACCCTTTACTTTTTCAACTAGGGAAACACAGAATGAGAATCTGGACTTAAACTATTGTGCACTAGGTAGGTTTGTGTCCATCACTTAACCTCCTTAAGCTAAGAGAGTTTTCTCTCTCTTACCTGGGATCGGTGACTTTTGTCTTCTATACTTATTGAAAGAGCTTCCTAGGTGGCTCAGACAGTAAAGAATCCTCCTGCAATGCAGGAGAGCCCGGTTCCATCCCTGTTTCAGGAAGATCCCTTGGAGAAGGGATGGCAACCCACTCCAGTATTCTTGCCTAGAGAATTCCTCGGACAGAGGAGCCTGGTGGGCTACAGTCCACGGGGACATAAAGAGTCAGACAGGCTGAGCGACCAACAGTTCACTTCCCAGTGACTTAACATCTAATCATCACCAACCTGATGGCCATTGTCTTTGAGGCTTCCCTGGTGGCTCAGATGGTAAAGAATCTGCCCACAATGCAGAAGGCCTGGGTTCGATCCCTGGGTTGGGAAGATCCTCTGGAGGAGGGCTTGGCAACCCACTCCAGTGTTCTTGCCTGGAGAATCCCCATGGACAGAGGAGCCTGGCGGGCTCCAGTCCATGGGGTTGCAAAGAGTCGGACATGACTGAGCAACTAAGCAAGCAAGCATGTACCTATTGAAAGTCCTAATTCTTACACATAGTGCCCTCTAACCTCCTCTGTATGCTTTATGTCTCTGATTGGGTGCATCTGGTTATAAGTGCCTTATTTGGGTTTTTATATTTTTATATAAATGAACAGTTGTCCCAACATTTATGAATTTTAAGCTTCTCAGAATCAGACAGATGCTAAATTATGTCTTTGCCAAAGATTATTTACCTCCCTAATACCTTCTCTGCATTCTTACCAATTTGTTTTAGGACAGCGATACTCCCACCTAGAAGCGGTGAATCATGACTTGTTTTATCTAGTCTTGATAATGCTGTTACTCTTATCCAGATATTAGATTTCTCAACTTTCCTTGCAACTAGGTATTTCTGTATAACCCATTTTGGACCAATAAGGCATGTGATTAAAAGATGCTTGTTCCTTAGAAGAAAAGCTATGACAAAACTATACAGCATATTAAAAAGCAGAGACATCAATTTGCTGACAAAGATCCCTATAGTCAAAGCTATAGTTTTTCCAGTGGTCATGTATAGATGTGAGAGTTGGACTGTAAGGAAGGCTGAGTTCCAAAAAATTGATGCTTTTGAACTGTGGTGCTAGAGAAGACTCTTGAGAGTCCCTTGGGCAGCAAGGAGATCAAATCAGTCTATCCTAAAGGATATCAACCTTGAATATTCATTGGAAGGACTGCTGCTGAAGCTCAAACTCCAATACTTTGGCCACCTGATGTGAAGAGTTGATTCACTGGAAAAGACCTTGGTGTTGGGAAAGATTGAGGGTAGAAGGAGAAGGGGACAGAAGAAGATGAGATGATGGGATGGCATCACCAACACAATGTACATGAGTTTGAGCAAACTCTGGGAGATAGTGAAGGACAGGGAAGCCTGTTGTGCTGCAGTCCATGGGGTCACAAAGATTTGGACTCAACTGAGTGACTGAACAAAAGTATTATTGGTGGAGTTGTGAGGAGGCCTCTGATAAGAAGGACGCTGAATCTTTCATGATCTCACTGAGTACCCAAACCATCCTACTATTACTAACTCCAAACTTCTTGTTAATGAGCGGAGAATCTTCCTCAGAGTGTCTATATTAGTTTTCTATTGCTCCTATAACAAAACCCCACAAAATTAGAAGCTTAAACAATACACATATACTTATTATCTCTCTGTTCTGGAGGTCAGAAATCCAAAATGGATCTTACTGGGCTAAAGTCAAGGAGTTGGAAGGACTGTGTTCCTCTCTGGAGGCTCTAGGGAAAGATGTTCCCTTGCTTTCTCCTGCTTTCAGAAGCCACCCATGTTCTTTTACTAGTGGTCCCCATTCTCCATTTTCAGGAAGCCCATGCTGTTTCATCTCTCTGTGCTTTTCTTTTGTGGTCACATCTTTCTCTGGCACATTTTGCCTTTCCCTTTCTACTTTTAAGGGGCCTTGTGATTACATTCCACACATTTGACTAGTCCAGGATAACCTCCTTATCTCAAAGTCAATTGATTTGCAATACTAATTTCAATTGCAACCTGATTTCCCTTTGACATGTAACATAATTTATTCACAGTTTCTATAGATTAAAATGTGCATATATTTCTGATTATATTTTGATAAAAAAAACCCCTACTTTTCCAAATTCCTGCTCCCCTATTCCCATTTGAATATTCCACAGGTGTTCCAAATATCTCAAACTGAATCCACTAATTTCCTAACAGGTCTACTGGCTTACCCACTGTTTTTCTCTCTAATAAACGCCATAGTCAAACACCCAAGGCACAGCTCAAAATGTAGGATTTTTAAAAATAATTCTTCCTGCTCATAACATGCTACCAATTTTTTTCCTTAAATTATTCCTTGAAATACTTTTTCCCCTAGGTATTTCTGGAATTCCTTCCCTTAATCCTTACTCCCAGCTTTACCACATATTTCTTATTACTGTACTCATCTATTACTTTTTGGAGAATTAGTTAATGATTTTCTATGTCAGTTTCCTTATCTGTAAAATGGAGATAGTAATAGGTCTTACTTTATAAGATTTTTGTATTAAATGATTTAATATTTATTAATTGTTTAAAAGGGTTTCCCAAAGCAAAACAAGTACCACAATATGTTACAGCTATTATCATGCTAATTGTTATGTCATAGTACCAACACAGTTATGTTCAGGTTCTGATCAATCACTCCCTGGATTATTTAATCAGCCTCCTAACTCTCCTTCTGTATCTCTTATTGTTGCCAAATTGACTTCAACAGTACCTTCAGGCCACTCTGTCTAAGTCATAAGCCGGATCTTTTGGCCATGCTGCTCAAAATCCTCTGATGTTATACACAGGATCAAGTTCCTGTTTCTTATCCCGTCATGTATTGATACAAGGCCTTTCATGAATTGTCCTGTTCTACTCTACCTCAGACCTCACCGTAATGTGTCTCAACTTTCTTTCTCCAGTAATTTGGACCTGCTAGAATAGCCTGCTCACACACGCTGGCACAGGGCCTTTGCTTCTCCTGCCTGTGCTCCTGGGATGCTCTCTGTCTCCTCGCAGTTTTCCCGCTTCCTTTGCTTTCCCCCAACCTTCAGCTATGAAGGTTGACCAGATGACTTTATTCCTCCCCCAGGCCTTCCCATAATCCTCCCACATAGGTTGGTCTAGTGCTATACCTCTGAGTTTCCTTGTCCTTGGACAAAGAACAAGTCATCTAAAAATCTTTGTTTCTCTCTCTATATATATCATATCTCTCTCTTGTTTAAAACCCTCCTATAGCTCCTCTTTGTGATGAGAATACAATCTAAATGCAATATCATGTTTCTCAGAGGTCTGCAGTCTTGGCTTCTGAATCTGTTGCTGTGATTCTTTACCAGAGTCACTACTGCCCACCCCTAGCTACTCTCATCATCCAGCCACACTTGCCTCCTTTTGTCCCTTAGACATAGAGAGCTTTTCCACCTCGGTGTCTTTGCCCTGCTATTCTCTTTGCTTGGATACTCATTCCTCAGGTAGTCACATGACTGCTTTCTTCTCATTTAGGTCTCAGTGTAAATGTTACATGCCCTAGGTGACCTTCACAGACCCTGGCTACAGTGCTCTTCCAGACTTTTTTTTTTTTTTAAATGTAGTTACACTCTCTCCTATCACCACTTTCTTCTTCTTATTTTGTGGCTACATGCAACTTTTCTTTTAATAAAGAAGTAATTTCATTTATTTATGAGAACCCAGCCTTGATAACAAACAACAAGAGGGATTAAGAGAAAAATATATACTGGGAACAATATATCCAAATAAGAGAATCCCACGCACCCTCTTGCCTTTTCAACAAAGAGTGTGTAAGAGCTGGGAACTTGGGGTTGCTGTAGGAGGCATCACCCTCAGTTTGGGGATGCACCAGTTAGTCAGGCCAGAGGCAAAGCAGAATAAGCCTGCTGTTTTCTTTTTGATTAAAGTCTTTTAAAAAAATTATTTTTAGTTAGAGGATAATTGCTTTACAATGTTGTGTTGGTTTCTGCCATACAACAATGTGGATCAATCACAAGTATACATATATCCTCTCTCTCTTGAGCCATTGCCACTTTAAAAAACTTGGCACAATTTGAAACTCTTACATAATAATTTGATGACATGATTACTGACTCTTTCCCACTAGGATGTAAGCTTCAGTGAGGGCAGGAATTTATGAGTCTTGTTCACTTCTTAATCCTCAGTTTCTAGAAATAATAGACTTCTAATAAAGAGCTGCTGAAAAGATTCAGTGGATGTACAAATGGATAAAAATGTTTCAAGATATCTGTGTAGCAGAGTTTCAATATATGGGCTTTAAATTATGATTAAGTGACTGAAAAATTTTTAAATGTGGGCATCTTTGGGGGAGGCATTATTCTGCCTACTGCAGCGCCCAGCTGAATGCTCTGCTATTAAACAACCACCAGCACAACAGGAGGAGCAGCAATAATGGAACTGCTGCCTTGGGTGGTGTTGCCATGTAAGGGAAGGAGAGGTGATCTGTGTTGAGGCCTGTTCTTGGTTCTGTCACTAATTTGGGCCATCTACTTTCCATCTCTGGGATTCATTGTCTTCATCTCTTAAAGGAGAAGATTGGCCTAGACAAAAAATATGTATATATATATAGATATATGTACATATATATATCAGTTCAGTTCAGTTGCTCAATTGTGTCCGACTCTTTGCAACCCTATGGACTGCAGCATGCCAGGCCTCCTTGTCCATCACCAACTCTCAGAGCTTGCTCAAACTCATGTCCATCGAGTCAGTGATGCCATCCAACCATCTCATCCTCTGTCATCCCCTTCTCCTCCTGCCTTCCATCTTTCCCAGCATCAAGGTCTTTTCCAGTGAGTCAGTTCTTCACATCAGGCGGTCAAAATACTGGAGTTTCAGCTTTAGCACCAGTCCCTGCAATGAATATTCAGGACTGATCTCCTTTAGGATGGACTGCTTCGTTCTCCTTGCAGTCCAAGGAACTCTCAAGAGTCTTCTCCAACACCACAGTTCATATACATATATATGTACAGTTCATATACATATATGTACACACATATATATTACTAGCAAATTTTTTTCTTTAAATAAAGAAAAACATAAAGGCTTCATAGTTGCAGCGATAATGCAGTTTATGAAGAAATGGATCAATTGCTCATCCTTCCCTGTATCCACATACAGTAATTATACTGGGTTGAATAGTGTCTCCTCCAAATTCATGTCCACCCAAAAGCTCCAAATGTGACCTTGTTTGGAAATAGAGTCTTTATAGATGCAGTTGGTTAAAATGAGGTCAAACTGGGGAACTCTAATCTGATGACTCATGTTCTTATGATAAGAGGAAACAGAGATGCAGACACACGGGGAGAACACACCAGTGATGGAGGCAGGGATCAGAGTGATGTGTCCCCAAGCTGAGGAATCTCAGAGCTTGTCAGAAGCTGTCATGAGCTAGGAGAGAGGCGTGGAACAGGTTCTCCTTCAGAGTACCCAGGAGGAACCAACCCTTCTGATGCCTTCATTTTAGACTCCTAGTCTCTAGGACTGTAAGATAATAAATTTCTGTTGTTTTAAGCCACCCAGTTGGTGGTACTTGTTACAGCTCATAATCATACATTTTTGAACTGCTAATCCAGCTTCATTTAGACAAAGCCCAGGAGCTTTTTGCTATATGGTTTGCCTCTTCTACATTTTCAGGTGTGAACCAGTAGATGTCTTTGAAGTAAAGCTGAAGATATTGTATTCCCAGTTCAGTTCAGTTGCTCAGTCATGTCCAACTCTTTGTGACCCCATGGGCTGCAGCACGCCAGGCTTCCCTGTCTGTCACCAACTCCCAGAGCTGACTCACACTTATGTCCTTCAAGTCGGTGATGCCATCCAACCATCTCATCCTCTGTCATCCCCTTCTCCTGCCTTTAATCTTTCCCAGAATCAGGATCTCTTCAAATGAGTCTGTTCTTTGCAACAGGTGGTCAAAGTATTGGAGCTTCATCTTCAGCATCAGTCCTTCCAAAGAATATTCAGGACTGATTTCCTTTAGGATTGACTGGTTGGATCTCCTTGCAGTCCAAGGGACTCTCAAGAGTCTTCTCCAACACCACAGTTCAAAAGCATCAATTCTTTGGTGCTCAGCTTTCTTTATGGTTCAACTCTCACTTCCATACATGACTACTGGAAAAACCATAGTCTTGACTAGATGGACCTTTGTTGGCAAAGTAATGTCTCTGCTTTTCAATATGCTATCTAGGTTGGTCATAACTTTTCTTCCAAGGAGTAAGCGTCTTTTAATTTCATGGCTGCAATCACCATCTGCAGTGATTTTGGAGCCCCCCAAAATATACTCTCTCACTGTTTCCATTAATTCCCCATGTGTTTGCCACGAAGTGATGGGACTGTATGCCATGATCTTCATTTTTTGAATGTTAAGTTTTAAGCCAGCTTTTTCACTCACCTCTTTCACTTTCATCAAGAGGCTCTTTAGTTCTTCTTTGCTTTCTGCCATAAGGGTGGTTTCATCTGCATATCTGAAGTTATTGATATTTCTCCAGAAATCTTGATTCCAGCTTGTGCTTCATCCAGCCTGGCATTTTGCATGATGTACTCTGCATATCAGTTAAATGAACAAAGTGACAATATACAGCCTTGCCATAATCCTTTCCCACTTTGGAACCAGTCTGTTGTTCTATGTCCAGTTCTAGCTGTTTCTTCTTGACCTGCATTCAGATTTCTCTGGTAGTTCCATCACTTTAAGAATTTTCCAGTTTCTTGTGCTCTACACAGTCAAAGGTGTTGGTGTGGTCAATAAAGCAGAAGTTGATGTTTTTGTGGAACTGTCTTGCTTTTTCTATGATCCAGTGGATATTGGCAATTTGATCTCTGGTTCCTCTGCCTTTTCTATATCCAGCTTGAACATCTGGAAGTTCATGGTTCACGTACTGTTGAAGCCTGGCTTGGAGAATTTTGAGCATTACTTTGCTAATATGTAAGATAAGTGCAATTGTGCTGTAGTTTAAACATTCTTTGGCATTTCCTTTCTTTGGAATTGGAATGAAAACTGACCATTTCCAGTCCTGTGGCCACTGCTGAGTTTTCCAAATTTGTTGGCATAGTGAGTGCAGTACTTTCACAGCATCATCTTTTAGGATTGTTTTTTGCTTTGTCTTTTTTGATCTGGAGTATTTCATCTCCTTCAAAGTATGAGCAATCCAGACTGTTGAAAGTGAAGAAATATGCTTCGGAAAGAAGGCCACTGGGTGGCAGTGGCATTCACCCACAGCCCAGGTAACCTGCTGCGAGGCACGTGGCTGGAGGTGATGGGTAACCTTGTGTACTATCCTGCCTCTCATCAGCATCAAATCACACTGAAAGAGCAAGGCTCTGCTGTTTTGATGCAGAACATTAGTAACATACATGCATGGGAAACCTGAGGACTGAAAATGCCACCTAAGCCTCAAGCCCCAGGCATGAGACAGACTCACTGATTCCAAGTATCCTGTCACCATGTGAACAACCAAGATTAACTGTTCTGGACCATGTGAGGATCACTTTCCCACTCTGGACTGTGAATCTTGTTTATTTTGAAATAAAAAGAAGCCATGCAGAAAACAAGGTTGTTGTTTTTTTTTTGCTTGGAAATAGTCTCCCTTTAAGCAGACATCTTCCTGTTTCCCCATCCGTCCTTTTCTTGAACATGTTCAGACCTGTCATTCTTTGCCAGGGAGCTCCCATTAGTACAGCTGAAGCTGGGGCCTGCACAGCCTATGCAGATTATGTAAGTATGGGGGCTTATCAAATGCCTTTCCCTCTGTGCCCCCACTACCTCTCAGAGGCTGATTTCCTATAAGAACCGCTGAGGGGAGGCACAGTGTGCTAGCTGAGACTTCTAGTCACAACCTGACTGCTTATGCTTCACATTTAAGGCCGCCCCTCCTGAATAACAATATAAGATTCTCTCTTCCAGGTGACCAGTGTTTGGGATAGTTTGATTCAGTGAATTTAAGTTCATTTAACCCAGTGTTTTGGACTATTCTACAAACTGTAGCTTTACGTGTGATGACAAAAAGAATCCATTGTTAAATATTTGGGGAATACTATGTTGACAGTGGTATGTGCTTTGGGTTGTTGCTTCTGGAGTTTAAAACCATTATGTAATTTTTGTGCAATGGTAATTTTTAAGGAGATATGAGTGACAGCTGAACTACCGCTCTCACCCCTCTTTTTTTTCCCCCTCAGAAAACATATTGAAACCTCCCAGTACACCAGAATTTCTTTTAAAGTGGCACAATAAAGGTCACCCTACCTTATTGCATATTGTATCAGTTTTCTTTTGCTGCATAATATATATATTTCACTCAGCAGTGAAAGTGCAGTGTCCTTACCACTGGATAGCCAGGGAAGTCCCCAATCATACTATTCTCATCTCTGTGGACCAGGAACTTGTAAAGGGCTCAGTAGGGATAGGCTGTTTCTGTTCCATGATGTTGGTGGGAAAGTCTCCAAGGCTCAGGGTACCTTAAAGGCTGTTATCATCTGCAGCCTCTTTAACAAGTCTGGAGTGGCTGGAACCTCAGCTATAGCTGTTGGCAGGCACACTTACATATGATGGCTCCATGTCAATCTTGGGCTTCCTTATAGCATGGTGGCTGCTTTCCATGAGTGAGTATCCCCAGTAGTCCCAGGCAGAGACCTTTTATGGTCTTGCTTTGTAGGTCATATAATGGCACTTTTTTCAGAGTTACAAACCCACCCAGATTCAAGGGGAAGGAACATGTCTCACATTTCAGTGGGCAAAGAGTCAACATCTATTGCAAGAAGACCATGAGGGAAGGGAGCTGTTGTAGCAATTTTCGGAATATGCCATCTGAATATTCATTGGAAGGACTGATGCTGAAGTTGAAGCTCTAATACATTGACCACCTGATACAAAGAGCTGACTCGTTAGAAAAGACCCTAATGCTGGGAAAGATGGAAGGCAAAAGGAGAAGAGAGCAGCAGAGGATGAGATGGTTAGATAGCACTACTGAATCAGGGCTGCCTGCAATGCAGGAGACCCGGGTTCAATTCCTGGGTCAGGAAGATCCCCTGGAGAAGGAAATGGCAACCCATTCCAGTATTCTTGCCTGGAGAAGCCCATGGATGAGCCTGGTGGGGTATAGTCCATGGGATCGCAAGAGTTGGACATAACTTAGCGACTAAACCACCACCAAACCACCACCACCACCACCACTGACTTAATGGACATGAATTTGAGCAAACTTTGGGAGATAGTAATGGACAGGGGAGCCTGGTGTACTGCAGTCAATGAGGTCAGAAAGAGTCGGAAACTGAGCAACTGAAAAACAACGACAGCAGTCAGGCACACATGAGTACCTTATCTTCAGATAGCCATTGCTGAATGACAGGGAGGATGACATTCATATCTGTACAGTATCAAGCAGTCCCTGTATATAGTTAGGTCTTAAAAGCTATTATATTATAGAATATTGGAACTAGAAGGGAGTTTATATATCCCCTGTCTCCACGGAGTATAACTTTCATTTCTGAAAGCAGCTGTATAGCCAGGACCTGAAGGTATCAAAATCTGTAAAGTTTTACATTTGATTTTAAGGAGCTCACTGTCTGTCAGGGGACAAAAACTTGTAAAGAACTTTGGAGTTGGATAAAGGAGGTTTCAAAGACATAGTGAAGTGTGAACTGAGATGTGAAAGAGAAAAGGAGTGCAAGAGCCAACATGGAGCTGGGAAAGGCATTCCAGTCTGCAGATACTTTCTGGAGGCAGAGGGGCAAGGGGTGGATCAGCAGTGTTCTGTGTCTCAGAACATCAGTGATTTGTAAAGAAAGTACAAGGTAGAAAGTGGAAGGAATAGCTGAAGGCTGCTGGTCCATCATCATATGAGGGAATCTGAATTTTATCATGTAGTCCACAGAAAACCATGGAAGAAATTTTGAACAGAGAAGTGACAAGATCAGTTTTCAGCATCAGAAAGGTTCTTTGTCCCACTACAGAAGAGACACCAGAGGGCTGAAGTGGCCACAGTGAGAGACACCAATTAGGAAGCAACGTAATCCAGGGGAAAAATGACAAGTCCTGAATCAGGAAGCTGGCAGTAAGAATGGAGTGGAAGGGAAGGGCGTTGAGTAATTTTTAAGGCCATTCATGAATTAATGTATGTAAAGCACTCGGGATGAGGACCAGCACATAGACACTCTCAAGAAGTGTAAGCTGCTCTTATTATTGTTTTTGTAGGAGCTAGATTTTACGAGTTACCAGTTGTAGGGATGAGGAAAAGAGACTTAAGATGACACCACACACCTGACTTGGTCACTGAGAGCTGTTGGCACCGTTTCTTAACAGAAGCAACAGAGCAGAAGCAGCTTGGTCTGAGGAGATAGATAATGAGTCCAGTTTTGGACATGAGAATTTTTAGGTGTTTCTGTAATCCTGCAGAGGTAAGTTTTAGAAGTTTGTCGGATACATTGATCGAGAGCACAACAGCAAAGTCTTGGCTTGATAGAGGATTTGGTGATCATTATTGAATGCCAATGGAAGTTATAATAAAGCACACTTCATTATTCAGGTGTTTTAGGACACTTATCTTATCTCCCCTCATTTTTTTCCACCATTCCTCATGTGCAACAAAGGCACTTTAATTTCTCAATCATCTTTCTAAAACACACTTTTAGTATATCTCTTAAAATACAGTAATATTATTTAGGAGGGCCTTTGGCATAATTGTAACCTAAATAGACTTGAATGTGGAGAACAATAAGCTTAATGTTAATAGAATCCCTCTGTCCTTTGCAAAAGGGAAATATAGAACAACTCCTGGATTTCCTGTTTTTGTAATTTGTTTAAATTCCAGTTTCTGATGACTTGTCACGCGAGTGTATGTTCCTCGATTATTTGTCTTGTCACAACAAAGATTTGGAGTGACGGACATTAAAGCCCCTTCGGCGTGTCACAGCTCTCAAGTCTTGGATAGACCGTGTTATAGCTCTCAGGTCTCAAATGGACCGTGTTATAGCTCTTAGACAAATCAGTGTTACAGCTCAGTGTTACAGCTCTATTTTATTTATAAGATAGCAGGAAAATACATCTTTGAGGCATGAGGGCACGTCGATCTAAAGACACGAGGAGAAGAGCGTCCCAGCGCGCAGAAGAGAGAGAGAAAGCTAGCTTTGGCTCTTCTATTTATATGTTTATCTCTCCCTGGGCCTGTCCTATGTAAATTGGGCCAGCCAGGAGTGTTGTTTGTTTTACCTGAGGTCCTCACTCTGGTCCTCGGTCCTTCTTTTGTTTCATTTTTTCAGGCTTTTCCCTTCCTTGTCTGTAGCCACCGCCATTTTGGACTCCTTTTCCCTGTTCTACCTACCTAACACTTTGATTATATTGCTTTGATTTTAAGGCAGTTTTATTAAATTGTTGCTTTTGCTTTGTTAATATAAATTGCGTTTTGCTAAAGAAATTCTACTGTAGCTAATCAATGAAACCCTGGGGGGCTAGTGCTAGGGATTGACAGGATTAAGTGGCAGCAAGCCTAAAAAGTTCCCAAATTATCTTTGACCCCAAATGTCTGCAGGGCCTGTCACTGGACGGGGTAGAGGAAGAGAAGTAGTCTATGCTTTAGGATAAGGCCAAATTTGTAAATATATGACATAGACTACAGCTCTTTTTCTTTCTGAATCTATGGCAAATACATGAGACCCAGAGGTGGGCCAAATCTATCTTAAATCATGCCCCCTATAGCCACCAATTAATCAGTAAGTACTTGTAAAAAAAAAAACCTCAGTTTTTCACTCCATCAAACTTAATGTCTTCAGCCAGATTCCTATCAAAACACTTTGAAGAATATTTTGTCTTAATATTTGTTACCACCAAGACATTAGTGAGAATTATTTTCACGGTTGTTAGATATCACTAACATAGACAGAGAACAATTGTGAACAGACTGGCACTGTCCTTGGGCAGACTTTCCTTGATATTTTTGCCAAATGCCTGGAGGAAGACAAAACAAATCATGCTGATAAATTTTCTGGGAGACAAACCGGAATGCATACTTAATCATAAGATTCGCCCCAAATCTTGGTAAGCTAAAATAAAAGACAGAAGCTAACAAGATAAGATGGAACTGATTAGAAAGAATGTAAAGTTCTGCCAAAAGTTTAAATAAATCAATAGTACAAGCACAAGATGGGGGTGAGGGGAGGAAGCTTAACAGATGTTTCTGAGGGAAAGAACAGCTAATGACTCCTTTCACAAACCGATGTCTTTAAAGACACTGTGCTCATAGGTAGGCAGCATAGCCCAAAGCCTGTACTCAAGGAGGGGCTGTACAGTGAAAAATGTCCACATCAAATAATTTTGGAAAATGCTTGGTTAAAGTCAAGTCAACAGGTCTCTTTATTCTAACACTTCTCAGGATCCCAGATTTTCTAATGTATTCTAACTCTAGAAAGAGGGCAACATTTTCCTAACTGACTTAATCATAACCCATTCCCCCTATAGAGAAAATGTGCCACCCAAGTGGCATATTCTGGGAGATGCTGACCTAGCTATTTTTTAGTTGACTCAAATTCAATTTTATTTTATTTTATTATTTATTTATTTGACTGCACCAGATCTTAGTGGCAGCATGTGGGATCAAGTTCCTTGACCAGGGATCAAACCCAGGCCCTTTGCATTGGAAACATGAAGTCTTAGCCACTGGACCACCAGGAAGTCCCATCAAGTTCAATTTTAGCTAATGATATGGTAGACTGAACTTGCTGCTCTCTCATTCCATGAGAAGCACAAAGTATAGATAAAGTTTGAAGAGAATAAAAGTACATTTTGCACTGATGAGGCTGTTTATCAAACAGTTACATAGTGTTTATATGGAGCCTCTTGATGAAAGTGAAAGAGGAGAGTGAAAAAGTTGGCTTAAAGCTCAACATTCAGAAAACTAAGAGCACGGCATCTGGTCCCATCACTTCATGCGAAATAGATGGGGAAACAATGGAAACAGTGTCAGACTTTATTTTGGGGGGCTCCAAAATCACTGCAGATGTTGATTGCAGCCATGAAATTAAAAGATGCTTACTCCTTGGAAAGAAAGATATGACCAACCTAGATAGCATATTGAAAAGCAGAGATATTACCTTGCCAACAAAGGTCCATCTAGTCAAGGCTATAGTTTTTCCAGTGGTCATGTACGGATGTGAGAGTTGGACTGTGAAGAAGGCTGAGCAGTGAAGAATTGATGCTTTTGAACTGTGGTGTTGGAGAAGACTCTTGAGAGTCCCTTGGACTGCAAGGAGATCCAACCAGTCCATCCTAAAGGAGATCAGTCCTGGGTGTTCATTGGAAGGACTGATGCTGAAGCTGAAACTCCAGTACTTTGGCCACCTCATGCGAAGAGTTGACTCATTGGAAAAGACCCTGATGCTGGGAGGGATTGGGGGCAGGAGGAGAAGGGGACAACAGAGGATGAGATGGTTGGATGGCATCACCGACTCGATGGACGTGAGTTTGAGTGAACTCCGGGAGTTGGTGATGGACAGGGAGGCCTGGCGTGCTGCGATTCATGGGGTTGCAAAGAGTTGGACACGACTGAGCGACTGAACTGAACTGAACTGATATGGAGTAGACATGTAAGCACATGCTATTAATTATCACATTTTATGGATGAGGAAACTGAAAGAAGAAAGGCTTCTTAATGTAGCAAAAAGTCATGCAGCCAAGTGGCAGAGTGAGGATCCAAACGTGGGCAGTTTATCTCTAGAGTCTTAACACTCTCCTGCCACAGCTGGAAAAGTGCTTCCAGTGCCTTCCATTTTGGAAGACAGCCTTAGCAACCCTAGTGAGACCAAATTCTCAAACATATCACATATGATGTGGCAGGAGATGCCAAGCAGAGAGTGAGATACACCAATGGCAAAACACATCATGTTTAGCCTAAGTTTACTATCTAATTGCCAGTGAGAAACATTCCAGTCACTTCTATGAGAACAACCTGATACTCTAAAGGAACACTAGAAATATTCCTGGGGTGTGAATGAAAAAGACCAATCAACAAACTCCCAGGAATTCTTAGCATATTAATGAACTGCTTACATGTGGCCTTTTTGCTTTTCCATAAGCTTTCTGGAAAGAAGGAAATTCATTCTGAATTATTCTCCACCTTCAGACAAGTAGAAAGGC
This sequence comes from Oryx dammah, assembly GCF_014754425.2. Taxonomy (NCBI): domain Eukaryota; kingdom Metazoa; phylum Chordata; class Mammalia; order Artiodactyla; family Bovidae; genus Oryx; species Oryx dammah. Next base: position 58,667,715 of record NW_024070201.1, on the reverse strand, counting down.
TGGGCATGATCCAAACCAGGGTTCTTTTTCTAACTGACAATACCTCTCAACAGTGTGAAAAGTGTGTGTGCCCTTTGACTCTGTAAGTCATCCCAAGAATTTAAGACAGTTTGAAGGTATTCAAGGATATTCAGTATATCATTGGCTGTAATGAAAAAAGTTTGGGAGAGTCTGTATCCAACATCTCATTAATTAAGTTATAAAAAGGTCAGTTTTCATTCCACTCCCAAAGAAAGGCAATGCCAAAGAATGCTCAAACTACCATACAATTGCACTCATCTCACACGCTAGTAAAGTAATGCTCAAAATTCTCCAAGCCAGGCTTCAGCAATATGTGAACCATGAAATTCCAGATGTTCAAGCTGGTTTTAGAAAAGGCAGAGAACCAGAGATCAAATTGCCAACATCTGCTGGATCATTGAAAAAGCAAGAGAGTTCCAGAAAAACATCTATTTCTGCTTTATTGACTATGCCAAACCCTTTGTGTGGATCACAATAAACTGTGGAAAATTCTGAAAGAGATGGGAATACCAGACCATCTGACCTGCCTCTTGAGAAACCTATGTGCAGGTCAGGAAGCAACAGTTAGAACAGGACATGGACCAACAGACTGGTTCCAAATAGGAAAAGGAGTACATCAAGGCTGTGTATTGTCACCCTGCTTATTTAACTTCTATGCAGAGTATATCATGAGAAACGCTGGACTGGAAGAAACACAAGCTGGAATCAAAATTGCTGGGAGAAATATCAATAACCTCAGATATGCAGATGAAACCACCCTTCTGGCAGAAAGTGAAGAGGAACTAAAAAGCCTCATGATGAAAGTGAAAGAGGAGAGTGAAAAAGTTGGCTTAAAGCTCAACATTAAGAAAACGAAGATCATGGCATCTGGTCCCATCACTTCATGAGAAATAGATGGGGAAACAGTGGAAACAGTGTCAGACTTTATTTTTTTGGGCTCCAAAATTACTGCAGATGGTGATTGCAGCCATGAAATTAAAAGACGCTTACTCCTTGGAGGAAAGTTATGACCAACCTAGACAGCAAATTGAAAAGCAGAGACATTACTGTGCCAACAAAGGTCCATCTAGTCAAGGCTATGGTTTTTCCAGTGGTCATGTAAGGATGTGAGAGTTGGACTGTGAAGAAAGCTGAGCACCGAAGAATTGATGCTTTTGAGCTGTAGTGTTGGAGAAGACTCTTGAGAGTCCCTTGGACTGCAAGGAGATCCAACCAGTCCATTCTAAAGGAGATCAGTCCTGGAGATCAGGGATTGGGGGCAGGAGGAAAAGGGACAACAGAGGATGAGATGGCTGGATGGCATCACCGACTCGATGGACATGAGTTTGGGTGAACTCCGGGAGTTGGTGATGGACAGGGAGGCCTGGTGTGGTGCAGTTCATGAGGTAGCAAAGAGTCGGACACGACTGAGTGACTGAAGTGAAGTGAACTGAACTGAACGATGTCTAGCATCTGTCATACAGAGTAAAGTAAGTAGGAAAGAGAAAAACAAATATTGTACATTAATGCATGTGTATGGAATCAAGAAAAATGGTGCAGATTAACTTATTTGCAGGGCAAGAATAGAGATGCAGACATAGAGATGGGACACGTGACCCTGGGGGAGAAGGAAAAGGTGGGATGAAATGGGAGAGTAGCATTGAGATTTGTAATTACCATTTGTAAAATAGATAGTGGCAGAGAAACCAGAGATCAAATTGCCAACATCCGGTGGATCATTGAAAAAGCAAGAGAGTTCCAGAAAAACATCTATTTCTGCTTTATTGATTATGCCAAAACCTTTGACTGTGTGGATCACAATAAACTGTGGAAAATTCTGAAAGAGATGGGAATACCAGACCACCTGACCTGCCTCTTGAGAAACCTATATGCAGATGAACAGATAAAATATGACATATACATATAATGGAATCCTATCTAGGCACAGAAGGAAGAAAGTGATACACAGAGCAATATGCATGAATCTCAAAAACATGCCAAATGAAGGAAACCAGACCCAAAAGATTGGATTTTGTAAGATTACACTTATATAAAATTTCTAGGAATGGCAAAGCCATAATTATACACAGCAACCAAAATGATATTTTAAAAATCCAAATCAGTTTATATCTCATTTTTTTTTGCTCAAAAATCTCCAGTGGTTTTCCACTGGCGTAAAAGTAAATCTAAACTCCTTACTGTGGCTTACAGGTCCTCCTAGCCCTTCCCTCTCTGACTCAGTTTTTCTCATTACTTTGCAGTAATATCAAGGCTCCTAGTTTTTTCTCAAGTGCACCAAGTTTACTGTTACTCCAGAGCTTTGTACTTGCTATGTCTTCTGCCTGGAATGCTCTGCCACCAGAGAGCCTCCAACTGGATCCTTCTTTTCACTCAGTTCAAACAACACCTTCTCCTAAGTCTATCCCTGACCATCAGTCTCAACAATCTTGCTATCAAAATCTGTCTCTGTTTTAGCAACTACTTCTGTGTAACTAGGACTTCCCTGGTGGCTCAAATGGTAAAGTGTCTGCCTACAGTGCGGGAGACCTGGGTTCAATCCCTGGGTTGGGAAGATTCCCTGGAGAAGGAAATGGCAACCCACTCCAGTACCCTTGCCTAGCAAATCCCATGGACAGAGGAGCCTGGTGTCCATGGGGTCTCAAAGAGTCAGACACGACTGAGTGAATTCACTTTCACTTTGCTGTGTAACCAACCACCCCAAAATACTGTGGCTTAAAGCAACACTTTGTTACTGTGGGTTTACTGGGCTTGGCTGGGGGATTCTACTGCTTCCAATTGTGTAGGCAGTTGTATTTGCTGGGAAGCTGCTAGGAGCCGGAGTGTCCGAGATGACTTCTTGTTTGGCAGGCCCTTCTCCACTGGGCCTCTCTCAGTCTTGGGCTTGGCCTGTGGTTTTTCACAGCATGGCAGCTAGATTCTAAGAGATGGTCTCTTAAGACCTGGTTGGAAAATCTCAGGGTGCCTCTTTTGCTTCACTCTATTGGTCAAAGCAAGTCACGAGCCCTGCCCAGATCAAGGGGAAAGAGATGGTCTCTTAAGACTTGGTTGGAAAATCTCAGGGTGCCTCTTTTGCTTCACTCTATTGGTCAAAGCAAGTCACGAGGCCTGCCCAGATCAAGGGGAAAGAGATGGTCTCTTAAGACCTGGTTGGAAAATCTCAGGGTGCCTCTTCTGCTTCACTCTATTGGTCAAAGCAAGTCATGAGGCCTGCCCAGATCAAGGGGAAAGAGAATAGATCCACTACTTGTTCTGAAGCGATTTGTATGTACTTGGATGTGAGGAATTATTAGCCCATTAGCCGGTATCTTTTCAGTCAACCCAGCATAGTTTCTCTCACAATGTATTTGATGCTTTACTATCATTTCCTCCCACTGCAGTTGGTGGCTATATGTAAATTACCTTATTGCTCACAAGTATTTAATGATCACCAAGCTGAGTGTTACATTGAGTGGTTTGGTGATCCACAGTCTTTTGGAGAAGGAGAGAACTAACTCAATGCATTTTCTTTCTTTCTGTTCCTTGGGTTAGCTTCTATAATAATGCATAAAAACTAAAAGTTAGAGATAAACCAACATCCTCTCCTGTGTATTCTGAACTTGGGCAACTTGGCTCACTAGTGCTGATTAACTTAATAGGCCCCCAAAGTCTCACAAAGATTACTAGTCATTTTCACATTACTCATAAAGCTTTAGTGTTATAATTATGAAAATCAGCTACCTTTATTTATGAGTGGACATGCTAAAAATTGTTTCTCTCATCAATTTCATTAACAAATCTTTTTCTAATATTTCTTCCCCAAAAGAACAACAAGAACTATCTATCTATCTATCTATCTATCTATCTATATACATGTATATATAAAATGACTCTATGGTTGGTTGGATCCTGGGTGAATAGGAGTTTACAGTAAGTTTTAATTTGATCATGACCATTTTATGTTGTATATTTCCTTTACTCTTCAATGAAAAAATCACTTCAGGCACACATAGTTAAAGTCCTTAATTCATATTAGAGGTGCTTCTTTTTAAAATGCCAATCCATGAATATGCAAATAAAGAGTACACACTGTTTTATTTTAAAATGTTAGTGATGGCAAGGTATACCTTAATGTGCTCCCCAAAGCCCAAAGATTGGCAATTTTCTTTTGTGGGGGGAAAGAAAAGATAGGACAGCATGAATCTATTTGGAGCTACTCTCAACTTCTTTGATTTGATTTAGGGGTGGGAGGGGCCAGACTTTTTCTGTGAAGGGACAGATGGTAAATGTTTTAGTCTTTGTGGGCAACCTGGTCTCTGTTGTGACTAGTCAGCTCAGTCATTGTTATAGGGAAGCATGTGCAGACAACACATAAACAAATGAGCGTGACCGTGTTCCATTAAAACTGCATTTCCAGAAACAGGTAGCAGGGCAAGTCTGATCTTTGGACTGTTGTTTTCTCACCTCTGGTTAGAATTTTAGGGGTGGGAGAGAAGATACTGTCTAGTGTAACGCGAAGAACACCAGCAAACAAAGTCAGGTGACTTGGTTTTCAGTCCTGGGTATGCTAATGTGGTTTAACTCAATGAATATTTATAGAGCACTTACTATAGGAATGGAGATATGGAGCACTGTGTGGCCTCTCTTCTCTCCCTTACCTTTCAGCAGGCAGCACTGTTCAATCACAGCACTTCTTCAGAGTCCAAATGCATCCCTGGAATCCTTGTCAACAGTGTTGGAGGCAGGCAGTATCAGTGGGTTGGAGTGGTTGTGTAAGATGAAATGACTTGTCGCTCCTGAAACACAATGTATCATTTTCTATGCAGGGTAATTAGCATTGATACTTATCCTAATATGCTAATCACCCTGCACAGAAAATGACAAGACTTAATATGTGGGCTTTCCAAGTAGTGCTAGAGGTAAAGAACCTGCCTGGCAAGGCAGGAGATGCAGGAGAGATGGCTTTGATGCCTGGGTCAGGAAGATCCCCTGGAGGAGGGCACAGCAACCCAGGCCAGTATTCTTGCTTGGAGAATTCCATGGACAGAAGAGTCTGGCAAGCTGCAGTCCCTAGGGTTGCAAAGAGTGAGGCATGACAGAAGCGACTGAGCACAGACTTAATGCTTACCCACTAGGGGCTCAGAATCCAGTGCCATTTCCCTAGGTCTTAGCATTCAGAACCTCTAAGTCTCTAAAATGGGGATACCTGATCTCTCCCTGGACTGTTGTGAGGATCAAATGAGACCCTGTGAGTGAAGATATTCTGTAAATGGCCAAACACGGAGTAATCTGTCTTTGCGTACTTAAATACTTGTTTAGTAAGTGAAAGCATTAAACAGGCATCTGTCGAACTTCTTTTCATCCCTTAAAATTTGGACAGTGCCTGTGATGAGGATCAAATTCCTGTAAACTTTTTAAGTTTACATGAAACCCTTCAGCAAGTGGGGCATGAGAAGTTTCACCACCCATAAAAATGACTTTATTTTGAGAAATTAGGCCAAACATTTCACTTCTGCAAAAGTGATGTGTGAATTGTGTTGCCTAAGGTGTCCTTTATTCTCAAATCTTATAGATGCCAGGTGCCAAATTCTTCTGAAATAGTTCCTAAAGGACAGAGATCCAAACGCAATAATAGTGGGAAACATTTTCAGTAGAGACATCATGAGTGGGAGCCTTCAGGGGAAGCTCTTTGAGGGAACTCAGGGGACTGTAATGCTTTTTTAGTTTCAAAGGACAGAAGCCAACTTGGTCTCACCTAAGGAAAGATGGAATTTATTTAAAGAAACAGAGTTGTCTTTTGGAACTCAAAGCAATAATGCAGCCAAATCAAAGAAGTGACTAGAAGCAGAAATGTAAAAGCCATGAGGCTTCTCTGGATATCACTTTAGTCTCTCTGAGTATGATTGTTTCATGCCTTTCTGGCTATCTCTTTGGGTAGAGTAGTTCTCTTTAACCCAGTCTGTAATGGAGAAAAATAGTAATTCTTCATCTTCCAAATGTCTATGTTAGAGGCCTCAAGCAAATAATCTCTTGGTTTTAATTCCAAATATCTAGAGATGGAACTGTATGCATCAAATGCCTACTGGCTCAATCACGTGGAGTCAGTGATTACAAAGACATGCCAAGATGACATTTTAATGAGTTACAGGGAGATATATTTCCCAGAGGAAGGGTGTAGGGTCGTTGACTTCTGTATGGGTCAGATACTCCAAAAGATGTCCACTGTAGAGTTCCAGTGAAAAGATGCCCTTTCTACTCAATAGTTGATGGCTGTAGTATTTAGATATAAAGCTTTGTTCAGGGGAATAAGGTGGCTGTCTTCTCCAAGAATTTCGTCTCAGAGGTGTTTACCTTTCTCATGCCCTTCCTCCTGGGTCTGTGTTTTCACAGCCTGTGTCCTCTCTAGTATGGATTTTTGAAGTTCGTATGTGGAAATGGTGACTAGTGGCTGCTCTGACAAGTGTCAGTATATGGATAATGATGATACATACTTATGTAATATTCTCTTGCAAAATGTGTATATCCTTAATGCTTTCCCCTAGATCTAGTGAAAATTTTCATAGTAAAATGAGTTTTCTAGAGCACTGTATCTTATCTAGATTCTTGTCCTTTACCAAGTATATCAGACTTTTTTGGAATAGAGGATAATATGTGTCTCTGTGTATTTACTTCTTCCCTCTGTCCCTGGCATGCTGCTGGGCTTATGACAGCTGCCCCCCAAATATTTGCTAAAGTGGCTTCTCTGATAGGAGGTCAAGAAAGATGGAATCATAAGAAAGAAGATAGCATCCTAAAAAAGTGATCTGAGAGCGATTCCTTAAATACAACAACTGGAAGGGAACTTAGCGTCTAAACTAACATGGTGGAGTAGATATTGGTGCTTCCTGGATGGCTCAGTGGTAAAGAATACATCTGCTGATGCAGGAGATGTGGGTTGGATCCCTGGGTCAGGAAGATCCCTTGGAGAAGAAAATGGCAACCTGCTCCATTATTCTTTCCTGGGAAATCCCATGGACAGTGGAGCCTGTCATGCTACAGTCCATGGGGCCACAAGGATTTGGACATGATTTAGTGACCAAAACAACAAGACTGGATATTGACCTCCCCAACTTATGTCCATCCTGGAGGAGGGCATGGTGACCCACTCCAGTATTCCTGCCTGGAAAATCCCAAGGACAGAGGAACCTGGCGGGCTACAGTCCATGGGTCGCAAGGAGCTGGACACAACTGAAGTGACTTAGCACACACGTACTTATGTCCATGTCTTAGTCTTTTGGAACCCATGAATGTTACCTTCTATGGCCAAAAGAAATTTTCAGATGTACTGAGGTTGAGGATCTTGAGATGGGGAGATTATCCTGCTGTATGTGTATGGGCCTGAAGTCATCATAACACTTCTGATAGGGAGATGCAGGAGCAGAGTTAGCAGAGAAGGCCATGGGATGGCAGAGGCCGAACTGGAGTGATGTGCTCTGGAGATGTAGCAAGGGTCCACAAGCCAAGGAAAACAGGTGGCCACTGGAAGCTGGAAGAGGAAACAGACCCTCTCCTCAAAGCCTCTGAAAGGAACCAGTCCTGCTGACACTTGACGTTGGTCAAGTGAAACTAATGCAACTAGAGATCCCCAGCTGAAAACCATAGGCCAGTTAGTGTACCTATTTTATTTGGCCAGCATAGTATTTTGAGAAAAAGAAATGATATGACCTTTATCATTTTAAAAATTGATAAGTTTGACATAAAAAATATAGATTTTTGGCTTATCTGAAAAACAAAGAGATAAAACCCAGAGACTTAGAAATACAGGCTCTGCGTTCCCACGTGGCATCCATCCCCTGAATCTGCACTGCAGCTTCTCCCGTCCCTGGGATTTGTGCCTGTTAACAGTCCTCGCCTCCGCTCCCTGTGTGCATGCACGCACAGTCCCTTCAGTCATGTGCAACTCTTTGTGATACTATGGACTGTAGCCCGCCAGGCTCCTCTGTCCATGGGATTCTCCAGGCAAGAATACTGGAGTGGGTTGCCATGCCCTCCTCCAGGGGATCTTCCCAAAGCAGGGATCGAACCTGAAGTCTCTTATGTCTCCTGCATTGGCAGGCGGGTTCTTTACCACTAGCACCATCTGGGAAGCCCACTCCACTCCCCACTGTATCTCTAGTTTAGGCTGAATTATCAAGACAAAATTGCCTTTGTTCTTCCTCGGTAGAAAAATATTTTTATGTATTCATATTTGTAGATAGGCTGAGAAGGCTACATATTTTAAGAAAAAAATAGTTGTAAGATGCTCTTGTAAGATATTAACAAAAGGGAAGACTGGGTGTGGGGTATGTTGGAACCCTACTATTTTTGCAACTTCTCTGTGAGCCTTAAACTGTCCTAAAATTAAAAGTATACTAAATGAAATTGGCATATTTATTTATGAAATTGGAGAGTGTTATTATGTATTAAACATGCAAGCAAAGTGTTTCTCTGTTGAATGATTGTTAGTCTGTTTCACTCATTGCTTTGCACTCTGGGTCTCTCTGAGTATACATTTGTGACCTGCAGACATCTGCCTTTTTCACATGAGGATGCTGAAAATGTGGAAGATAAAGTGACTTGCCCAGAGCTAGTCTGGCAGTTGCTGTGCATGGAACCCATGCCTCCTGACTGACTTCCAGCCCAGTGTTCTCTTCTTTCCTGCTACTGTGGGAAGTAATGGCAATAGGGAGGGCATAGTAAGGTCAACATTCTAGAATGCAGTGGGAATCTCACTTACCTTTTGAGAATCCTCTATTGGAGGAGAAGCAGCAGCACCAGAATCAGAGCAGCCTGTTTGCTTGCCTTTTGCTTTTTTTTTTTTTTTTAACTTTTCTCATTTCTATTTTAAATCTAGTGCATAGGGAAAACATTTGACATTTGTCCAAGTGCCAAATGTACTTTGGATTTCATCTTTTACATATTAGCAAACTCCATCTATACATGAGAACATTTCCTCTAGAAATAGAAACCTCTGAGTTTGAGATGGTCAGAGCAGAGTAGGCGGGACTGGGCTTAGGTCTTTGTGGAAGCTGTTGGGTAAAGGCTGAGAGGCAGGTGTTCAGTGTGAGCTCCTGTCGTGCTGGGAGGTGGGGATTAGGGGATTTAGTGGATTTGGGAGGTTATGACTGATTGTGGAACACTGTTTCACAGCTTTGGTCTGAAGAGCTGTTGCTGTGGCTGGCTCAGAGCTAGCCAGAAAGTCAAGGCCAGCTGTGAGAAGACTAAACAGTCTCAGAAATGGGCTGGTTCCTGGCCTTCCTCTGGCCTTCTCTCTGCGAGGCTATTTCCATGCTAATAACTTCCTGGGATCTAAAATGATGAGGGTAACTGAGAGATATAGTTTTTCTAACTTTTCCTAAGGTTGAAAACTCTGGAGGCATGAGGGCAGGAAGGGAAAAGGAAAAATGATAATGATGGATGCAACTGTACTGAGCACTTCCTATGTGTTCATGTAATTTATGTGTTACATATGCAAGCAAAGTGTTTCTCTATGGAAAGAGTACACCTTAGTCTGTTTCATTCATCTCTTTACTCTTTGGGCATCTCTAAACATGAATTCATGACCCCTGAACACTTTCATTTTACACATGAAGATTCTGAGGCCCACAGAGAGAAAATAACTTGTTCAGAGTCACAGAGGTAGTCAGGGAGGAATTGTGAGTGGAATCTGGATCTAGCCCAAATCTCGCTTTTCTTTCCTTTTACTGTGAGGGGGATGATAGTAATAGAAGAGAATATTCTGGAATTTATGCTTATGATATAGGCAGTATGGTGGAATGGCTGGAAGCAGAAACCCTGGAGCTGATTGTTGCTGTTATTCAGTCACTGAGTCGTGTCCGACTCTTTGTGCCATGGACTGCAGCACACTAGGCTTCCCTGTCCTTCACCAACTCCTGGAGCTTGCTCAAACTCATGTCTATTAAGTTGGTGATGGCATCCAAGCATCTTATCCTCTATCATTCCCTTCTCCTCCTGCCTTCAATTTTTCCCAGCATCAGGGTCTTTTCCAGCGAGTCAGTTCTTCACATCAGGTGGCCAAAGTATTGGAGATTCAACTTCGGGGTCAGTCCTTCCAATGAATATTCAGGATTGATTTTCTTTAGGACTGAATGATCACCTGGGGTTAAATCCAAGCTTTGTCACTTGTTAGCTGTGTGACTTGTGCAAATTATTTAATCTTTCTGAACTTATTTCTTTTTCTGTAAAATATAGTAATAATAACGGCTACTTCAGAGGACTATATGAGGATTAAATGAGTTAGTTAAAAAAATAGTACCTGGCTCATAGTAGCTTCCATATAAATGTTAGCTCTAAATATTATTACTGTTTTGAAAGTGAGGACACAAACTCAGAGAGGTTACATAGTTTAACCAACAGCACACAGAAAGGAGCCAAGCTGGCATCTGAACTCAAATGTCTATAGTCATCTATTATATTGCCTATTAGCAACTTGAATTTGTTCAGACCAATATTCCTCGATTACTTCCCTGGGCAACCCATGGTATGTAAACACGATTTCTGTGTTAATATTGGTAAAATGTTGATTTATTAACAGGTCTTAGGTTTTTCACCTCTTACTTTTAAGTTCTTGCCTTGAATATTTTTTTTTCCTGATTTTCTTTGTGAAGAGAAATAGAAATAGCGATAAAAATTCAAACTCAACAGGCTGACTGAAGTGCTTTGGCAGGGAGTAACAGTGAGTACAGAAAAGAATGCCTGCCTTTGAAACGGGCAAAAGGCTTTGCCTTAACTGTTTCAGATGGAGCCGTAAAACAGTGCTGATCAGAGGGTCAGGTCATTTAGACATGGTCACTGGAGTCTAGTATGTGTCAGGCACTGGGTGAGGTTCTCAGGACATGTTTGTAATATGTTCATTGTCTTCAAAGACCTTCCATTTGAATCTGTTGTCTGCAGTTATTTAATGTCTTCAGTCTGGGTCCATTCTGCCCTTTATGAATCTCCATGCTTTATATAAGCCCACACAAAAGAATATTGATCACGATTATGGAAGGGCCTGTTTGAACCCTGGATTATTCAAAGAATAGAATAGTTGAACACGCTGCTAATCTTTAGGCTTGAAGCAAGAATGTAGCTGCTCTCCTTTCTTGAATGGTGTTCAAGTGGAAATGAGATTAATTTTGTTTTGGACAGTTCCAGAAGAGAAAACTGGATGGAAATTATAGGCAAAGAGATTCTCAGTTCAGTGTGAATCAATCCATTCAGACCACCATGGTACCTACTAAGTGCCAAGGAATTACCCCCAAAGCAGACAAGGGCAGACAGAATCCCTGCATTCACAGAGTTACTAACGTTTTTTTAAATCACCAGAGCTTCAGTCTAGTCTTGGCATAAAAATGTTATTATAGAGAACATAGATGTCTGTGATAGTCTACATTTTGCAAATAGCCATATTTGAATGGTCTAATGTGGTTGGTAAAGTATTTTGGTGGCATAATGGGAAATATTCTGAACAGAGACTAAAAATAAGGAGTGTGTGTGTGCACGTGTGTTAGTCCCTCAGTTGTGTTGACTCTTTGTGACCCTATAGATTGTAGCCCTCCAGGCTCCTCTGTCCATGGTATTCTCCAGGAAAGAATACTGGAGTGAGTTGCCATTCCCTTCTCTAGGGGATCTTCCCAACCCAGGGATCAAACCTGTGTCTCCTGTATTGTAGGCAGATTCTTTATCATCTGAGCCACCAGCAAAGCCCCAGAATAAGGAGTACAGGGTCCTAATTCTGATCATATGACAGCCCATGTGATCCCAGGGCTCAGTGTTAGCACATACTAAATGGCAATATAGAACTAGATGGCCTTCAGTTCTCTCTCCACTCCATGATTCTATTCAGCTTTCTTTTTGTTTGTTCTTAGATCTTTGTACAGTCCAAAAATATAATCACATCTGTTCTTGAAGAACAGGGCAGATGATTATTATGAGAGGCCCACTGATTTAAAATATACTCATTCTCAATTCGAGAATTTCACACTGAATGGAAAAGAAAGTCATTTGGAAAGAATAATTGTTTTTCTCTGGGAATTTTATTTTATTTTTTTCAGTTTTATTAAGATATAATTGATATACACCATGAAATTTAGGTGTGAAATGTGGTGATTTGATATATGCATATATTGTGAAATGATTACCAAAGTAAAGTTTGTCAACACATCTATTACCTCACATAGTTGCCTTTTTATTTATTTATTGTGGTGAGAACTTTGAAGGTATCTTTAAGCAACGGTCACACAGAGTCAGACACGACTAAGTGACTTAGCAGCAGCAGGTATATAATACAGTAGTGTTAAGAATAGTCACCATGATGTACATTAGATCCCCAGAATTTACTCATCTTATAACTGGAACTTTGTGTCCTTTTACCATCTTTACCCATATTTTGCCACTTGACCACCCACCCCTGGCAACCACTAATATGTTCTGTTTCTATGAGTTTGGTTTATTTTAAATTCTATATATCACTTATATCAAGCAATATTTGCCTTCCTCTGACTTATTTCAGTTAGTGTAATGTCCTCAGGCTTCATCTATGTTGTTACAGAAAGATTTCCTTCTTCTTTATAGCTGAATAATATTCAATTGTGTATACATACCACACTTTCTTTATTCATCCATCACTTAAGTGGTCATCAACTCTTAAGTTATTTAAAAACCCTGGCTATTTTAAATAATTTTACAATGAACATGGGTGTGTAGGTATCTCTTTGAGACAGTGACTTTACTTCCTTCTCCTATATACCCAGAAGTGGAATTGCTGGATAATATGGTAGTTCAATTCTGAGGAGCTTCTATACTGTTTTTAATAGGGGCTACACCAACTTAGATTCCCACTAATGGTACATGGGTTCTCTTTTCTCCACATACCTGTCAATACTTGTTATCTCTTATCTCTTTGATAAAAGTCCTTTCACAACTGTTAGAAGGCTTTCTTATAGTGGTTTTGATTTGTATTTCTCTGTTGATCAGAACTTTACAAGTACCTGTTGGCCATTTGTATGTCTTGTTTGGGAAAATGTCTGTTTAGGTCATTTGCCCATTTAAAAAATAAGGTTATGTGTTTTGCTATTAAGTTATATTTTGAATATTCACCCCTTATTAGACATATGGTTTGTAAATATTTTCTCCCATTCCCTGGGTTGCCTCTTCAACAGGTGATTAATTCTTTTGCTGTGCATAACAGTTTTAGTTTAATGTGGTCCCACTTATTTATTTTTGGTTTTGTTGCTTGTATTATAGGTGTCATATCCAAAAAATCACTGTCAAGATCAATGTCAAGCAGCTTACCCCCAAATTTTCTTCTAGGAGTTTAATGGTTTCATGTTTTACTTCAGATTTTTAATTCACTTTGTGTTAATATTTGTAAGTGGTGTAAAGTAGGGGTCCAGTTTCATTATTTTTGTATGTAGATATCCAGTTTTTCCAATACCATTTAATGAAGAGATTATCTTTACCCTATTGAGTATTCTTGGCTCCCTCATCAAATACTAATTTACTATGTGTGCATAGGTTTATTTATTTCTAGGCTCTTGATTCTGTTCTATTGGTCTATGTGTCTTTTTAATGCCAGTGCCATACTGTTTTAATTACTATAGCTTTGCAGTATAGTTTGAAATCAGGAACTCTGATGCCTCTAGTTTTGTTCTCCCTCAAGATTGCTTTGGCTTTTGTGGCTCCATACAAATCTTAGGATTGTTTTTTCTGTTTCTATAAAAATGAATTTTGATATTGAATCTATAGATGACTTTGAGTAGTCTGGATATTTTAACAATATTGATTCTTCTGACCCATAAACATGGGATACTTTTCCATTTATTTATATCTTCTTCAGTTTCTTTCATCATTGTCCTATTTTTTAGTGTACAGATTTTTCACTTCCTGATTAACTTTATTCACAGCTATTTTATTGTTTTTGATGTTATTGTAAAGAAGATTGTTTTTATTATATTGTTTTCATTGCTATTGTGAATGAAATTATTTCTTTTATTTCTTTTTCAGGTGTTTTTTTTGTTAGTATATAGAAATACAACCAACTTTATACATTGATTTGGTATCCTGAAAATTTACTGAATTTATTTATTTGTTCTAACAGTTTTTGAATGGAGTCTTTAGGACTACATCAGAGATTATGTCATCAGCAAACAGAGACAGTTTTACTTCTTTCTTTCTGATTTGGAAGACTTTTAGTTCTTTTTCTTGCCTGATTGCTATGTCTGAGACTTCTAGTAATATTTGAATATTCTCTGGTGAGAACAGTCATCCATCTTTTGTTTCTGCTCTTAGAGGAAGAACTTTCAGTCTTTCACTGTTGCCTAGGAAGTTAACTGGGCTTGTCAAATATAGCATTTATTATGCTGAGTTTACCTTCCTTCTATATCCAATTGTTTGAGAGTTTGTATCATGAAAGGATGTTGAATTTTGTCAAATACTTTTTCTGTATCTCCTGAGGAGACTAATCCTTGATATCCATGTGCTGGACAGTATATTAATTCTAGTATTAACTAGATTTCAGAGATTATGAGGAAAACTCTCCACTAGGTCTGAGTTTCAAATAAGACATGCTAAGAGCTTTCTGAGAACAAATCAATTTTAGTGTAGACTGGGGGCTAAGGAGCAGTAGGGATAAATTAAGAAAATGATGATGTAAGAAATAACAGAAGGTCTGTTTTAGAGAAAAAAGAACACCTAAATTCAGCAACATTCTTATTGATATTTCCAAGTGAACAGTGACTACAGGTGATATTTATAGAAAGGTTTAAAAAAGATTTCTAGTAATGTTACCACTAAAATTATGAAAATACACATGTATGTGTCATTAACAAATAGTTCAAGAGCATGGAAAAATCCAAAGTTGTGCCTTTTGTAGGTAACATTTTTTATTTTTAAGTATGTTTAAATATTCAGGTTAAAAAAGGAGTTAGTATCTTTAAAAGAAATTTAAGTCATAAAGCATTTTTAGTGTACACCATTTTGAAAGAAATCATAGATTTGGGAGAACATGTAGTCAAGTGGTAAAGCAAACAGAGAGAGAGTCCAGAAAATACAGCTTTTCTCTCTAGACTGACAACTCTTTTTAAGGGAGGTATTTCTCTGAAAGTTCTTCCATGTGGTCCAGTGGTAAAGAGCCAAAGCAGGAGACACAGGCGATGTGGGTTTGATCCCTGGATTGGGAAGGTCCCCTGGAGGAGGAAATGGCAACCCGCTCCAGTACTCTTGCCTGGAAAATCCCATGGACAGAGGAGCCCGGCAGGCTGCTGCCCATGGGGTTGCAAAGAGTCCGTCATGACTGAGAGACTTAGCAGGCATGCATTTCTCTGAAAAGTTAAGTGGAAAACAAATTAAATATAGCCTGTTAAGTTGCCCTAAGTGCCGTCATGTGGACTTCAGGGTTCTTATCCCAGCAGTGGAGGAGAATTCTGGTACAAGTGGCATAGCAACAACAACAGGTGATATGTCTTATTGCTGAGGGATAGCTCTACAGAAGGCTGGATGTTCTTGGTCAAATTTATTTCAGTGACAAAGTATGTAAGGGTAGCAACTTAGGAAAAGACATTCATTGGTCTTGCAATTGAATTTACACAGACCCAAATTCATTGCTTTGTCTTGGAGCTAAATTCAAATTTGAAATAAAAATTAAGATGCTGTATTTAAAGCTGCAAATTGTAAATGGATGCACTGTTTCCCAGCTTACCACCCTCCTGCACCTACTCCCACCCTCTTAGGTCAACAACTTCTCTGCCTGGAAGACACAGGTGATGTGGAACTGATGACAGTACTTCCCTGGATGAGCAATAAAGTGGACAGTCAGCTTAGTAACCTTCCTGACTGTCCCCTTAATAAGGAAACAATTAGACAGAGTTAGGTACCTGCACCATGACACTAAAGCAGTACTGGAGTTTGCCCAAACCCATGACTATTGAGTCGGTGATGCCATCTAACCATCTCATCCTCTGCCATCCCCTTCTCCTCCTGCCTTCAATCTTTCCCATTATCAGAGTCTTTTCTATTGAGTTGACTCTTCACATCAGGTAGCCAAAGTATTGGAGCTTCAGTTTTAGCATTAGTCCTTTCAGTGAATGTTCAGGGTTGATTTCCTTTAGGATGGACTGGTTGGATCTCCTTGCAGTCCAAGGGACTCTCAAGAGTCTTCTCCAACACCACAATTCAAAAGCATCAATTCTTTAGCACTCAGCTTCCTTTATGGTCCAACTCTCACATCCATACATGATTACTGGAAAAACCATAGCTTTGACTGTATAGACCTTTGTTGGCAAAGTGATGTCTTTGCTTTTTAATACGCTGTCTAGGATTGTCATGGCTTTTCTTCCAAGGAGCAA
This sequence comes from Oryx dammah, assembly GCF_014754425.2. Taxonomy (NCBI): domain Eukaryota; kingdom Metazoa; phylum Chordata; class Mammalia; order Artiodactyla; family Bovidae; genus Oryx; species Oryx dammah. The sequence goes on along the minus strand of NW_024070201.1, from coordinate 58,651,354 downwards.
GCATCTTTTAATTTCATGGCTGCAGTCTCCATCTGCTGTGATTTTGGAGCCCAAGAAAATTAAATCTGCCACTGTTTCTACTTTTTCCCCATATATTTACCATGAAATGATAGAAGTGGATGCCTTGATCTTAGTTTTTTGAATGTTGAGTTGTAAGCCAGGTTGTCACTCTCCTCTTTCACATTCATCAAGAGGCTCTTTAGTTCCTCTTCACTTTCTGCCATTATGGTGGTGTCATCTGCATATCTGAGGTTGCTGATATTTTTCTTGGAAACCTTGATTCCAGCTTGTGATTCATTGTCATTTCACATGATTTACTTTGAATAGAAGGTAAATAAGCAGGGTGACAATATACAATCTTGACATATTCCTTTCCCAACTTAGAACCAGTCTGTTGTTCTATGTCTTGTTTTAACTGTTACTTCTTGACCTGCATACAGGTTTCTCAGGAATGAGGTTAGGTGGTCTGGTATTCCCATATCTTAATAATTTTCCACAGTTTGTTGTGATCCACACAGTCAAAGGCTTTAGCATAGACAATGAAGCAGAAGTAGATATTTTCCTGGAGTTGCCTTGCTTTTTATGTGATCCAATGGATGTTGGCAATTTGATCTCTGGTTCCTCTCCATTTCTAAATCCAGCTTGTATATCTGGAAACTCAGTCTCTTGTGGGGTCACTGCTCCTTTCCCTTGCATTCTGGAAATCAAGATGGTGGTGTAGAAGAACATGGGTTCATCTTCTCGTAATTGAAGTCTCTGGGATGAGCAGAGCAGTTAAAAACAGGCAAGAAAATGACTTGAGGGAGCAAGAAAGGAACTCATATTATACCACTGTTCTGAAGTGTCCTGGGAATGTTACAGAAAGTGTAGTTTTCTCTTTTCTCTCTATCATGAGAGTATCCATATATTTAATATTTCTAAAACTCTATAAAAACTTTGAATTGTATAGCATAAAAACATGCAAAGATAAAGTAATACAGAAGATATGACCTTTGCAATTTAATGATGGGTGTTTTATTAGTTTTTTTGTACTTAGTAATCTTAAGCTGTATTAATGACAGGTAAAAACATAGCATTTGGGTTTAATTGCTTAGAAAAATATTTCCAACTTTTTTCTATGTATATTTAATCTTTTCTAGGTATATTTAGAAGAGGAATAGGAACCAACAATTCAGTTCAGTTCAGTTCACTCGCTCAGTCATGTCCAGCTCTTTGTGACCCCAGGAATTGCAGCATGCCAGCCCTCCCTGTCCATCACCAACTCCTGGAGTTCACCCAAACTCATGTCCATCGAGTCAGTGATGCCATCCAGCCATCTCATCCTCTGTCGTCCACTTCTCCTCCTGCCCCCAATTCCTGCCAGCATCAGAGTCTTTCCCAATGAGTCAATTCTTCGCATCAGGTGGCCAAAATATTGGAGCTTCAGCTTTAGCATCAGTCCTTCCAAAGAACACCCAAGACTGATCTCCTTTAGAATGGAGTGGTTGGATCTCCTTGCAGTCCAAGGGACTCTCAAGAGTCTTCTCCAACACCACAGTTCAAAAGCATCAATTCTTCGGTGCTCAGCCTTCTTCACAGTCCAACTCTCACATCCATACATGACCACTGGAAAAACCATAGCCTTGGCTAGACACACCTTTGTCAGCAAAGTAATGTCTCTGCTTTTGAATATGCTATCTAGGTTGGTCATAACTTTTCTTCCAAGAAGTAAGCGTCTTTTAATTTCATGGCAGCAATCACCATCTGCAGTGATTTTGGAGCCCCCAAAAATAAAGTCTGACACTGTTTCCACTGTTTCCCCATCTATTTCCCATGAAGTGATGGGACCAGATGCCATGATCTTCATTTTCTGAATGTTGAGCTTTAAGCCAACTTTTTACTCTCCTCTTTCACTTTCATCAAGAGGCTTTTTAGTTCCTCTTCACTTTCTGCCATAAGGGTGGTGTCATAAGCTCAATTATTTTTATTTTGTCTAAAATATTTGGGAAATCACATATCGGATTCTGATATTCTGTTGACTTTTAGGTTCTTCCTTGCCATTGCCTTAAATTCTGTACCTGTGTAGGATTCTTAATCCAAAAGCTATATGATACAGTTTCAGTATCAGAACATTGAAATTAGGTCAAACATATTTCACTCCTCTACAGGTCCGCTAAGAAAATAATTGGCTTTGAGGGAGAAGGGGGGCTGCTGGATAGTTCATTTCCCCAGCTGGCCATCAGGCCTTAGAAAAATATTTCCAACTTTTTTCTATGTATATTTAATCTTTTCTAGATATATTTAGAAGAGGAATAGGAACCAACAGTTCCTATTGGTAAGTTGAGTTTTTTGCTCAGTTCATTTAATATTAAATAAATAAAGTATTTTCATTAAGATGCAACACTTTCAGTTTCAGTTTATTGAACTTCTAAATAGCCAGCTGTGTAGAAAAGCAGCAAAGACACATTGTTCCCTTTAGGTGGTTTGTTTTGAAGAAGCTGTGAGAATGTAGACAAATGGCTTAATACCTTTATTGTTTGATTTTCTTAACAGCATAAAGAAGGGTGTAGGTTTGCTGACTCATTTTGGCTTGTCTCCAGGGATTGATTGCTCTCAGGCTGCTTGTTGGTATTGTATTAAAAATGGGCCAATAAAATGAATTTTATAATTGGCTGCTTGCATCTTTTATTTGGCTGTAAAATGAATGTTATTACTATCCCTGTTGCAGAGGTATGCCTTTTTATTATTGCAATTGTTATTTTAAAGACTATTGATAATATTCCATGTTTAATTATAGATATGTACTCATGTCCATGTTTATCCCTCAATAGGTAAAGCTAGCAGAAAAATGCTCTTTTAAAATGTAGAGTTGGCACATTACTGAAGCAGTCATTTACATCAATCTGAGCTGTCCTGAATCTGTTTTATCCAAATTAAATCCAAACCCAAACATCTAAACGATATCATGGTAATTTACCTCAATTACAACACAGTGTTGGCTAAGGGACTCATGGCTATAATTTAGAAGAGACAAAATATTGACAGAGTAGTAATCAATGAAACTAGCCTTATCCAGACCCTCAGCACCCTCACTTCCAGCAAAGCAAAGTGCCTACCCGGGTGTAGCAGTAGCCCACACACCACGTGGTGTTGATGCTTAAGCAGCTACATTCCTTTTTCTCCACCGTGATGTTAATGTTGATCAGCTTGCAGCTGCTACAGCAGATTGCTCTCGAGCAACAGAAAAGGAAGGAGAACTGGACAGACTTCATCCTGGACTGGGAAGCAGGCAATTAGAAATCCCAAAGTATTTTCACATTCATGGACTTTGACCCACCCATTCAAATTGAACTGAAATCAACCTGCTTCCCAAACTCTACCATGTCATTCAAATTCAACAGGCACTCTTTGGCAAAAGAGAGACACAGTAACATGTCAGATATTCTCATATAGTTCTAGTTATTTTAAGGATTAAAATGTCACGGGTTATGTATCCAAAAAAAAAAAAAAAACCCAGAAAGACACTAATTTGAAAAGATATATGCACCCGTATTGTTGGCAGTTTACTATTGCTAAGATATGGTAGTAACCTCAGTGTCCATCCACAGACAGATGGATAAAGATATACACACATATACACACACACATACACAATGGAATATTACTCAGCCATAAAAAGAATGAAATCTTGCCATTTGCAGCAGCATGGATGGACTTAGAGGGCACTATGCTAAGTGAAATAAGTCAGACAGTGAAAGACAATTACTATATGATATCACTTATATGTGGGATCTAAAAAATACAACAAACCAGTGAATATAATGATAAAAAAGAAGCAGACTCACAGATGCAGAGAATAAATTAGTAGCTATTGTGGGAAGAAGGAAGAGGGGAGGGGCAATATAAGGTAGGGCATTAACAGGTACAAAGTATTAGATATAAAATAAGCTACAAGGATATATTGCATAACATAGGGAATATAGTCAATCTTTTGTAGTAAGTGGAGTATAACCTTTATAACTTGTGAGTCACTGTGTTGTACATCTGAAACATATAATATTGTAGAGCAACTATATATCAATTTAAAAAATGTCACAGGGGATTGCCTTAATTTAAACATTAAGTTGTTGTCCAGTAGCTAAGACTGTGCTCCTAGTGCAGGGGACACAAGTTCCACCCCTGGTCAGGAAACTGAGATCCTGCATGCCAAGCGGTGCAGCACCCCCCAAAATAAATACATTTAAAGTGACAAATTTCCCTGTAAGTGTTGCTTTAGATTCATCCCAAAATCTTAATTCATGTTGATTTGTCATTATTCAGTTAAATATATTTTCTAATTTCTCTTTTACTTTCTTCATTGATCCATAGGTTGTTTGGAAGCATATTGTTTTAAGTTCCATAGTTGGGAGGGTTTTCATGATTTTTTCATTATTGATTATTTAGTTCCCTTGTGTTTAGAAAACAACACTTTGTGTACTTTCTGTCCTTTTAAACCTTCTGAGATATTCTGCTGGTTTGAGGTGAGATGTTGTAAGGGTCTTGTTAGTGTTGTTTGACTCTTCTATATATTATCTAACTTTCTGTCTGCTTGTTCTATTGATTACTGAGAGAAGAATGTTGACTATGGTCACTCTACCTGGATAATTAGTGTTTTCAAAATATATCTTTTCCAGCCTGTGTCTTTGTATTTAAAGTGTGTTTCATCCAGAAATCATATAGTTGAGTCTTGCTTTTAAAAACAGTCTAGTCTAATAATCTTTGTCTTTTAATTGGAGTGCTCAGAATCTTTAAATTGAACATAATTTTGATAGTCATGGGTTTACGGTCATCATATTGTTCTTTGTTTCATTTATTCTTTGTTCATTTTTCCATTTACTCTGTATTCTTTTGAATTGGTTATTTTTTCGTATTTGTTTCATTTCCACTCTTGGCTTAACAGCTTGACTTATTTATTTGTTGGTTCATTCTCAAGTTTAAAATGCATCCTTTACCTCAAGTAATAATATTCCACTTCACACACAATGAAAGTATGTGCTTATAACATTGCATTTTTCTCCACCCTCATCCTTTGTGTAGTTGTTGTTTATTTTACTTCAACATTATTCTAATCCCTCACTATGTTGTTGTTATCTTTGTTCTAAGTCGTCAATTATATTTTTAAGATACTTAAACAATGAGAAAAGTCTTTGTATTTACTAACATATTATCTTTTTCAACACATATTATTTTCCTCCTGTCTAATGAGCGTTCCTTAGAATTCTTTGTCATGCACATTATCAAGCAATACATTCTCTCAGTCTTAAATTTACTAAAAATATCCTATTTCAGCTTAGCTTTTGAAGGAATTTTCTTTCTAGTTACAAAATTCCTACCTAGAATTCTTGGTTACAAGTCTGTTTTTGGTAGTTTTATTTCAGTACTTCATATTCTTTATTTGCCTTGTTTCAGATGAGGATTCTGCAGTCTTATATATTTATCCCCTCTATGTAATACGTCTTGTTTCCCTTTGACTAGTTTAAAGATTTTATCTTTATCACTAATTTTCAACCTGCCTTGCTGAATTTACACTTATTGGCAAGGCAACCACTCCAGTATTCTTGCCTGGAGAATCCCATGGACAGAGGAGCCTGGTGGGCTGCAGTCCACGGGGTCGCAAAGACTCAGACACGACTGAAGCGACAGAGCACAGATGCATCATATGCCTTGGTGTGGTTTTCGCCACTGAGTTTTTGGTTTATGGTTTTTATTAAACTAGAGAAAATTTACAGAAAATTGCCAAAGTATTGCTTATCATTGCTTTGAATACAGAATAAGTAAACAATAAAGTTTTCTTCAACTTCTCTCTCTTGGTGTTCTGGAGTATCTATCTCATTGCTTATTTTTGAAAGGAATCAGAGTAAAGCTTTTAGCAGAGAAGAGCATCAGTCTCAAGTTGGATAGGGCTCTAAGACAATCATTTTTAGTATAGATGCCATCATTCTCAATGCAATAATTTTATTGACATCGTGCTCCTCTGCTAGACTGTGAACTCCATGAGAGACTAATGGGAACAAAGAAGGAGCTCAGTATTGTTTTTGGTGAATGAATGAATGAACATGTGGCCAGTGAGGCGATACTGATTTCTCAGAAACATGAAGACAGCTAAGGAGATAGTCAGGCCAGGGGAAGGTGGGAAGGAAGCCACACTAGACTTGTTGTCAGAGATATCTCCACAACCTCAGTCCAAAGTTGAGTAAAGGTTGGTCCAGGGTATCTAACCAGATGGGTTGGTCCAAGAGCAGCAAGAAGCTCTGCCCACCTAGCATGACCCAGAAGAAAGGCACAGATCTGGGGGACCCAACTATATTAGTTTGCTAGAGCTGCCGTAACAAAGTACCACAAACAAGGTGACTTACACAAGAGAAATTTATTGTTTCATAGTTCTAGAGGCTAGAAGTCCAAAATCAATAGATTTGATTCTTTCTGAGGGCTGTGAGCAAGAATCTGTTCCATGTTTCTTCCCTAGCTTCTGGGGATTTGCTGGCAGTCTTTGGAGTTTCTTGGTTTATCACTCTGATCTCTGCCTTCATCTTCACACAGCAGTACTTCTATGTACATATCTCTGTCCAAATCCTCTCCCTTTATAAGCACACCAGACATGTGGGATTAGGGACCCATTCTACTCCAGGATAACCCCAACTTAACTTCACTAATTATATCTCCATTATAGCCAAATAAGGTCACATTCTGAGTTACAGGGCTTAGAAGTTCAATATATGAGTTTTGATAGGGGGCACAATTCAACCCATAACACCAACTGATCTAAATTTGAATCCTGTCTCTTTCTTTTACTGATTGGCATTTTCACATCTCAAAATGGGGAAAACAGTGCTTATCCTTCAGGGAAATTATGAAGATTGAATAAGATAATGTTGGCAAAGCACCTAGCTTGAACCTGACCATGGTAAACACTCAGTACATTGTGGCTTTTACTGTCCTGAGCTAAATGCCCATTGATTTATTGAATAATTGTGCTCCTCCTGAATATAAGTAAGAAATAGATCCATTTTTCTTTTGATTCATTTGTCCATTAGAAATAGATGTGGTTTCTTTGAAATGTTTGCCAATTTCCTTCTCAGATTGTTTCTGGCGAGGCGGGAAGATAACCACTGAATTTCACGTGCTTAAATAATTAAGCCAAAACAAGAGAACACTGATAATAAACACTTTTCTGTGCATTATAATTGTGGAGCAATGTCTTCTAGATAGTTAACCCTAGAGGCTTTATCGATTTAACTGAAATCTAATCATCCAACAACCCAGAAATACTGTTGGAAGCACTTCTCCAGAGAGACACTAATTAGCAGCTGGCCCCCTTCTGGGCAGTGGGGCTCCCACCCTGCTTGTGTTTGGTCAAGTAATTTTTCAGTTGAGTGATCATCCCAGAGGACATCGTTTCCCTTGGTACAGCTCCCTCTGTTTTGCTGGCCACAGCAAATTAGCTGCAGCCTTGCTCCTCAAAATGGTCAGGACTTTAACCTGAGCCTCCCTTCTCTTTGGAAGTTAGGGTAACACATTTAGAACTTTTGAGAGTTTCATATGGAGATCTGATCATCTTGGCTCCTTCCATGTGGTCAAGTTAGGGCTTCAGTTGCTTGAATCCACTTCTACCCTTTCTCCATAGTGTAACTGAGACTGGTGTCTCAGTTTGTTTCTTCAATTATTTCTTCTATGATATTTGTTTCTTTAGTTTGTTTCTTCAATTATTTCTTCTATGATATTTTGGATGCATGGTTTCTCATGAATGAGGAAAATGCCTTTTTCCCATTCCCAGTTTTCAAATGGAGGGATTTTCCTTAAGAGCTGTCCTAGCCTCTTAAAAAGACCCTGATGCCAGAAAAGATTGACGGCAGGCAGGGAAGGAGGCAACAGAGGATGAGATGGTTGGATGGCATCACTGACTTAATGGACATGAGTTTGAGCAAGCTCTGGGAGACACTGAAGGACAGGGAAGCCTGGTGTGTTGCAGTTTCAATGGGGCCACAAGAAGTTGTACATGACTGAGTGACTGAACTGAACTGAGCCTCTTGAAATATTTATTGCCCCCTCCTTGGAATGATGGAGAGTTTTACCTCATTGTAAACTTGGAAGTAGATGCTGGGTTTGCTTGACTTTGCTCTGCTCTCCCTTCTCTTAGACATGCACTTGCCCATAGAGAACATTCCTCCCCTGCTACTCCTCCTTTCTAGGGGAAGCCAGCCCCTGCCTCAGTGGGTATCCACCTAAGTTTGGAGAGGAGTTGGTAAGCTAGAGTTGCTTTTCCAACCACGCAGTTTATTTCAACTTAGCCTCTGTCAATAAAGAGGAGGACCTGTTGGTTTCCTTCTGATATACTCCTGATTCTATTTCTCAAAATTCTGGGGACTCAGGAATGGAATCTCCAGATAAAGAGCTATTTGTTTGGGTCTTGTAGGAAACAATATTGGCTAGCCTCTGAGAGTCATCAACTGAGTTGGTCTTTTTATGTCTGATGAGAAACAGTTTTCATGTATCAAACAGGCACTAGAAAAATATCTGTTTAGAAAACACAAGGCAATTGAATATTAGACACCCAAAACCCTTAGAGGAAGCAGAAGTAATTTTTATGAGGAGTCATTTAAGAAGTTCAGAGCCTGTGGTGAGCATGTTATTCACATAATTTCATTTAATATTGAAAAGGGTACGGAACCGGGTCAAAATTCAGAGAGGATATCATTTTGCCTTGGTCAATCTTGTGAGTAAAAAGTGGAAAGTTAACCCTTTGTCATTAAACAACGAATGGTATGGTACCTCTTAGTGGATCGTGTTTAGGCACAGAACCAAGGGTATTTCTAGTTTCTTTCTTAGGTGAATGGTCATTTAATACTAATCCTGAATTTGGCCTGGTGAGTCGCTCTTGGTTTACAGACAGAAAGGATGTCAGACGATGAAGTTCTAGTACTGAATTCTTTTTTCAGGGGAGGAACAGAGCCAGAGAGGTTAAGGAGCTTGTTCAAAATCACACTGCTATGCGATAGGAGAGCTGGGATGAGAGGTGCAGGTGTGGAGACCTGGGCCAGTGTTCATTCTGCTCTGCCCTGCCATCCGGTACTTGGGAGTTATTGACAGCAACCAACCCTTTCCACTGGCTTCCCTGGCTCAGTGGTGAAGAATCCTCCTGCAATGCGGGAGACTCAGGTTTGATCCCCGGATCAGGAAGATACTCCAGATAAAGAAATGGCAACCCACTCCTGTATTCTTGCCAGGAAAATCAGATGGACAGAGGAGCCTGGTGGGATACAGCTCATGAGGTTGCAAAAGAGTTGGACACGACTTAGTGACTGAACAACAACAACAACCCCTTCCACCACCAACTCTGGTTTTAAAGCTGTCCACTGCTGGTGAATTGGAAAACCAAAGCAGCATTTTAAGGTGAGCCCTTCACTTGCTATTTTTTTCTCAGTAGCTTATGCCGTTCTTACCATTTTAGGAATTAGCATCCACTTCTTTTCCTTTAGGAGTGGGGCAGCACACAGCCACCCAAAGGCAGATACAACTTGTCTGTTTGAAAAGACAGATAGTGTTTCAGCAGAATTATATTCTGTAGCATTGATCACCATGACAGGATGTATGATAATATATAATTGGGATGCTCACCAGTTGCCCCATTAACGCTTTTGAGTAGCTCACTGAGATTTATGTTTTTCCTGTTACCCTGTCTTGTTGGCAATTTGAAGTTCTCCAATGGTGTAATCATTTCTTAAGTGCTTTGCCTCTGGTATATTTAAGTCAGTGTACGTAGTGGCTGACTTAGTTATTTTGGAATGATCTGAGAGTCATTTGGGATTAAGGCTCAGCTCATATGCCGCCTTTGGGATCTGTTGAGAAGCTGTTATTAATATTCCCAGTCTGAACCAGGGGCTCACCTTTGGAATTCTATGTACCTTGCATATTCTGCTATCAGAGCTTTTCTCATCCTGCACTGTTATTGTTGGTTTGAGTTTTTCTTCTTTGTTAGCAGGTGGTGCTTTTTTGTTTGTTTGGCTTGGTTTTTTGTTTGGTTTGTTTTTTTCTTTAAGTTGAGGGTTTTTAGAGTCAGATGGACCTGGGTTCAGGTCCTGATTCTTCAACTAACAGCAGTGTACTTCGGGCAAAGTACTTAGCTTTGCCCAAATCTCAGCCCGCTCATCTGTAAAATGGGTCTAATAATGTCCTTCACAGAAAGTTTTTGAATATTAAATGAACACATGTATGTCAAGTGCAGAGCATAGAAGTGTACAATGGAAGCATTCAATAAGTGCAAGTTAACAATAAGCGCAACAAGCTTTTGTTATTGTGCTGGTGTATTTATTAATAGCTCCCCAGATTATGTCCAGATTATCCTCATTTGAATGTTATGTGGTTCCCTCCTACTACTTAATCTGTTAAGGAAATAAACATCATTACTATAGAAGAAAAGTATATAACTAAATGTACAGGCCATAAATAAAAAATCTTCATATACCTGATCAGTAAATAATTTCTTTCAAATTAATTTATTTGGCTGTTGAAATTTTTGCTCATATATGTTTTATCCTTAATTTGAGGTAAAGACATATGTTGTAGCTTGTTTTGGTAGCCATACTCCTAGGTAACTCCCTCCATGCCCAGAAAATTCTACATATAGGTGGTGCTGGTGGTAAAGGGTCCACCCACCAGTGCAGTAGACGCAAGAGATACAGGTTTGATCCCTGGGTTGCAAAGATCCCCTGGAGGAGGAACCTGCTCCAGTATTCTTGCCTAGAAAATCCCAAGGACAGGGGAGCCTGGCGAGCTACAATCCATGAGGTCGCAAAGAGTCTGACATAAAAAAGCATGTGTACACACACACACACACACACACACACACACAATCTAGAGAATGATGAACAAATTAGGAAAAATAGGTGGCAAGCTTTCATGCATTTAAATTCTACGTCATGGAGTTCTCCTTAGCACAGAGACAAAGTCAGAATAAGCATTGCAATAATCACAGGACCGAAAGGGAATTAATTTTGTCTGTCTTCTTCTTGCACAGTGGAAAAATGATAATTATTATAGCTGCAGATTGATGGTTATCCTGGCTCCTCTTTTTGTTGCCAAGCCAGGCAGTACAAAGTGCTTCCCAAGAAAAATGAGTATGGCTCACTTTGGAATCTTGCAAGATAAAGTTTGTTTTTTCTTAATAGAATTTATTTTTTAGCATATATATAAGTATAGGTATATATGTATTCTATATATATAGTGAATATTTTGAGTATGATTCAAAAATCAATATGTCTATTTTACATCAAGTGCATTTTAAAAATCAAATACTTTTTTGTATTTTAGTATTAGTATGTTAGTATATTATCATTTTAATATTTAAAGAAAATACGTTTAAAATACATTTATTTATTATTATCCTTGGGTAAAGCATAATGCCTGTCACATGGTAGGCAAAAATGAATGCACGATGAATAAACAAACAACCTTCAAACTGCTTAAACTGCTGATGTTATTTCCCTTGTTTACCTGATATGATTGTTGTGTTTACTTAACTCAGTATTTCCTCCTGGAGCTTCTAGTCCAGGAGATGTTGCTCTCATCCTCACCAAAAGGGGAGATGGATTTGAGACAGGTGATGCAGGTATAATGCATACTTGGTCTGACCTCTATCCAAGCCTCTGCCCTAGTTCCAGAAAATGCCAGATTACTGTCACAAAGTCAGCTCAGCCACCCTCCACAGATGTTTAATCATCAGAAAGAACAGGCTACAACTAGCAAGGCTCAGAATAAGAGCCAGGGCCTGTTCCCAGGCCTCATTAATACACTGCCCCTTCTGAGAATTGACTGGGGCAGGTCTTCCATTCTGTGAGGTGCCGTGAAACAGCTATGTTAGTTGTTAAAATACAGAAATACTTTTTTCCCCTAGGAGTAAATAGTTCTTCCCTTAGCACCCTGATTACCCTCCACCCCCACATGCACTCTGGCCCCTTAGATTCTCTCCAAGACCTCCCTATGTCCAGCAACTGCAGAGTTAATGCCTGGCATGGCAGAGCAAACCCAGGATCACCTTTTCTAAGTGCTCTGGTGCCTGCTTCTCAGCTGCTAAATACTTAGAGTAGCACTCATTTTCAGGGGGTAACTGAGCTGCTCCCTGAGCTCCTTCTCGGTACTGAAGGTTTCTCCTTTCCCAGCCTGCTGATGTTTTGTTTTGGCCCTGCCAGCTCCAAGTCTGGAACCTGGTACCACCCTTCCTTACTGTGCTCATGCCTCTGCAGTGCTCTTTGCAGCCTGACCTTAGTCCCTCTGTATGCAGCAGGTCTGCCAGTGATTGAAGGATCCTCCCTTGATCCAAGCTCCTCTCAAACCTCACGTTAATGGGTAGAATCTGGCCTTTAATTATGGGCCCTTACCCTCGGGGTAAGTTTGCCAGGCATCCTGTAGTGACAAGACATGTCTATTTTCTGACTTGTGTCCTGTGTTGACTTTGTCAGGGCAACCTGATTTGAAGTCTTTTTAGAAAAACTACAAGAATAGGACAGAGCTAGTTTTTCAGATTTGACTGGGTATCTTGAGTTTTTCCCCTTAAAAATTTGACAACCCTGCTTTTCTAGCTTGAGGACCACAACTTTATCCTCATTTTCTTGTATTCCTATGAATTTCTGCTATTCTTTTTTTTCTCTCTGAGCTTAAGTTTCACTGTCTGTCTATAATGCTATGTGGCCTAGTCGTGTCCAACTCTTTGCAACCCCATGGACTGTAGCCTGCCAGGCTCCTCTGTCCATGGAATTTTCCAGGCAAGAATACTGGAGCAAGTTGCCATTTCCTACTCCAGGGTATCTTCCTGACCCAGGGATCAAACCCATGTCTCCTGCATTACAAGCCATTTGGGAAGCCCCATAGAAGCCAACTGGTTTGCACCAACTCCCTGTTAACCAGGACATAACCAACATTTATTGAATGAATGAATGAATGAAAAGGTGAATGGATAAAAGAGTTTGCTCCACAGGATTCTCTTTGTCTTTAGGACCCCTATCAGGGAGGGGCCCTGAGTCAGATAGGCCCTAATAGGGCCTTGAGTCGGAAAAATAAGTAAATATGAGATAAACTAAACCCTGCTCTGGGGAGCCAGGCAACCTTATACTGCCGCTACTCTCTGTATTTAATTACCTTTAGTTTTTCCCTTGGCAATTAGTAAAGTGCCAGTCTGTCTCAGATGTGCTAAGGAGAACCAAGAGAAGATCTTTCTGTCCACACTTGAGCCAAAGTGTTAAAGGAACAGTAGCACACTTGGGGTGGGGGCTGGGCGAAAGTGGAAATGGAAAGTAATTAATATTTATTGAGCAACCATCATGTACTTTTTTAGACATGATCTCATTTTGTCCTCACAGTAACCCTGCAAAGTATATTCTAGACACGAATCATGTTTAGCCAGGCCAGATAAATTACTCAAATCCTAGAGTTATTAAATAGCACAGCTTGAATTTAAACTTTGGTCTTTTCACACAATACCATCCTGCCTTCTATTGCTAGCAGCATCATGGTGGTGCCAGTGGCAGTGATCAAAGACAGAGAATGCTAGAGGCAGGTAACATTCTAAGCCAGAACCAAGCCACTCATTCCCTGTCTCCTCCTCTCCCTTCTTTCTCTCCCCTCATGTGGGTCATATTTCAGGGCAGGTTATAGAGCCTGAAAACGTGATTTCAAGCATGATTAATTACTGAAGTTATGTTGGAAGCATATAAGGAGATAACGGAAGAGTGGCAGTTGTTGGAGGGGTGGGGATCAGCAAAGGCCTCGTGAAGATAGTAATATGTGGGTTGAAATGTGAGGGATAAGAATAATTCAGCTTTGCTGAGAGTTGGGAGAACAGTTGTTTCAGGCAGAAGAAACTGCTCTAGGACAAAGAAAGTGTGATAATATTGGCTTATCCTTCCAAAGAGAAGCTGTAGGATCCCAGTTTTATTTCATAATAAGGAAGCAGCCTTTTACCATAGGGAGAGGTCATGAGTCCTGAGTGCTCAGGAAAGGATCTCATGTGGAGAAATATTTGAATAGAAATGAGGCAGTCATGCAGGCTGGTTTGGTTACAAGCAGTTGAAGGAGACAGAGGCAAAGAGTAGAGATAATAACACAAGCAAATGAAGAACCAGGAGAGGACATTTAAGGTTGAATCATTTGATAAAGAATATCTCCAACTGCAGTGGCAGCTCTGCCTTTGCTGGTTTTGAAATTGCATTTGGAATGAGGAGACAGCAAAATTGTAAAAAGCCACTCTGCACTGGCAGAGAGTATACTGAGTGGCAGTTGGGGTTATGATCAAAGCCAGTCTCCCCACTTCCCCAATTATAAAGTGTTTTCTAAAAGTGTAGGTAGATAGGCTGATTAAAGTACATGCTCCAAAATAGCCAAATGCTTCCTCCAAATGTTTAAAATCCAAGCAGGTCCTTCATCACAGAACACTTTCTATATTAAATATTAATCAAAATAATTTCATTTTGCAGATTCAATACTTAAAATATCAATTTAGATGATGGATCATGGACTTTAGACCTGGAAGAAATGTTAAACCCATCCCTCCCTCTACCCCAAGCATTTATAGATGAGTGAGCTGGAATCCAGAGAGGATAAGGGAGTGCTCAGAATCCTTAAGCTAGATTATGGGAGTTAAACCAGAATATTGCATTTTTCCCAATGAAAGAAAGAAAATCAGGTTGACACCAAGCTTCAGCTTTAACTGAGCTCTCCATTGATGATATATCAAACTTCTCTGATATTTTATCACTTGGAAAATAGTTATTTTTCTGGCTTTTACTTCTGATGAAATCTTCATACTAAAATGGTTGTTGCTATCATAAATCTGGATGGAATGTCATTAAAAATGAAGAGGGGAGTGTTTGTCAGTATGGCAAATGAAATTGGCTGTGGATATGGCAAATGAAATTGGCTGTGGATATGGCAAATATTCCAGAATCATTGTGCTTTCCTTTCTTTCATAACAAAATGCCCCTTAAGCTTAAAATTCATAAAGTAGTAGCCTGCTTCCTTTCTTTTTCATTCAACCCATACTAAGTACCTGCTTTGACTTCAGTTCTATACTGGGTATATTGCTAAGTGCTATGGTGGCGGCAGCGTTTAGAGACACACTCTGAAAGTGTTAGTCACTCAGTCATGTCTAACTCTTTGTGGCCCCATGGACTGCGGCCTGCCAGGCTCTTCTGTCCATGGAATTCTCCAGGCAAGAATACTAGAGTGGGTAGCCATTCCCTTTTCCAAGGGATCTTCCTGACTCAGGAATTGAACCCAAGTCTCCTGCATTGCAGGCAGATTCTTTACCATCTAAGCCACCAGGGAAGCCCTAGAAATACACTCTAGTCTTAGAATATTTACCATTTGTGTGATTTTGGTAATGACTAGGCAAAAATATATTAGGGGATAAAAGGGACAAAGAAACTTGCCAGTAGATCTGGCATCAGTATTTCTGCAACACAGCCTTGAAGGTAGAGAAAAGTGAAACAATTAACACCTGGTTCCTACAGGTATTTTTCTCCCTTTGTCAGGGAAGAGGGAGCTAAAAAGTGGATGGATGAAGCCAGGTCAGAGGCTTCTGTTGGGCTCTGACTTGAAGTTAGGAGAAGACTGGAGGGGATATTCAAATTTTCCTATCTTCAGGATTTGAGTTACACCAAGTTTTTTCAGTAAGGAAAGACTAAGTGATAGGAACAGGAAAGACTAAGTGATAGGGCTATATCAGCCACACACAGACATTATATGGAACCAATGTCCAGGAATCCATTAGCTAAGTAGATCCTTCTCCGTCTGCCAGGGCCCACTGGCCAATACTACTAATCAATCACAGCTTTCCTTTCCCTTCTGAGGCTCAGAATCCTTCTCAACACCATGTTTCAGACAGACTAACACATGTATATTGTTTTATCTTTTTTTTTCACTAGAATGAGTATTGCACAAAGCAGGAAAATTTCTCTATTTATTGCTTTTTGTTTTTTATTCCTGCCTTTAAACAGGGCCTGGAACATGGGAGAACTCAATTGCTGAATTGATGAAAGAGTGTGAAATGGCTGGTGTTCAGCTGCTTGGCTGAACCTGTAGCCAGAAGTTGCAAACTTGAGGCTCAGTTTCCTTTCCTAACCCTGTGGAGTCATGATCATATCCCAGGGTAGTGGCATCTTCAGTTTTTTCAGCTCTTCACACTCTTGCCTGAATGGGCACATATTCTTGTGTTCCAAGAACCACTGAGATTGCCTTTCTCTTAAGCTCTAAGGGAGCAATCTATGTTTCTACCTGAGCCTTTTTAGTATATGGCTTCTCTGGCAAGTCTACTATAGTTACAAGTAAGCCTCTGTTTAGCTCTTTCATGAATTTTTTCAAGGATTAAGAAGCATTTCTTCGGAGTCCTATGGAAGCCAGCATAGCCTTGTTGACCTCTTTGCCTCATTCCTCACCATTCTACTTCATGCCGCTTATACTAGAGAAGAATACCCTGATTTTTCATACCATTGTGTATTTCAATATTGTTCCCGTCCTGAATGCTTTTTGCTTTTTCCCTTGGTGAGGACATATAAGGGCAGCAGTGAGTCAGGTTCAAAGACAGAAAAAGTGCGGAGAGTACTGGATGCAAGGTTTCCCTGGGTCCCTCAAGGCTGCCCTTGGAGCTTCCTGGTTCCAGTACATCAGAACTGGACACTCTTCCAGGTGTCAGGCCAGATAGAGGGAATCTTCAGCTCAGGAGCTGGGCTACTTCCTTCAGCCTGGCCTGACTCACATACAGAGCTGGGCTGTCTCTGGTCAGCTGTAGGAAGCCCGCGTGTCTTAGGGAGAAGCCGAAGCATTTTGAGAGCATCTTTTACGCACCCTTTAGTTCCTGCTCTAAAGCAGCAGAGGCAGACTCATTTGTGCATGTGGAAAAATACAGCACTTCTGCTCTCTGCAAGGCTGAAAAGAAGGAAGGTATGAAAGCCTTTTTTTTTTTTTTTAACACATTGCCAGGTCGTAGCTCATGAGGTTTATCCAAAGCTCTGCAATTGCTGACAATAATTCTAAACTTAGACTGGAGGTGCGTGTTCCCAGGTGTGACTACTTATGTATTAACCCTTCGTGAGCTACTTCTGCAGCAATCTGCTTTTTCTAAGTACTCTGGTCAGACATCTCCAGGTTTGAAATTCAGTGACTTGTTCTCAGTTCTCAGTTTCCCGGCTTGGGCTGCCTAATTTTTTTCTCTCATTTAACTTCTCCTTTGAAAAATGATCATGCACTTTGTCTTAAAGCTGTTGTTTGCTTTTCTTAATCAGTTATTTGCAGGTGGGGAATATGTTTAACTTGTCTTCCTAACCTGTCACAGTAACTTCCATGTACAAATATTTGAACTGATGGATAGCTTTGCTCTTTACATATGAGTCAAGGAGTTCTAGAATGAATTAGGTTGCCTTGTCTTTCTAATTTATACTCTTCACAGATTTCTGATGGACCTCTTTCTTTTTTAAGCCTGAACCAGTGCCTTTAATTACTTTCATTATCAACATAGAAAATGCTTATGACCACAAGCTCTTCCAAAAGTTTGGACGAGCAATTCTGAGCCATTAGGAATTACAGAGTCAAATGAGAGTTTTACAGAAGCTATATATCAGGAGCCAATAAAATTGCAATCTCACATCAGCTGAGTGACTTTAGGCAGGTCATTTATTTTCCCAGTATTTGAGATGAGCAAACAAAGCACAGGAGATATTTGCCTGAAAGGTTTGTCCCAAAGGTTAAATGAAGAAATATTTGTGAAAATATTTCTGCTGTTTAGACATGGATTGCACCCATATCTGCTGCATTGGCAAAGTGGGTTCTTTACCGCTGAACCACCAGGGAAGCCCTGTAATGTGTGTAGTGCTATATATTGCTTTCATGATGACCTTGCTGGGGTCCCATGCTAGCCTGTCTTCAGTTCAGTTCAGTTCAGTTCAGTCGCTCAGTCGTGTCCAACTCTTTGCGACCCCATGAATTGCAGCATGCCAGGCCTCCCTGTCCATCACCAACTCCTGGAGTTCACTCAAACTCACGTCCATCGAGTCGGTGATGCCATCCAGCCATCTCATCCTCTGTCGTCCCCTTCTCCTCTTGCCCCCAATCCCTCCCAGCATCAGAGTCTTTTCCAATGAGTCAACTCTTCGCATGAGGTGGCCAAAGTACTGGAGCTTCAGCTTTAGCATCATTCCTTCCAAAGAACACCCAGGACTGATCTCCTTCAGAATGGACTGGTTGGATCTCTTTGCAGTCCAAGGGACTCTCAAGAGTCTTCTCCAACACCACAGTTCAAAAGCATCAATTCTTCGGCCCTCAGCTTTCTTCAGAGTCCAACTCTCACATCCATACATGACCACTGGAAAAACCATAGCCTTGACTAGATGGACCTTTAAGCTGGATAAATTCAACAGAGAAAATGCAGAAACATAAACCCATTCAAAAAGTATTTTAACATAAATAAACATGTATACTATTTTTGTTAAATAGGATTTGACCTTTTTGGGCAATCATATTGTTAGCTCCAATCAGCAATGTCTAAAGTGTTTTCTGATGGTTTGTGAATGGGTATTGCACAAAGAAAGCACTCCTTGTATTAATCTAAAAAGCAATGAGTTAAAGTTCATCAAGATTTTATACTTATAACTTTTTAGACCTTTTGATGGGCTAATTTTTTGAGAAGTTTCAAAAAATTTGCATATGTATGTTTGTGTGTTTATATTTTGGTTAGTGTTGTGTGTAGTATATCTTGCTATATTTCCTAAATGTATATGAATATGGAGTCCCCAGTCCCTCTTTTTTCCTACAGAGTATTTTGGGCCTAGAATTCCATAGAATACATTTTATTTTATTTATAAATTTATTCATTTTAATTGGAGGCTAATTATTTTATAATATTGCAGTGGTTTTGCCATACATTGGCATGAATCCACCACGGGTGTACATGTGTTCTCCATCCTGAACCCTCCTCCCACCTCCCTCCTCATCCCATCCCTCTGGGTCATCCCAGGGCACCAGCTGTGAACATCCTGTCCCATGCATCGAACCTGGACTGGTGATCCGTTTCACATATGATAATATATATGTTTCAATGTATTTTAGAAAATGCTGTTTTGGGGGGTAGCCAGAACATTTCTGTGACCTGCATATTTAGCTAGAAGATAGACCTAGAATAACAGCTTGATAGTCACAGGTATAACCTGTCAAAGATTTTATATATTCTTGTGATAATGACCAAGAATCTTGGTCACAAGCCTCTATTTGATTTGGCAGAGGAAGTCATCACCTTGGCATTCATTACTCTCAAGCAAATATGCAAGCTGAAAGGGAGGGCCCAATCGTTAAGCTAGGATGCGGATTGTTGCTCAGTTGCTAAGTTATGTCTGACTCTGGACTGATTAGAAAGAATTTCTAGACTTCTCAGTAACTCCATTGCAACCATAGAGATCAACTCTGCTAATTACCCAGGGTCTTACTTCTCAACTTTTGACCTTCTCCATTAGACTTAAAGATGACTTAAAAGATGAACATACTTTTATAGAATTCTATTTGGGCAATACTTCCTTGTCATTCACTTCTACTGTAAGAATTTACAAGATCTATGGACCAATGGAAATCACAAGTGTTGGGTTCTAAAAGGCCATGAGTTAAAACTTGAGTTGGGCTGGCTTTTGCCGTACATTTGATAGGATGGCTTCCCTGCCATGACAAGGTGAGAGTAATGAAAAAATTAGAAGAGGGGTCCCTATGCCTGCTTATACTGTTTCTCTAGGGCAGGGGAAAAAATAAATTCCCAGCCCCCCGGGGCCTGTCTGAATTTAACCA
Source organism: Oryx dammah (assembly GCF_014754425.2). Taxonomy (NCBI): domain Eukaryota; kingdom Metazoa; phylum Chordata; class Mammalia; order Artiodactyla; family Bovidae; genus Oryx; species Oryx dammah. Next base: position 58,631,524 of record NW_024070201.1, on the reverse strand, counting down.
CAGGCATCTACTCTAAACCACCTTGAACTTTATGGAGCCCATAAAATTAAAGAGGCATCAACATAAAATATATTCAGAGTGCTCCATTAGTGTTGCTTGGCTAAGAAAAAACACATTGGTGGGCAAGCCAAGAAGGCCAGCAGGATTGTCTCCCATGAACACAATGTATCATTATCCTTCAGGAAGCCGGCTGAGCTCTCTTCTGGCGCCTTACTTCACATTCTGGAGTAGGCGTTTCCTGACACTTGATACAAAAGGTGTTGGTATTGGACCTTTTAGAGAGCAAAATTGTGGATGGTGGGTCATCTGGTTTCCTTCATGGCCATTTCCGGGTGTTGGAACCTAAAATTTCCTGATAAAAACAGTATTTATTCTATGTACTGAGAATTCCAACAACTAGTCTTGTTGACTAAAGAGTGAAACAGTAAGGATCTCCACAATAGCCATAAAAGTGCCTTAGTAACGTCAACGGTAACAAACTTTTATCTCTGTCCTTTAACACAGAATATAAAAACTCAGGTCCTAGAATTAGGCTGGAGTTGAATTTTAAATTTTTCATTTATTAGCTGTGTGATATATGACATTTCTAAGCACTATTTTCCTTAAAACTGGATCATTTTTCAATAAAATTATTTAGAATAATTCATATAAACTTAGCAAAATGCCTGGCACATATTAAATATTAGCCATTGTAAGTGCTTCCCAGGTGGCATAGTGGTAAATAACCACCTGCCAATGTAAGATCCCAGGGTCTGGACAATCCCCTGGAGTAGGAAATGGCAACCCCCTCCAGTATTCTAGCCTGGGAAGTTCCATGAACAGAGGGGCCTGGCAGACTACAGTCCATGGGGTTGCAAAGAGTCAGACACAGCAGCAACTGAATACACACAGCATACACAACAGTGTATCATGTTTATATTCCAGTGTGTGCCCACACAGAAGTATAAATGTGTAAATATATACAATATACACATTTATGTAGAAGTTTTGAAATGATTATGACACAAAATTGTAAATAACCTTATGTCTCAATGAAGAATATTTTCTTATTAAAAAGAAAAATGACTGATTCTGATTTAAATATTATTTTAAAAATTTGTCTTTTTGTTTTCCTGTGTATTATTACAGCTATATATGTTACCAAACTCACAAGGCAATGTTCCATTGTTTGCCTTAAACAATTCTGGGTAAATAAATTGAGGGAAAATAGTTTTTAAAAAGTATTTATTTTTCTGGAATTGAGCTGCAGGAGTTGCTTGTATATTTTTGAGATTAGTTGTTTGTCAGTTGCTTCATTTGCTATTATTTTCTCCCATTCGGAAGGCTGTCTTTTCACTTTGCTTATATTTTCCTTTGTTGTGCAGAAGCTTTTAATTTTAATTAGGTCCCATTGGTTTATTTTTGCTTTTATTTCCAGAATTCTGGGAGGTGGATCATAGAGGATCCTGCTGTGGTTTATGTCGGAGAGTGTTTTGCCTATGTTCTCCTCTAGGAGTTTTATAGTTTCTGGTCTTACATTTAGATCTTTAATCCATTAATGGGCCAAAGAACTAAATAGACATTTCTCCAAAGAAGACATACGGATGGCTAACAAACACATGAAAACATGCTCAACATCACTCATTATTAGAGAAATGCAAATCAAAACCACAATGAGGTACCACTTCACACCAGTCAGAATGGCTGCGATCCAAAAATCTGCAAGCAATAAATGCTGGAGAGGGTGTGGAGAGAAGGGAACCCTCCTACACTGTTGGTGGGAATGCAAACTAGTACAGCCACTATGGAGAACAGTGTGGAGATTCCTTAAAAAATTGCAAATAGAACTACCTTATGACCCAGCAATCCCACTACTGGGCATACACACTGAGGAAACCAGAATTGAAAGAGACACATGTACCCCAATGTTCATCGCAGCATTGTTTATAATAGCCAGGACATGGAAACAACCTAGATGCCCATCAGCAGATGAATGGATAAGAAAGCTGTGGTACATATACACAATGGAGTATTACTCAGCCGTTAAAAAGAATACATTTGAATCAGTTCTGATGAGATGGATGAAACTGGAGCCAATTATACAGAGTGAAGTAAGCCAGAAAGAAAAACACCAATACAGTATACTAACACATATATATGGAATTTAGAAAGATGGCAATGATGACCCTGTATGCAGGACAGCAAAAAAGACACAGATGTATATAACGGACTTTTGGACTCAGTGGGAGAGGGAGAGGGTGAGATGACTTGGGAGAATGGTATTGAAACATGTATAATATCATGTAAGAATCGAATTGCCAGTCTATGTCCGATGCAGGATATGGCACGCTTGGGGCTGGTACGCGGGGATGACCCAGAGAGATGTTGTGGGGGGGGGGTGGGAGGGGGGTTCAGGTTTGGGAATGCATGTACACCCGTGGTGGATTCATGCCAATGTATGGCAAAACCAATACAGAATTGTAAAGTAAAATAAAAAATAAATAAATTTAAAAAAATAATAAAATAAAATAAAATAAAAATAAAAAGTATTTACCAAGATTACTATTTTCTCATCTCTTCTTAAGGACTGAAAAAATCTGAGATTCCAACTAGTCTTATTTATTTTCAGCCTGAAGAACTTCCTTTAGCATTTCTTATAGTGCTTATCTGTTGGCAGCAAATTCTAGTAGTTGCTAATATCAATTATTTGGAAGGAAATTAGTCCTGAATATTCATTGGAAGGACTGATGCTGAAGCTGAAACTCCAATACTTTGGCCATCTGATGTGAAGAACTGACCCTTTAGAAAAGACCCTGATGCTGGGAAAGATTAAAGGCAGAAAGAGAAGGGAATGACAGAGGATGAGATGGTTGGATGGCATCACCAACTCGATGGACATGGGTTTGAGCAAGCTCTGGGAGTTGGAGATGGACAGGGAGGCCTGGCATGCTGCAGTCCATGGGGTCGCAGAGTCAGACACGACTGAGTGACTGAACTGATTGGCTGACAGGTCTTGAGTTTTAAAAAATACTTCAAAGGTGTTATGTCACTGTCTTCAGGCCTTTTTTTTTTTTTTTTTAATGAGAACTTGAGTCATTTAAATTGTTGTTCCACTGAATATAACCTGATATTTTTTCTCTGACTGTTCTGAATATTTTTACTTTATCTTTTGTTTCTAGCCTTTGTATTCCTCTAAGCTCTTTCTTGTTAAGTCAGATAGACTGAGGCTTTTCATTCTTCTATAGAATTCACTCTCCAGATCCTTCTTTTTTTTCGTTTCTTTTTTAGAGATTATATTATTGTCTCCAGGAAGATCAATTTAGTAGGAGCTTCTTGCTTGCACTGGAAGTGAAAATTTTCCTTGTGTATCTTCATTTCCAGTCAGTCATGACATTCTGAGACTCTCCACCTATTGAATCAGTAATAGCCTTGCTTCCAAGCTAGGGCAGAGAGGCCCTAAAATATAGGAACGATTGAACTGCAAATGAGGTTTTTGTTTAGTCCCTGGCAAGTCACTAGTCTTCACTGGAGTTAATAAAAGAATAAAGATTTACAAACTTCTCGAAGTTTCCATTTACATATCAAAAACAGAGCTGGAAATGTGAGCACAGAGTTTTCCAAAAAGCCATGATGTAGAGAGATGTATGGTATATGATGACCAAAGCTTTCCCAAACTGTGAAAAATAAAGTAAAAGAAGTAGAGGAAACTAATAGAATGTGAAAGACTAGAGATCTCATCAAGAAAATTAGAGGTACCAAGCTAATATTTCATGCAAAGATGGGCTCAATAAAGGACAGAAATGGTAGGGACCTAACAGAGGCAGAAGATATAAGAAGAGGTGGCAAGAATACACAGAAGAACTATACAACAAAGACCTTCACGACCCAGATAATCACTATGGTGTGCTCACTCACCTAGAGCCAGACATCCTGGAATGTGAAGTCAAGTGGGCCTTAGAAAGCATCACTACGAACAAAGCTAGTGGAGGTGATGGAATTCCAGTTGAGATATTTCAAATCCTGAAAGACGATGCTGTGAAAGTGCTGCATTCAGCATGCCAGCAAATTTGGAAAACTCAGCAGTGGCCACAGGACTGGAAAAGGTCAGTTTTCATTCCAATCCCAAAGAAAGGCAATGCCAAAGAATGCTCAAACTATCGCATCACGGAACTCATCTCACACGCTAGTAAAGTAATGCTCAAAATTCTCCAAGCCAGCCTTCAGCAGTACATGAACTGTGAACTTCCAGATGTTCAAGCTGGTTTTAGAAAAGGCAGAGGAACCAGAGATCAAATTGCCAACATCCGCTGGATCATGGAAAAAGCAAGAGAGTTCCAGAAAAACATCTATTTCTGCTTTATTGACTATGCCAAAGCCTTTGACTGTGTGGATCACAATAAACTGTGGAAAATTCTGAAAGAGATGGGAATACCAGACCACCTGACCTGCCTCTTGAGAAACCTGTATACAGGTCAGGAAGCAACAGTTAGAGCTGGACATGGAACAACAGATTGGTTCCAAATAGGGAAAGGAGTACATCAAGGCTGTATGTTGTCACCCTGCTTATTTAACTTCTATGCAGAGTACATTATGAGAAATGCTGGCTGAAAGAAGCACAAGCTGGAATCAAGATTGCCAGGAGAAATATCAATCACCTCAGATATGCAGATGACACCACCCTTATGGCAGAAAGTGAAGAGGAACTAACGAGCCTTTTGATTAAAGTAAAAGAGGAGAGTGAAAAACTTGACTTAAAACTCAACATTCAGAAAACGAAGATCATGGCATCTGGTCCCATCACTTCATGGGAAATAGATGGGGAAACAGTGGAAACAGTGTCAGACTTTATTTTTCTGGGCTCGAAAATCACCATAGATGGTCATTGCAGCCATGAAATTAAAAGACACTTATTCCTTGGAAGGAAAGTTATGACCAACCTAAACAGCATATTAAAAAGCAGAGACATTACTGTGCCAACAAAGGTCCATCTAGTCAAGGCTATGGTTTTTCCAGTGGTCATGTATGAATGTGAGAGTTGGACTATAAAGAAAGCTGAGCACCGAAGAATTGATGCTTTTGAACTGTGGTGTTGGAGAAGACTCTTGGGAGTCCCTTGGACTGCAAGGAGATCCAACCAGTCCATCCTAAAGGAGATCAGTCCTGGGTGTTCATTGGAAGGAATGATGCTAAAGCTAAAACTCCAATACCTTGGGCACCTGATGCGAAGAGCTGACTCATTTGAAAAGACCCTGATGCTGGGAAAGATTGAGGGCAGGAAAGAAGGGGGCGACAGGGCATGAGATGGTTGGTTGGCATCACCAACTCGATGGGCATAGGTTAGGACGGACTCCCAGAGTTGGTGATGGACAGGGAGGCCTGGCGTGCTGTGGTTCATGAGATCGCAAAGGGTCAGACACGACTGAGCGACTGAACTGAACTGAAATGAAAAGAAGTAAAGGAAAACAGAGAAAATCAGGGGGAATTACTGAGGTTCTGATATAACCTGGGACCCTGAGAATGGAAATAGAATTCCTGTGACCACTTACATTGTCCATCTTTGCCCCAAAGAAACCAAAGACAGGTGGAGGGAGGATCCAGGTTTATGCAGGTTGGTGCTCTGCCTCCTGCCACATGCAGAATAGTCCAAGAGCTGCAGAGCGACCTTGGGGAGAGGATCATGTGGATGTCCATGAGCCAAGATGGTACTCCCAGTTGTCCCCAGCCTGGGCATGGCACTGGGAAACTCAGAAAATACTTTGTGCCTTAATCAAGAAGCATAGAATTGCTTTATAAGAAAAGAGGACTGAAGAAATCTGGGGTTGGAACAGGAAGGCTGTAGCGTATAGGGAGTTCATGGCCAGAGGCAACGGTAAAGTCCGTGGTTGTCAGAAGTGGATCTGCAGATGCTCACACCCTGGTGCAGCTCAGTCATTGTTACCAGGTTATCAGGGAAGAAAGTCAAGAGAGAAAACTAAGCCAGGCAGACCTCAGTGGCATCTGGAAGTCTCAGGAGGACAACACTCGGATTGGAGGCCTCTCCCATCATTATGATGTTATCGAAGATATTCCCCTCCACTTTGGCAGGGAGAAGGAAAGAAAAGCAGAAATGCAGAAGAGCTAAGACTAACTAACTAACGAACCAAAAACCTGAAGAGGTTTACTAAATAGAGAGAACTTAAAGTGGCAAGACCCATGTGGTTATAATCTACATTGTACGGATCTTTAATTCCATCAGTCTCCCAGAAAGATTGGACCAGATATACTAAGGACTTAGCATCTGCTTGTCAATCTGACTTGTATATATTTAAGCTGGAAAGCTTTGCACCTTCTCTCTTGCCCCTCTTATAATTTTGGGCCAACAATTCCACTGCTCAAATATATCAGGCAGTTTTACCCATCCAAAAATATAAAGATAGATTTTGAAGGCTGTTCTTTGAAGCACAGTTTGTAACTGTTATTTGCTAAAATTTCTGAAAAAAATCAATCAGGGATTGGGTAAATAAATTATGATATATGCATGTGTGGCCACTTAAACATGAGGTAGTTTTCTAAGTGTTGGTATAAAAATATCTCTAAAGTATATTATATGGAAGAAGCTGGATAATAGGATTTTTGTTTATGTATATGCCTATATAGTTAAACACACAAAACTCTATATATATACAGATTACATCTAGGGATAGAAGTAGGGGAAGACTTAGTTTTCATCTTAAATTCTTCTAGACTTTTTATGTTGTTTCTTTTTAAACCAGTATATGCTTTGATTTTATAATGAAAAAGTAAAATTCATGTCCTAAGCCTCTTTCTCTATGTTCCAAAGGGAAGAAAAAGGAATGTGAAAAAATTGAGTCTTTAACAGTTATTTCATAGTAACTTTCACTTTCACTAAATTTATCTGTAGAATCATTTTTTGGAGAGCTTTTTGAAAAAACTAAAGGGTTAAAATAATAAAGCATTTAACTTGTACCTGTTACAAGGATGCCATTGTGTTATTCTGTATCTTCTGTCTTCTGTCTCAAAAGTCTGGGTGAGGGCTGCTTTCAGCAAAGAAGACAGAATTTATTTATTTATTTTTAACGTATGAAGGCTTACAATCTTCTCTGTTACAAAAATCCACAGCAAAGAGATGACAAAATGATTTGGTGAAGGTGATCATCCTGAGAAGATAAATAGCCTCTAAAATTGTTTTGGCTGGAAAAATCAATTCAGTTGTCCACAGGTTTCACAGGAGGAAAATCACTTTTGCTGAGAAAAATGTTCTTTATGTCTCCAAGAGGGACAAACCAGCATCAGAGAGAAACCTTTTTTGAAGTGATGGCATGTCCCTCTGACTAAGAATGAACCTTTACATAGAAATAGGGGAACATACCCTTATTTTTCTCAGCATTCAATTAAAACCTCATCCTTTATTGTTCTCCCAGATCCAGGGCATTACTCACTTAGGTATACAGGATAGAGAGGCAAAAAGCTGTCTCTTACTTTGAGGGCAATAGACTAATGGTCCAATGAATTAAAAACAAAAAACTTGGAAGGTGAGAGAAGAATGGGGGGAAATGTGCAGAAAAAAGTATCAACTGAGCAAATTATCTATCTATGGGGTCAAAAGTCAGCAGTCTGCTGCAGCCTTCTTCTCTGTGTTGGGAGACCAATGGGAAGAACAATTACTATAGATTTTCTGTGAAGAGCAGATGGAAGTATGAATAGCCTTCCAGCAACTTCTGGGAAAAGACTAGTTAGAAATGTCTGACTTGTGATGGACAGTCTGATTGGAACTGATTGCTTCCTTGGAGTAAAGAGTGTCAGGAAAGGAAGTTTGAGGGAAGGGATTAAAAGGATTTGTGTGCATGTGCGCTAAGTCTTTTCAGTTGTGTCCAACTCTTTGCAACCCTGTGGACCTTAGCCTGCCAGATTCCTCTGTCCATGGGATTCTCCAAGCAAAATTTTGAAGAGGGTTACCATTTCCTCCTCCAGGGATCTTCCTAACTCAGCGATTGAACCCACATCTCTTGCATCTCTGGTGGATTCTTTACCCATTGAGTCACCTGGGAAGCCCTAAGAAGCTTTGGAAGAGGCAAAACCCTAGTTCAAGTGATATAATCGAAAAGGATGAGTTATTTGGGCCCTACAACCAGGTGAGAGTTTGATACAGAAAGTGGGAAGGGAATTGACGTCCATAAGCATTTTCTATTTGGCTGTGCTTTCTCATAATCTTATCAACATGAGGTAGGCATAGATACCACTTTTTATAGGTGAAGGGACAGATTCATAAAGGATAGCCTCTTTCCTGTTGCTGCACCACTATTTAGTCATGGAACCAGCTTTTTATCCACCTTTATCTATTCTGTGCTTTGACCATCTCTTGGTTACATTAGGACACCCATAGGAAGCTCCTGACTAGCTCATCTTTAACATTTATTATCTTTACTCTTTACCTTTGCAAGAATTTCTCTTCTCCTCTTCTGCCATTATTCTCCATTAAACAGGTACTATGACTCCAGCATTTGAAAATACTTTATCTGGGTAACAATGCTGAGAGGTAACTGTTGTTTCTCTTCATATTATAGATAAAGGAGACTTAGGTTACTGTACTGGCAAAAATGATGTTTGTTATTACTTATTGAACAAAGGTGTCCAGGGACTGCTATTAACTTTCTGGCTTGAGTTAAGTGTCAGAGAGGGCTTCCCAAGTGGCTCTAGTGGTAATGAGCCTGCTTGCCTATGCAAGAGACAAGAGAAGTGGGTTCGGTCCCTGGGTCGGAAAGATCCCCTAGAGTAGGAAATGGCAGCCCACTCGAGTATTCTTGCCTAGAAAAATTCCATGGACAGAGGAGCCTGGCAGGCTACAGTCCGTGGGGCCACAAAGAGTTGGACACGACTGAGACCGTGCGCGCGCGCGCGCGCGCGCACACACACACACACACACACACACACACACACACACACACACACAC